>NC_052069.1:105202086-105502380 GCF_015852505.1 Tachyglossus aculeatus | reverse complement strand
CAATTCTGGGAATGTATGGTTAACAATATTCTAAAGGAACCAGTCAGGAAGGGTTTGTTTGAGATCTTAACAGCAAGGAAGAGGAGTTTCTGCAGTCAGATTGTTGGCCTTTCTTTATTTTATTATTATGGTATTTGTTAAGCACTTACTATGTGTTAAAGCACTGCCCTAGACTGTAAGTTCACTTTGGGGAGGGAATGTGTCTGTTATATTGTTGTTATACTGTACTTTCTCCAGAGCTTAGTACAGTGCTTTGCTCACAGTAAAAACTCAATAAATATGATTGACTGACTGGCTCCTGACTGGCTGTTTTAAGCACTGGGGTAGAAACAAGTTAATCAGGTTGGACACAGTCCCTGCCCCACGTGGGACTCACAGTCTAATAAAGGTGGGTAATGATGGTGGGTAATGGGTTTTTTAAAGGTGGATAATGATGGTGTCTAAAATCTTTTTATATCTGCTTGGTGTTCCACATGTAATGGAAAAATCTGTGCAGATTTTTTTATGGTACTATGTGCCAGGAACTGTATTAAGCACTGGGGTAGATAGAAGCTAAACAGGTTGGACACGTGGGGCTTGCATTCTTAATCCCCATTTTACAGATGAAGTAACTGAGGCACAGAGAAGTGAAGTGACTTGCCCAAGGTCACACAGCAGGCCAGTGGCAGAGCTGGGATTAGAAACCAGGTCCTTATGATTCTCAGGCCTGTGCCCTATTCACTAAGCCTCACTGCTTCCCTCCCTACATCTAATCAATCAGTAAGGAGTCATTTTATATAATGACTAATTTATTTATATTTACATTATTGTCTGTCTCCTCCTCTGGTGTGTAAATTTATTGTGGCCAGGAAGCATGTCTACCAACTCTGCTGTACTGTACTGTTCCAAGGGCTTCATACAGTGCTCCGTATGCAATAAACGTTTGATAAATACCATCTATGATGATGATAATGATGATTTTCATAATAATAATAATAATAATGGCATTTATTAAGCGCTTACTATGTGCAAAACACTGTTCTAAGCACTGGGGAATTTACAAGGTGATCAGGTTGTCCCACGTGGGGCTCACAGTCTTCATCCCCATTTTACAGATGAGGGAACTGAGGCCCAGAGATGCACTGTTGGAGCCAAAATCTTGGAGTAGTAGAAGCGTTAATCTTAGAGCCGTTTTGTTCCAATTTTAATTCTTTTGACACTTAAACTATAAACCATAGCATTGAACAATCTTCCTAGTTTTACACATGCCCATTCCCCACTCCACAAGGGGGAGAATGGGAACCCAAATTTCGAAGGTTAGGCTGAGTACATTCTGGAAGGTATTTCTTTTTGCAAATTAAGGGGGATTTCCACTTTAGCATCCTAAATGCCCTGTTCAATACGGAATCTGTGGGAACCTGATATTAAAGCCGGTGAACAATAGGCAACATGGATTGATGACTCAGGATATTCACAAGCCAGTATGATCAGTCTCCTGGTTTTTCTAATACTGAAGTTTTAGATTGTGACCTGCCATTTGAACCTATGGCCTTTGAGCTTGGTGGTTTTCCTGGTTAGTTTTGCCATCAACATTAATGAGAAAAAAAAAACTGGAAACGAACAAAAAAAAAACCCTTAAAAGGTTAATAATAAACCTATTATTCTACTATTTCTTTAGTATTGTACTTTCCCAAGCAGTGCTCTGCACACATTAAGCGCTCAATTATTGTTCTCCATTACAATGGAGGAATTTAGCAAGTGGCTTAGCAAGTGGTTATAGAAGAATGCTATTTTTAAAAAGTGGTTTGATGGCAATATAAAAACAAAATAATGAAAATAATTTTCATATCACTTTTTTCTTAAAAAAAGCAAAATGTGTTACATGAGTGAACAACTTTATTAAAAGGCTAGATGACTTTCTGATCTCTTATATCTTGGTCAGGATTTGAACTGAGAGACACCTTATCATCATCATCATCATCAATCGTATTTATTGAGTGCTTACTATGTGCAGAGCACTGTACTAAGCGCTTGGGAAGTACAAATTGGCAACATATAGAGACAGTCCCTACCCAACAGTGGGCTCACAGTCTTATCCCTAATGTAAAGTCCTTGTGGGCAGGGATCGTACTGTACTCCTATTACAGTGCTTTGCAGAGTAAGCATGTGATAAGTGCCATTGATTGATATTCTTAGTTATCATGTCTCTGTGAAATGCTTCTTTTAATTACAAAAATGAATAAAAGTAAAATTAAAATGGGGGAAAGTCATTTAAGTAGTAGTAGATGTATTTATTGAGCATTCATTTGGTACAGTGAACTGTACTAGCTCTTGGGAAGTACAGAATAAAAAAGTGACAAGTTCCATGCCCACAAAGAGCTTTATATTAATGTCTGTTTCCCCCTGTAGACTGTGAGCTCCTTGTGGGCAGGGAATGTGTTGATGTTATATTGTACTCTCCCAAGCGCTTAATCCAGTGCTTTGCAAACAGTAAGTATTCAATAAATATGATAATAATAATAATAATAATGATGACTTTGATATGCACCCCAGCCCCACAGCTCTTATGTACATTTCCTTATACTCTACTATTTCTCCTCTCTGTTATCTATTTTTATCTATGTCTCCCCCATCAACTCCACTGCATTCTATTCTCCAAAGTGCTTATTCAGAGTTCTGCACACAGTAAACAATAGATACCACTGATTGATTGGTTGATAATTACTAACAACATTTAAAGTAATCCAGCTATCTGTTCCTGTTGCTTCCTAAATCCTCTTTTCCAGGGAACATATTCTATTTCCAAAAATGAAGATGAGAAAGAACTACAATAAGTCTTGCCTCTCAATCCCAAAGAGCTATATTGTTTGATCCTCCAAGTTAGCAAAGAAGAAAAAAAAATTTCAAAGAAGAAAAAAAATCTCAAAGAAGACAAAGAACTAAATCTATTCTGGCAAATTCTTCTGACTGTTACAGTCCTGATGGTACCAAATAATCAACAATTATATCTTTTTAAATTTTTTATGGTATTTGTTAAGCTCTTACTATGTGTCAGGTGCTGTAACTAAGCACCGGCGTAGGTTCAAGCTAATCCTGTTGGACACAGTCCATGTCCCATTTAAGGCTCACAATCTTAATCCCCATTTTACAGATGGGGCAAGTCACTTAACTTCTCTGTGCTTCAGTTACCTCACCTATTGGATGGGGATTAGGACTGTGAGCCCTGTGTGGAACAGGGACTGTGCCCAACCTGATTAGCTTGTTACTACCCCAGCATTTAGAACGGTGCCTGGCACATAGTAAGTGCTTAACAAATACCATAAAAAATGAGGTAACTGAGGCACAGAGAATGTAAGTGACCTGCTCAAGGTTACACAGCAGGTGTGGCAGACCTGGGATTAGAACCTAGGTCCGTGCTGGGCAGAATTCCCATGAGTCATTAATTGTGACAACCTAAAAATCTCATTTTGAGGTGACTATGACTGTGTTTCCTCCATTTTGCGGATATATAACCTGAGGTTTAAATGATTTTTCAAGATCACAAACCCAGAAAATGACAGAATTGGGATAGATCCTATCAATTGTTCCATCAATGGCATTGATTGATTGATTATGAGCTCATTGTGGACAGGGATCCTGTCTACCAATTCCCAAGTACTTAGTTCAGTGCTCTTCACACACTAAGTGCTTAATAAATACCCCTGGTGAGGATGGTGATGATTGAGTGCTTACTGTGTACATAGGCATTTGAGAGAATACAATATAATAGGGTTGGTAAAAACAATCCCTGCCTTCAAGGAGTTTGACAGTCTAGAGGAGGAGGCTGACGTTGAAATCACTGATAGAGGAAGCATCATCATCATCATCATCATCAATCGTATTTATTGAGCACTTACTATGTGCAGAGCACTGTACTAAGCGCTTGGGAAGTACAAATTGGCAACATATAGAGACAGTCCCTACCCAACAGTGGGCTTACAGTCTAAAAGGCGGAGACAGAGAACAAAACCAAACAGTGGGAACATAAGTGCTTTGGGGCTGTGGGTGAGGTATCAAAGTGCTTAAGAGGTTCAGACTTAAGTACATAGGTGACACAGAAGGGAAGGAGAATAAGGTGGGGAAATGAGAGGTCAGGAAAGACTTTTTGGAGGAGATGTGATTTTAGTTGGGTTTTGAAGATGGGAAGAGTGTTGTCTATTGGAGATGAAAGGGGAGGGAGTTCCAGGTCAGAAGGAGGGTGTGAGCAAGGAGTCATCAGTGAGAAAGTTGAGATCAAGGTACAATGAGTAGGTTAGAATTAGAGGAGTGAAGTGTGTGGGCTGCTGGGGAGAGCTGATTGAGTACCTTGAAAGAAGTTGTGAAGAGTTGCTTTTTGATGCAGAGATGGAGGGGCAACCATTGGAAGTTTTTCTCTTTAGACTATGAACTCGTGGTGAGCAAGGAATGTGTCTACCAACTCTATTGTATTATACTCTCCCAAGCATTTAGTATGGTGCTCTGTAGTACCAATAATAACAATAACAACAATAATAATGTTTGTTAAGTGCTTACTATTTGCCAGGTGCTGTGCTAACCGCTGAGGAGGATACAAGTAAATTGGGTTGGGCACAGTCCCTGTCTCACATAGGGCTCACAGTCTTAATCTCCATTTTACAGATGAGGTCACTGAGGCACAGAGATGCCAAGTGAGTTGTCCCAGGTCATGCAGCAGATGTGGGAGAATGGGGATTAGAACCCAGGTCCTTCTGACGCTCAGGCCCATCCTCTTTCCACTAGAACCCACTGCTTTTCTAAGTACTCAGTGAACACCGCCAATTTTTGAGAAGTGGGGAGATGTGTGCAGAATGGTTTATTAGAAAAATGACCTGGGCAGCAGAATGAAGTATGGCCTGTAGTGGAGAGAGATTGGTGACAAGGAGGTCAGCGAGGAGGCCGATGCAGTAAATCAAGGCAGGATATGATAGGTGCTTGGACCAGAATGTTAGCAGTTTGGATGGAGAGGAAGGGGTGAATTCTAGAGACTCTCAGGGTAGAACAGACAGGATTTGGTAACAGGCTGAATATGTGGGTTGAATGAGAAAGATGAGTTGAGGATAATGCCAAGATTAAAGGGCTTGTGAGACAGGAGGGAGGGTTGTGGTGTTTAATGGGACAAGTCATGAGGAGGAGACAGAATGAGTGGGAAGTCAAGGGGTTTTAAATCCCCACTCTAGATTACCCTTTCTAAACCATAATTTGTAAACTGAATTTTCTACTTCTTTAAAACATGGGCATTAGTAAGCCATGCTTCTTTAACCTACCAAATTACCTGTGTATTGAGGTGAGACTATCTTTGAGTAAATCTCCCTTCTTTGCTGTCTAAGCATGCTCTATGCTTCAAGGAAAACAAGTCTGTTCTTGGTGATTTTGTCAGGTACACAATCTTCCCAAACAGTTGCCTTACGAAACTACACTCCTGATATCCAGGAAAAAAAAAAATCCATTCCACTCCCTCAAAATCACTTGAGATGCCATTCTCTTCTAAACTAAAGCTCAGGTGGTATAACTTTTTAAATGGCCCCATTAGGAATGACAACACATGTTACAAAAGTCAGTTAGGTATACACTTTCACTCGTGGCAAATTACTTGTTTACTTAAAGTACTGTAAAATACACATTCTTTCATTCAACCTGTGTTCGTATACGATAATACATATTTGCAGGTGATAAATTTGCAGGTGAGAAGGAGCAAGCATAGTGGATAGACAGAGCAAGGACATTGGAGTCAGAAAGCAGGGCCTGGCACAAAATGTCTTTACAAGCACCATTTTTTTTTTAAAAAGAAAGGACCTGGGTTCTAATCCCAGTTCTGCCCCTTGTTTGCTGTGTGACCTTGGGCAAGCCACTGAACTTCTCTGCGCCTCAGTTACCTTATCTGTAAAATGGGAGTTAAGACTGTGAGATCCATGCAGGACATCGACTGTCCAACCTGATTTGCTTATATCTACCCCAGGGCTTTGAACAGTGCCTGGAACACAGTAAGCGCTTAACAAATACCATTAAAAAGAAAAAGCGTCTGTAAGGCTCATTTGTAGATCTGAAAAAGCCTCTTCTAGGGCAAGTATCAAGGTACCCTCACAAACATTTATATTTATTTTAATGTCTGCCACCCTCACTTGATTGAAAGCTCCTTGAGGGTGGGGAATGTGTCTTTCAACTTTTTTGATTGATTGAGGAAATGGCCTGAAACCAGCATTGATTAGTGTGGATGTAGTAGACTGTAAACTCCCTCTAAACTGTAAACTAAATGTGTCTACCAACTCTGTTACACTGTACTTTTCCAGGTACTTACTACAGTGATACTAAGTGATACCACTGATTGATTAGGGAATGGAACATACTGGGCTTTCCAAATGCATCTGAGGAAAATTATTTCTCTCATTTTGATTTCAAGTCTGGAAGCATTTGGAAGTGACCAGTTCAAGGTGATGTGACCAGTTCTAATTTCTGTCATGGGACTTAATGAACATCCCACTTCTCACCTCTTACCCTCTCATCTTCCAAGAAACTAGTCCCCACCCCACTTTTCTCCCTATTTTTAATTGCTAACTCTCTAATGTTTTTTTTTCCCTGACTGTGGGGAAGCAGCGTGACTCAGTGGAAAGAGCACGGGCTTGGGAGTCAGAGGTCATGGGTTCTAATCCCGACTCCACGAATTGTCAGCTGTGTGACTTTGGGCAAGTCACTTAACTTCTCTTTGCCTCAGTTACCTCTTCTGGAAAATGGGGATGAAGACTGTGAGGCCCCCGTGGGACAACCTGATCACCTTGTAACCACCCCAGTGCTTAGAACAGTGCTTTGCACATAGTAAGTGCTTAATAAATGCCATCATCATCATCATGTTCAATTCTCCCCTGTACTATAAAAGTCCTTCCCAAATCCAGTTGTATTTTCCAACTATTGCCCCCCTTCACTGTTTCCATTCTTGTCTGAACTTCTCAGGCAGGTTATAAAACCAGCTGCCTTCACTTCTTCTCCTCCCTTTCTGATGCTCTTTAATCTGATTCCTACTCCACTTCACTGAGGCTGCACTTTCCTCAGGTTTTCAATGACCATGTTCTGGCCAAATCTAATTCTCTCTATCCTAATTCTCTTTGACCTCTCAGGTGCCTTTGTCATTATGGACCATTCCCTCCTTCTGGAAACTCTATTAATCTTGGTTTCACCAACACAGTTCTCACCTGGCTTTCCTCCTAACTCTCTGGTCACTCTTTCTCAGTTGCTTTTACTGATTCCTTTTCTGCCTCTCACCCCTTGATTGTGGATGTCACTCAAGGCTCTGTCTGGTTCATCTGCTCTTCTTATTTTGCCCTCATTTTCCTGAGGAGCTCATATGTGCCCAAAGTTTCTGCTACCATCTCTACATGAACTGCTTGTCATACCTATTTTGCTACCACTGAATCTCTCTCCTTTGCAAATCTTCCATTTCCTCTTGCCTGCAGCTCATTCTACATAAATATCTCCCCCCCGCCAACCTCCTTGATTACATAACCTCAATATTTTAAAGTCTTTCCACAACCTCAATTTTTCTGTCTAAACCCCAAACTTCTTGCCTAAATCCTCCCCTCTCCATTATTTTCCCATTGCATTTGGCAACACCTCCATCCTCCCTGTCTATTAAGTCCACAGTGTTAGTCTTGTCCTTGAATCCTTGCTCTCTTTCAGATCCCACATTTAGTCTGTTACTAAATCCCTTTGGTTTTTCCTATATATGTATCAGATTTCCCTGTTCTCATACTTCTAAATGACACCAGCCTGATCCATGAACTCTTCATATTTACTTACTCATATTTAAGCATTTCTTCCTCATTTCTCAAGATTATTTGGTGCCTGCTCCCCCATTAGATTGTCAACCTTGCCCACAGTCTGCCTCTGGCCTGAAGCTGTCTCCCCCTTCATGTCTGACAGATCACTCTCCCCACCTTCAAAGCCATATTAAAATCACATCTCCTCCAAGAGACCTTCCTCATCTCCCCTACGTCCTCTCCCTTCTATGTGACCCTTGCTCTTGGATTTGTACTCTTTATTCTCCTCACCTGAGCTTCAGAGCACTTACAAACATATTGGAAATTTATTTTAATGTCTGTCTCCCCCTCTAGACTGTAAGCTCCTTGTGGCCAGGGAACATGTCTATCAACTGTTATATTGTATTCTTCCAAGCCCTTAGTACAATGCTCATTAAATACGATTGATGGACTGATTGATAAACTCCTTATGGGCAGGAATCACACTTGCTTACTCTATTATACTCTCCTAAGTGCTTAGTATAGTGCACACTGTAGACACTCTATAAACACCATTGATTGATTGATTACCACTGCTTCCCTTTAGGATATAAATAAAAGGGATGAAGATACTAAGATAAAATTTTAATCTTCCTGTATTTTAGATGGAGCCATTAAGTTCACCATTGTCTCACTGTACCTCAAAGGGATCCTTCACTGTTTCTCCATCCTATGCTGAATTGCAAGGTGACCAGGTGTCAGAAACAAAGATTTAAGTCCCAAACTGTGATCCATCACCAATGCTAAATTTACAAATTCCCTAGCAGAGAAGACTGTGCCTCCAGAGGAGGGTGCTTAGTCATTCTTGTTTGGAGTTATTTTCAGGCAGGGATTTCTAGGACATAGCTGAGGGAGAAAATTCTTTCAGGCAAAAATAATCTCTGCTTTAGATTAGATTTTTGCTTCAAAGTTTGCCAGGCATTGATTTCTTAGCAAACACCACATATGCCATTATGATTACTATTTTATAGTATTTGTTAAGTGCTTACCACGTTCCGGGCACTGAACTAAGCACTGGGGTAGATGCAAGGCAGTCAGGTTGGACACGTTCCATGTCCAGCATGGGGCTCACAGTCTTAATCCCCATTTTACAGGTGAGTTAACTGAGGCACAGAGAAGTGAAGTGACTTTTCCAAGGTCACCCAGCAGACAAGCAGCAGAACTGGGATTAGGACCCAGGCCCTTTTACTCCCAGCCTTGTGCTAGTTCCACTAGGCCATGCTGCTTTTATTATTGTTATTGTTATTATTGCAAATGATAAGAATAATTCTAAATTTAAAATCAAAATCGATAATGTATTCTCCAGTCCAATTTTGGACGCATTCAGTGGGCTCTACGTTCAGCAGGAGCCAGCGAGACAATAATGCCATCTACTGGCTAGATAATCCAATTAATTCACAACCACCTAAGGAAAATCATAATCTAATATTTAGTACTTGCTACCAGATGGGCTCTTTTTCTTCCGGAAAAGAAATTCAGACCCATTGCGAGTGCTGAGCTAAAAGCCTGCAATTGGACCCTGGTCATCAAAAATCAAGAATTACTCTCCCTGAGCGGGTACTTTGTATTAATTAGAAAAGGCCTTACAACTAGATGAAAAAAGCTAGGGTTAATCAATCAATCAATCAATTGTATTTATTGAGCGCTTACTGTGTGCAGAGCGCTGTAC
Organism: Tachyglossus aculeatus; assembly: GCF_015852505.1. Classification (NCBI taxonomy): domain Eukaryota; kingdom Metazoa; phylum Chordata; class Mammalia; order Monotremata; family Tachyglossidae; genus Tachyglossus; species Tachyglossus aculeatus. Next base: position 105,492,909 of record NC_052069.1, on the reverse strand, counting down.
TAAGCGCTTGGGAAGGACAAGTCGGCAACATAGAGAGACTGTCCCTCCCCAACAGTGGGCTCACAGTCTAGAAGGGGGAGACAGAGAACAAAACCAAACATACTAACAAAATAAAATAAATAGAACAGATATGTACAAGTAAAATAAATAAATAAATAAATAGAGTAGTATTTTGGGTTCAGTAATACTCACCTGCTGATCGCATGCTCTATCTTTGTAATGACCTTGTTACAAAAGTGAGTGTAAAATGCACCTTGAAAGTGTGGGAAAATCTATTTTGCATTGAGATTTGCATGTGTTCCAAATGTTCCTTTTCTCTGTCCTTGCATAAAGTGTTTGCACAACATTCCAAGCATATTTAATTTAGTAATGAATGTGGCAAGATTTCAAATTTTAGAAAATCCTGCCCTCAGCCAAGATAATTTCCTCCTTCCTAAAAGTAACTTTTCCATACCCCAGTAGCGCCTCTTATTTTCAGGAAATCCAGAAGTCTTCCTACCAATGCAAAATTTATGGAAACGCGTTGATTTCTGAGGCATAAAGTTGGTTTGTAATTGTCAGAGGCAATGAAGTAGCCATGATAAAGTGGAAGCAATCATACGCAAGACCTATGCCACGCCTAAAGGAGAAGCATTTTGTTTAGGATAAGAATGAACACTGGTGTGACGCCAGTCATAGGAGCAAGCTGAAATCATTTCTTTGCACTAAAAATAGCCTGACACCACAATAGAGATGATGCCGTCCCTCTGTAATTAACTCTGTAAGGAAAAGTTTTCAACATTGTACTCTGGTGCGAAAGAAAGAACAGTCCTAGCAACTTATAGTACTAAAATGAATGGGTGTTTGACTCTGGTGATGTCAAAAGAAAAAAAAAAGCCAACCCAGAAGCACGCATGTACCCAGAGACAAAGCAGCCATTACAATTCATTTAATCGTATTTATTGAGTGCTTACTGTGTGCAGAGCACTGTACTAAGGGCTTAGCACTATACCAAGATTACTAAGGTGTACTAAGATGTCAGATTGTCTGCCATATATTACAATCTGAGGGTGGAACTGTTTCTTAACTTGTAGGTTTCCTTGTCTTTATGTTTTTCATTACGGCAGTAGCTGTTTGCTCTGAAAAAAAAACCTGAATCAGCTGAGCCAAGAGGCAGAGGCCAGACAGTAGAAGTTTGAATACAAAAGAGTGAAATGGTGGATGAGGAATCAATCAATCATCAATCATATTTATTGAGCACTTATTGTGTGCAAAGCACTGCACCAAGCACTCCGGAAAGTACAGTACAACAAAGTTGTTAGACACATTCCCAGCCCACAAGGAGCTCACCGTCTAGAAGGGGAGAGAGACATTAATTTAAAGGAATGAATTATGGATATGTTCATAAGTGTTGTCGGGCTGAAGGAAGGGTGAATAAAGGAAGGAAATCAGAGTGATGCAGAAGGGGGTGGGGAAAGAGGAAATGAGGGCTTAGTCAGGGAAGGCCTCTTGGAGAAGATGTGCCTTCCACAATGCTTTGAAAGTGGAGAGAGGAATTGTCTGTCAGAAGCAGCGTGGCTCAGTGGAAAGAGCCAGGGCTTTGGAGTCAGAGGTCATGGGTTCAAATCCCAGCTCCGCCAACTGTCAGCTGTGTGACTTTGGGCAAGTCATTTAACTTCTCTGTGCCTCAGTTACCTCATCTGTAAAATAGGGATTAAAACTGTGAGCCCCCTCTGGGACAACCTGATCACCTTGTAACCTCCCCAGCGCTTAGAACAGTGCTTTGCACATAGTAAGCGCTTAACAAATGCCACCATTATTATTATTATTATTATTATTATTATATGAAGAGGGAAGGCATTCCAGACTATAGGCAGGACATGGGCAAGTGGTTGCTGGAGAGGTAGGCGAGATGAAGGTGCAGTGAGTAGGTTGGTATTAGAGGAGCAAAGTGTGTCAGTGGGTTGTAATAGGAGAACAGTGAGGTAAGGTAGGAGGAGGCAAGGTGATTGAGTGCTTTAAAGCTGATGGTAGAGAGTTTCTGTTTGTTGCCGAGGTTGACTGGCAATCACTGAAGGTGGTTGATCACCAAATAAGCAGGTTTAGAGAAAGAACTTGTAAAGAGAGTAGTTTTATTAAACACAAAAGCAATATTTTCCCTGAAGCATCAACTTATGATTCACAGTTAATACAAACCAGGGCTTTTTGTTCTTTGAAACTTTAAATCAAGTGCCTGTAGTATCAGTGACCATCGGATATGTTTTCTAGCCAGGGGTTTAATATGCTAATAGGTCCTTTCCTTGTTCCACGTACTTAAATTTGACCGTGTAGGTCACTGCAATCTGGTCTGGAAAAACGTAGAAACCTGAACTGGACAACTAGAGGGCAACTAAGTGGAGAAGTCAATTTTCTAACACTTTCAAGATGACCTTTGTTGGGAGGGTTAGAGCTAGCACCCAAACTCATTGAGTAATTTGGAGTAAGGAGGTTAGTTGAGAAGCAGCACAGCCTAATGGATAGAACAGGGGCCTGTGAGTCAGAAGGACCTGAGTTTTAATTCTGACTCTGCCACTTGTCTGCTATGTGACCTTGGGTATGTCATTTAAATTTTCTGTGCATCAGTCACCTAACCTGTAAAATGGGGAAAAAGACATGGACTGTGTCCAACCTGATTAGCTTGTATCTACCCCAGTGTGTAGTAATAATAATAATTATGATATTTATTAAGCGCTTACTATGTGCCAGGCACTGTACTAAGCGTTGGGGTGGGTTGGACATTTTCCCTGCCTATGTGGAACTTAAAGTAGCAAGAGCTTAACAAATACTATTAAAAATGTTTTCCTCTACCAGAGGGGGAATGGGCCATGGGTTTCCTCTCCATAAATATTTTAGACTCTGCATATGTAAGAAAGATTTTAGATCCTGTGCTAGCCAGTGGCAAGTCTTGAGTATGGGAGAGCTGTTGTCTGTCTGATGTGGGGAGGGAAGGAGTTCCAAGCAGGGGAAACAACAGCATGAGCAAGCAGATGGAGGTGGGAGAGTCAAAAGCGGAGTTTAGCAAGAAGGATGACTTGGGAGGAATGAAGGCAGTGGGTTGGGGAATAGTGGATGAAAAGAGCAGATAGATAAGGCCAAGGAAGTTGGTCGGTCTCCATTGCTTGGACTGAAATCACAGCCCTGCTCATCTGCCAGAGCTGCCACCACTTTTTTTTAATGGTATTTATTAAGCTCTTACCATGTGCCGGGCATTGTACTAAGTGCTGGGGTAGGTACAAGCTAATCAAGTTGGACTGTGTCTATGTTCCATGTGGAGCTCACAGTCTTAATTCCCATTTTACAGATGAGGTAACTGAGGCCCAGAGAAGTTAAGTGGCTTTTCCTAGGTCACGTGGCAGACAAGTGGTGGAGCTGAGATTAGAACCCAGGTCCTCTGACCCCCAGGCCTGTGCTCCAGCCACTAGGCCATGCTGTTTCTCATTTTTCCTATTCCTCCCTCCTCTTCCCTGCTTTCCTTAGAGCTGGAACTACTGCCAGGCTGAATCCTCCCATCCCTGCCAACTCTGACTCTAAAAGGAGGTGCGGGGGAGAAAGCAGGCCACCACCATATTCTACCGCCGCCCATTCCCCAGCCCCCACCCCGCAACACCCAGGAGCTGGGGTAGATACACCATCAGACTGGAGGAGGAAAGGTCCCTGACAGAAATATAAACAGAGGACACTGGCCAAGGGACCCTGTATCGCAACAAAAAGACCCCTAAATGAAGGTTCCCTTCAACTCTTGAGGGCAGGGAATATGTCTACTAACTCTGTTATATTGTACTCTCCACTGTAGTACAGTGCACTACATAGAGCAAACGCTCAATAAATATGATCGATTGATTCATCTAGTGGAAAGTGTCCCCAGGTCCAGAGTAATTCTGGAAAAGAGGTGTAAGTTTATCATGGAGGGATAATATAGGAGAGACAGGAGCAGGATTAGGGAAGGAGGACTTAGGTTTCTCATTCAGAGCCCAAAGAAGGGGGAGAAAGGGAGAGGACAGGGAACAAGAAAAGAAAAGAAAATATAAGAACAGGGAAGGGAGAGAGAAAAAAGGGGGCAGAGAAGAAATTGAAAAGGACAGGGAGGTAGGGAGAAGAACAGGGAAACTAAATGAGGAGAGGGAATAGAATGAGTCAGAGGTAGAAAAACAGATAAGAAAGACAGGCGCAGGAAGACAGAAATAGAAAATTTCAGAGAAGTAGTGATGGAGAGATGCAAAGACAGAAACACGGAGTTGAGGAGACAAAGACAGAGAAAGTTGTGATAAAAATACAGAGAAAGGTGAAGAAACAAAGGAACAGAGAAAAAAATACACAAGAACAGAGCAATGATACTGCCAGAGAGACCGAAATAAACAGTGGAAGAATTTATAGTAGGTTTGTGTAGTGCATAGTGAGAGAGAGAGATTAGAGGATAGGAAGGTGGGAAAAAGTGGGAGAGAGGGGGTAGCTAGGTAGGTGAGAGAAAGAAAGGGTAGGAAGTGGGCGTTATCTTCTGTTTAATCAATCAATCAATCAATCAATGGTATTTATTGAGCCCTTACTAGGTGCAGAGCACTGTACTAAGATCTTGGGGGAGTAGAATGCAACAGAGTTTAAAAAACACGAATGTTCCAAAGTGATTTGGGGCATTACTGAAGGGATATACAATATGTTGGGTATTTGTTTTTATTTGTAAAATTGTATTTCTTCCTCCTTATGCCTTTAGTGAGACCCTTCTAAATCAATCAATCAATAAATCATATTTATTGAGTGCTTACTGTGTGCGGAGCACTGTACTAAGCACTTGGGAGAGTACAATATTACAATGTAACAAGCACATTCCGTTTCCACAATGAGCTCACAGTCTAGAGGAAGACTCCTTTAAAAGAAGCTCAGAATAAGTCATATTTCATTAAAGTGAGCTTTTTTTTTTTTAAGAACCATTCTATCTAAGAAGGAGCATGACCTAATGGATAGGGCTCAAGCCTGGGAGTTAGAAAACCTCGGGTTCTAATCCCAGCTCTGCCACTTGTCTGCTGTGTGTCTTTGGGCAAATCACTTCACTTCTCTGGGCCTCAGTTACCACAGTAAAATGGGGATTGAGACTTTGAGCCCCATGTGGGACAGGGACTGTGTTCAACTAATTAGCTTTTGTATACTCCAGTGCTTAGTATGGTGCCTGGCACATAGTAAGCACTTAAAAAATTCTATAAAAAAGGATAAAATTATCAGGGTAACATTATAAGGTTAATTTTTAGGATTTTGCAAAAGAAAGTCAACTATTTACAGTTACCCATCCAGTCTATCCTGCTCCTTCCCAAGCATCTCTCATATGTAAACACAAAGTTTTTATATGTAAAAACTTATATGTAAACACAAACTAAGGAATCTCCCTTCCTGTTTTACAAGAACTAATATGAAATGCATGAACTTGAAGTTCTAGGCAAACATTTATGAAAGTTCTATGACGTTTCTATTTTCTCCTTCGTGGATTTTTCCATTTCTCTGTCTGTCTCCTTGAATCCCGGATTTTTGCCTTTCTTGCCTTTACTACCACTACTACTACCACCACCAATACTTGTTAAGAGCTTAGTATACTAAACTCTGGAGTAGATAGAATATAAGCAGATCAGACAAAGTTCACAGTCCAATGTTTGTCTCTTTGATTCTTTTTCTCTACCTTTCTTCGACTCTTTTGGACTCTTGACTACTAGATTTTGCGCATCTAAAAATAAGAGGATCAGTTTTCCTCCTGCTCCTTATTATTACTTACTGCCACTTAGTCCAAATTCTTGATGGCGGGAAGAGTTTCTTTTTATCTTACTTGACTTATGACTTTGGAAATACAATTATGTGACTCTTAGCTCAGTTTTCCAAAAGGGTAGGCCCTTAGCCTCGAAAACTACTGAAAGCTAGATTATGTAATCAATTTAGTATTCAAGTCCTCCGTTTCTTCTCATTTACCTGGGGTTTTCCTATCTCTTTTCATCAATATCTATTGCCAATTTTATAGTCAAGGAGATTATCCACTACTCCGGAAAAGGTACAGGGAGTGGAGAGATGAATGAACTTGTGGGGAGCGCATTCAGGTGGCAGCCCGGGGTTGCCTAATTGTTGTGGACCCCCTTAATGTGCAGCACTATGAGGAATCCATTTACTGGGAAAGGCTCTAGCAGCTCGTCCTCCCACTGTCTTTTATTAAAGCACTTATTTTGCTGGGCCTGAGTTTGGACCTAGAGCAGCAAGCTGGAGTCTTTGCCACCATCCCCAATAAATCATTTTGAACTGTGTGGTTGACCAAAAAAACCCAAAACAAAACAAAAAACTAATCCAAGAAGCTCCTGAGTGAGGGATAGAGGCGGGTGAGGATGAGAAAAGTCCAGATCATGACATGCAACTGGGAAGAAGATGAAGGAGCAGAAAGTAAATCCAACTCTGGATAAACAAGGATGATCACCCTTTTGCCCCCCAAATAGCTGCTTGACTTGTAACTTTAGAAATACAAATGCGTGATTCTTAGTTCAGTTTTCCAAAAGTATAGGCCCTCAGCCTTGAAAACAACTGAAAGTCTAGATTACATAATCAATTTAATATTCAGTTCCTCCATTTCTGCTCATTTACCAAGAAAAAAAGTAGAGGATCAATCAATGGTAATTACTAATAATAATAATGATGATGGCATTTATTAAGCACTTACTATGTGCAAAGCACTGTTCTAAGCACTGGGGAGGTTACAAGGTGATCAGGTTGTCCCACGGGGGGCTCACAGTCTTAATCCCCATTTTACAGATGAGGTCACTGAGGCCCAGAGAAGTGAAGCGACTTGCCCAAAGTCACACAGCTGACAATTGGCGGAGCTGGGATTTGAGCCCATGACCTCTGATTACAGAGCCCGTGCTCTTTCCACTGAGCCACGCTGTTTCTCTTATTGAGCTTTTACCGCATACAGAGCACTGTATTAAGTGTTTGGGAGACTACAGTACAGCAGTGATGGACATGTTCCCTGCCCACAATAAACTTACAGTCTAGAGGATCATTTGTTTCTCTTATTTATTATTGTAGAAAGGGTGAGGGGAAACTTCTTTTCAGTAAATAGCTTGCTCCGGGTGTTTTCTGAGCAGGCATTTCTGCTCACGGGGCTCAAACATGGGCAGGAAGGCTAAATAAACACAGTCCAGCTGTTTCTTTTGCAGCACAAGCTGTAATGGAGGGTGATGTTGTCAAGATCAACACCTGGGAAAGGTGGCAGCCCAAGCTTCTCTCTTTCTGAATTCTAACAGAGAAGCAGTGTGGTTTAGTGGAAAGAGCACGGGCTCGGGAGTCAGAGGACGTGGGTTCTAATCCCAGCTCTGCCCCTTGTCTGCTTTGTGACCTTGGGCAAGTCACTTAACTTCTCTATGCCTCAGTTACCTCAACTGTAAAAATGGGAATAAAAAATATGAGCCCCGCGTGAATGTAATCCTCACGTGGGACAATCTGATTACCCTGTGTCTACCCCAGTGCTTAGAACAGTGCTTGGCACATTGTAAGCACTTAACAAATACCGTGACTGTTATCATTATTAACAGCTAGTACTGGAGTCCCTCCCACAAGTGCAAAAGGGCCACAGAGAGGATGCTAATTTGATAATCAAATATTTGCCCCTTTACATCTTTAAATAATAAATATTACTATGGTATTTTAAGTGTTTACTATGCGTTAAGCGTTGTTCTAATCGCTGGGGTAAATCCAAAGTAATTAGGTTGTCCCACGTGGGGCTCCCAGTCTTAATCGCCATTTTAAAGATGAGGTAACTGAGGCACAGAGAAGACGTGACGTGCCCAAAGTCACATAGCAGAACAGTTGCAGAGGCAGGATTAGAACCCAGGTCCCTCTGAATCCCAGGCCCAAGCTGTATCCATTAGACCACGCTGCTTTTCTACCATCTGCTTTATTTTTTAACTTGTGGAGAGAAGGCCTCAACTTTTAACCTTTTGTTCTCGGGTCTTTGATTAGGAGACATCTCAATGGAACTCTCCGCTCATCTCTCTTCTTTAAATCTGGAACTTTTTTGTGGTGTGTGCCTGGTGCTTTGAACAGAGGATATAAAGCCCAAACACTGGGGGAGCAATTGTCCATTAATGGAAAAGAAGAAATAGAGCCTCTGGTGCTGAGTGTGTAATTCAGTTCCTCAACCAGAATAATCAAAAATTTTATGATGTTATTTAACAGAATATAATTAGGGAATCATTCAAGGTGACGACACAATAATACATAATTCTATAAATTGCGTGTTATAATTAAGCAGACAATCGCTAGCTGCAGATGACTTGTAAATCCAAATCACTTCAGAAAATGAATTGGGATAATTCACTGAACTCATTTGGTATTCTGAGATACTCTTAAGGGTTTGCAATAAAACCACACAGCAGGCGTTAGGGTTCAGGGAAATTTGTAACACCTCATCACAGGGATTCCTAATTTTAATGAGATAAGTACACTTTTTGGTATAACTTTAACCTTGAAATTTAAACTCCGCTTCCGTCAAAAGATTGCCCAAAGTTTCACAGCTGATAAGTGGTGGAGCTGGGATTAGAACCCACAACCTCTGACTCTCAAGCCCGGGCTCTTTCCACTAGGCCACACTGCTTCTCCCCCTTTCAAAGTCCTACTGAGAGCTCACCTCCTCCAGGAGGCCTTCCCAGACTGAACCCCCTTTTCCTCCCCTCCCCATCACCCCGACTCCCTCCCTCTGCTCTACCCCCCACCTCACAGCACTTGTGTATATATGTACATATTTATTATTCCATTTATTTTATTAATGATGTCTATATATCTATAATTTCATTTATTTCAATTGGTGGTATTGACGCCTGTCTACTTGTTTTGTTGTCTGTCTCCCCCTTCTAGACTGTGAGCCCATTGTTGGGTAGAGATTGTCTTTGTTGCCAAATTGTACTTTCCAAGCGCTTAGTACAGTGCTTTGCACATGGTAAGCACTCAATAAATATTATTGAATGAATGAATTTGGATCAAAAGTGGATCTAAACAAATCCTAACTTTTGTCAAAAGTAGCTCAAGATATTTTTAGAACTGTGTTTCTTACGTTCTCATTTGAACGATTCACACACAGTATAAAAGTTATAAACTATTTATCCTCCAAAAGAGAATGAAAGCTTGATAATCTTTAAAAGAAAATATGAACCTGAACTTGGGGGTGCTTCAACCATGATTAAAAGTAGCCCACTGGGCAGTGCACTGAGTGAACTTGAGTAACACTGGATTTTTATTCTATTTGCTATTAGAGCTTGTCCACTTCAATTAACCTCTCTGGGTCTCTATCAATCAATCAATCAATCAATCAATGGTATTTATTGAGCACTTACTGGGCAGAGCACTATTCTATACACTTGGAAAAGAACGGTTCGGCAGAGTTGGTAGACACATTCCATCCTTGATCACTGTCACCAATCGTATTTAATAAGCAATAAGCTCTGACTGCGGCCCACTTCATTCAATTTAAATATAAATTATTAACTGCAGAGGCAACAGCAGAAAAATAAGCAAAAAGTTGCAACTCATTCCTTTATCAATATATCAAAAATGTTCTCAAGGCCACATTAGCATTATTACCACAATCCCCAGTATAACATCAAGATGTAACAGGAAGATCATGGAGGGAGCAGGGGGACTTCCCAGACTGAGCCCCTTCCTTCCTCTCCCCCTCGTCCCCCTCTCCATCCCCCCATCTTACCTCCTTCCCTTCCCCACAGCACCTGTATATATGTATATATGTTTGTACATATTTATTACTCTATTTATTTATTTATTTATTTATTTTACTTGTACATATCTATTCTATTTATTTTATTTTGTTAGTATGTTTGGTTTTGTTCTCTGTCTCCCCCTTTTTAGACTGTGAGCCCACTGTTGAATAGGGACTGTCTCTATATGTTGCCAACTTGTACTTCCCAAGCGCTTAGTACAGTGCTCTGCACACAGTAAGCGCTCAATAAATACGATTGATTGATTGATTGATTGACTTCATTCAGTTTAATGTTTAAGGTAATTTTCTTCTCAACCCCCAGCAAGTTCACAGGAGCTTCTTGGCATCTGTAGTCTCTTTGGCTTTGTCCTTCAGATCCTTCAAAATGCTGTCCATTTGCGACTCGGGCTCGAAGAAGAAAGGTCTGGAGAAGCGGCATGGCTCGGTGGAAAGAGCCCGGGCTTTGGAGTCAGAGATCACGGGTTCAAATTCCTGCTCTGCCAATTGTCAGCTGTGTGACTTTGGGCAAGTCACTTCATTTCTCTGGGCCTCAGTTACCTCATCTGTAAAATGGGGATTAAGACTGTGAGCCCCCTGTGGGACAACCTGATCTCCTTGTAACCTCCCCAGCGCTTAGAACAGTGCTTTGCACATAGTAAGCGCTTATTAAATGCCATCATTATTATAATGCACCTGTTGAGAAGCTTGGAGCCATTCTCTGGGCTAGGACTATGCACCACAGCAGCACTTCAGCACGTAGTAGGATGGGAAAGAGGACAGGAAGAGATTAGAGAGGAATTTGGCAATACTGAAGACATTTAACTGTCTCATGGCTACCCTTCTCTCTGTACCTCAATTTTGTCTATCTCACCACCAACCTCTCACCCACATCCTGCCTCTGGTCTGGAACTCCCTCTCTCCTGATATCAAACAGACTCTTCCCCTCTTCAAAGCCTTAATGAAGGCACATCTCCTCCAAGAGGCCTTCCCTGTCTAAGCCCTCCTTTCCTCTTCTCCCACTCCCTTCAGCATCACCCTGACTTTGTCCCTTTATTCATCCCTCCCCCTGCCTCACAGCACTTATGTACAAACCTGTAATTTATTTATGTATTTATATTAATTCCAATCTGCCCCACTAGACTGTGAGCTCACTGTGGACAGGGAATGTGTCTGTTTATGTTGTACTGTTCTTTCCCAAGTGCTTAGGTACAGTGGTTTGCACATAGTAAACATTAAAGAAATATGATTGAATGAAAGAATAAATGAACCATACACCACCTAGTAGCTCAGCCATGTGTGTCATCATCTTGTGGGTCCCCTCGATAGCTTTGTTTGACCTGCTGCATGAAATGTTTCCTTCAGTTGTTTTGAACCTCCCATTTTCAAGCTTCAATGAGTGCCCCCTCATTCATTCATTCATTCATTCAATCGTATTTATTGAGTGCTTACTGTGTGCAGAGCACTGTACTAAGCACTTGGGAAGTACAAGTTGACAACATATAGAGATGGTCCCTACCCAACAACGGGCTCCAAGTCGGGGGGAGACAGACAACAAAACAAAACATGTGGACAGGTGTCAAGTCATCAGAATAAATAGAAATAAAGCTAGATGCACATCATTAACAAAATAAATAGAATAGAAAATATGTACAAGTAAAATAGAGTAGTAAATCTGTACAAACATATATACAGGTGCTGTGGGGAGGGGAAGGAGGTAGGGTGGGGGGGATAGGGAGGAGGAGAGGAAAAAGGGGACTCAGTCTGGGAAGGCTTCCTGGAGGAGGTTAGCTCTCAGTATGACTTTGAAGGGAGGAAGAGAGCTAGCTTGGCAGATGTGAAGAGGGAGGGCATTCCAGGCCAGGGGGAGGACGTGGGCCGGGGGTCGATGGTGGGACAGGTGAGAATGAGGTACAGTGAGGAGGTTAGGGGCAGAGGAGTGGAGGGTGCGGGCTGGGCTGGAGAAGGAGAGAAGGGAGGTGAGGTAGAAGGGGGAGAGAGGATGGACAGCCTTGAAGCCGAGAGTGAGGAGTTTTGGCTTGATGCGTAGGTTGACTGGTAGCCACTGGAGATTTTTGAGGAGGGGAATGTGATGTGAGGAACAACAATTCATTGTTCAGTCTGCCCAAGTCTTTCACGATTTTGTAGTCTTCAATCAGGTCCCCACTCAATCTTTGTCTTTCCGGAATGAAGAATTCTAATCTCACTATATTGGATAGCTTCTCCATCCCCCTGATCATCTTGGCTGCCCTTCTCTATACCTTCTTCAGCTCTACTGTGCCCTTTCTTGGTTGGAAAGTATATTGTGAACAGGACTCTTCACTCAACAACACAGTGAAAGTTGCTGCACTCCTGTGTAACTGACAAAGTCATGTCTTTTTTTTTAATATCTATTCTCTGATTGGAGTCTCTCCCCTCTCTCTCTCCCTCAGGTGAATGTGGAAATGTAGGCAGGTTAACCAAATCCGATCAGGTTGACGAGGAGAGAGGATCTGTAGTTGATCACCAGGTACATGGCCAACAGCCCAATGGCACGGAGGGCGTTCCCTGCCTACATGGAGCTTACAGTCTAGAGAGGGAGACAGATGTTAAAACAAATTCCTGATATGTATATAAGTGCTGTGATATGGAGGGTGGGGTGAATATCAAATACTTTAAGACTACAGATTTAAATGCAAAGGTGATGCAGAAATGAGGGGCGTAGGGGAAATGACAGCTTGCTTTGGGAAGGCCTTTGGGCTGACAGATATGAAAGAGGAGGAAGTTCCAGGCCAGAAGGAGGATGTGGGCAAGGGGTTGGCATTGAGATAGAAGAGATCGAGATACAGTGAGTAGGTTGGCATAAGAGGAGCAAAGGATGTTGACTGGTTTGTAGTTGAAAAGCAGCATGTCCTAGCATGGGCCTGAGATTCAGGAGGACCTGGGTTCTATTCTGGGCTCCTCCACTTGTCTGTTATGTGACCTTGGGCCAGCCAGGAACTCAGAAATCAGGAACATACTTTTCTATTTTTGCAGCTGAAGAACCAATTCAAAGTCTCTACTTGCCTCTGAGAGAACTGACTCAGATGACGATGACACATTCTGAGCTATCACAGCCTATTGAGTGTGGGCTGTGCCACTCTAAATGCTATGATCAATGAGCTCAAAGAGCCGCGTGCAAAACCGCTAATGTTTCTGAATTTTCTTCTTGGATGAGTGAAAGACAGCCACTGTGAAAAACAGGGAGTGCCGGCTCCAATAGAGAACTGGTGGTAACTTATTTCTTTAACTCTAAGAGGAAGTTTCCCAAGCAGAGTGGCATGGGAAACTGTATGATGTAATGTATTAAGCAAAGATGTGTAAGCGCCACAAGACATCCCTAGGTAAGAGTAGAACCCAGAATGACTCATCTGGGCCTCATCCTGGAGAAGGGGCTTTGAAAAGAGGAAATCCGACCTTAAAACCCCCTCTTCTTCTTTGCCATGCTATGCCCAGATTGTACAGGGAAGGTAGGGCTCACAAGAGATGGTTAGCTGCTATGTCCCCAGAAGGCCCTGCCCCTCCCGGAAAGTGGCACTCTGGAAAGCTCCCATCACACAGAGGATGGGGGAATTGGGAAATGGGATGGCTGGCAAGGAAGTGCAGGAGCAGAGGGGCAGAGGTGAGTAGGGTCCATGGCTACTCCTGCTCTCCCTCCACTGTTCTGCACTGCTGCAGCTATCTGGAGTCCTGCTCACCAGGAAAGAGAGGAAGCGATCCCCCCAAAGAGTTCTGTTGTTATTATTATTATTAGCACTAGTAGTAGTAGTAGTAGTGATACTAGTAGTAGTAGTATTCATTAAGTCCTTGTTGTTCTAAACTCCCAATAGCCCTCGCTGTAACATTGGCTACCTGCCTATCAGTCTCTTCAACTGCAAAATGAGGACTACACAACCTGTCTTGGAATCGTGGCAAGAATGAGCAGGATCACACCTGGAAAGCTCATTGACTGTCTAGAAGTCATGAGCTGTGACCTTACGGCCTGTGAATATAATCAGCGGCTTTGCTTTCATGCTTCCAATGGTGTGGAGTCCCTTTTTATTCACTTAATTTGGCAACAGAAGCTGAAACGTGGTCCCAGGGGGTAAGGCTGTCTGTTGTTTAGCTTCTGTAAACTGCAATGCTGTTCTTGGTGAGTGGTGGGAAAGCCTTACATTGCTTATAAACCAAGAGAGGCAGGAGGGCTTTGTAAAAAGAGAAAACTGGTCAGCAAATTCATTATTTTCTAATAATAATAATAATTATGGTACTTGAAACTGGTCAGATAATCCATTTTTTCTAATAATTATTATTATTATGGTACTTGTTAAGCACTTATTATGTACCAAGCATTGTTCTAAACGCAAACTGGTCAGATAATCCATTTTTTCTAATAATAATTATTATTATGGTACTTGTTAAGCACTTATTATGTACCAAGCATTGTTCTAAAGGCTAGGGGAGGTACAAGTTAATCAGGTTGGACACAGTCCCTGTCCCACATGGGGCTCACATTCTTATCCCCATTTTACAATGAGGCAACTGAGACCCAGAGAAGTTAAGTGACTTGCCCTAGGTCACACAACAGACATGCGGCAGGGCTGGGATTAGAATCCAGGTCCTTTTTACTTCCCAGCCCATGTTCTATCCACATATTCAATGGGATATGGGGGTAAATGACCAGCCACAGACAGACCATTTTCGTGGTCCCTTTCCAAAGATGGTCCTGCCCTGACCGAAGGTTACCTAGTTTGGGGAATGATAGTTTGGGGAATTCCCTGCCGGGAAGGGTATGGGGGTCTGGAGAGGGAGGCTTCTTGGGGAGTGGCCATCCTGCTCAATCCTTTCATTTTATATTCAGCCTCGTGGTTCTCCCCCTCTAGACTGTAAGCTCGTTGTGGGCAGGGAACGTGTCTGTTATATTGTTGCATTGTATTCTCCCAAGTGTTTAGTACAGTGCTGTGCATGCAGTGAAGGCTCAATAAATGCAGTTAATTGATTGATTGATGGGCAGAGTTGTGGGATCAGATCTGTGGCTTCCAGGGGAGCTCAGCCCCATACCCCCTTATCCTGGGGAGGAAGGAGGGCAGGGAGGGGACGAGGAGGAGATCTCAGGCCTGGGGGTCTCCTGTGGCAGGGGATGTGCTCCTGGAAGAAGAGGGAAGAGAAACCCCCTTTATAAAAGCGTCCCATAGGGATAAAAATATGGGGAAGCAGTATGGCATAGAGAAGCAGCATGGCATAGTGGATACAGCATGGGCCTGGGCATCAGTAGGTTGTGGGTTCTAATCCTGCCACTTGTCTGCTGTGTGACCTTGGGTAAATCATTTCACTTCTAATATGTTTTGTTTTGTTCTCTGTCCCCCCCTTCTAGACTGTGAGCCCACAGTTGGGTAGGGACCGTCCCTAGATGTTGCCAACTTGTACTTCCCGAGCGCTTAGTCCGGTGCTCTGCACACAGTAAGCGCTCAATAAATACGATTGATGGATTTAGTCTCTGTGCCTCAGTTCCCTCATCTGCAAAATGGGGATGAACACCGGAAGCCCCACGGGAGGCACGAACCGTGTGCAACCTGGTTATCTGGGATCTAACCCAACACTTTAGAACAGTGCACGGCACACCAAGAAAGCGCTCGACAAAGGGCAGAATGATTATTATAAACCGGCAGAGGCCCCTCCTCCTGCCACACCCACCTCTCCGATCCTAATTTCGATGCCCCTAGAAGAGGAGAAGTGTCACTGGCCCATCCCCTCTGCCTCCTCCTGCCCAGCCTAGACACTCAACCAGCTAAGGATCGGGGGAAACCTACAGACTCCTGACCAGCAGCAGCCAAGCAGCAACAAAAGCAACAGCTGCTGCAGCAGCAGCAGGTAGGGAGATTCCCAGGTCCCTACCCTGGCTGGTTTGGGGTGGGATCCCCTGGGAGAGAAAGCAGGAGACTGCCCGGGAAGCCCCCCCCGGGGGAGATCCTCAGCAGGATTTCTCTTCCTGGTTCAGGGAGAAAGAGCTCCTTGACAGCTCAGGGGTGGGGGCAGAGCCTTTGGCTCTCACAGCTCCAGAGTTCCCTGTGGGCCAGTGGATTTTTGCCCCAAGCTGGTGAACTCACCCCCCGGATCCAACCTGAGACTCGGGTTGGGAAGGAGGGAGCCGGGATTTGGGAATTGCGGCTGGTGAGGGTGGGCAGCCTGTTTGCCCTGAACCAAGGATGGTGAGGGGCAGAGGGGAGGTGGGGGCGAGGGAGCCAGTCCCGGGACTGCCAAGGTTGGACAGGAGGCCTTCCTTCCTCTCCCCCTCGTCCCCCTATCCATCCCCCCATTTACCTCCCTCCCTTCCCCACAGCACCTGTATATATGTATATATGCTTGTACATATTTTTTTTACTCTATTTATTTATTTTATTTACTTGTACATATCTATCCTATTTACTTTATTTTGTTAGTATGTTTGGTTTTGTTCCCTGTCTCCCCCTTTTAGACTGTGAGCCCGCTGTTGGGTAGGGACTGTCTCTATATGTTGCCAATTTGTACTTCCCAAACGCTTAGTACAGTGCTCTGCACGTAGTAAGCGCTCAATAAATACGATTGATGATGATGATGATGACAAAGCCCCGCTGCCCACGGGCATGTCCGGAGTCAGTAACAACTGGTCAAACAAACTGGAATTTCCCTTATTATACTTTGCGTGCCTTTGTGGAGATGGCAGATAAGGGGAAATTATTTGGGAACTACCAATAACGACTCGGGAGGCTGTTAGTGCTTTAACCCTTTCGTCGAAAAAGACCAGGTTTGGAGCCTAGGGGACCCCCTCTTTAAGAACTACTGGTGGTCCAGGATGCCCCAGTGTATCCGAGTTTAAAAGCAGCATCTCAGGACCTGATGTTTTTCCCAGCAATCTTCTGGGGGTGTGGTTCCTGTCCTCTGGTTGGTAAATTGCCACCACTGCTTTTTTCTGCCCCCTCCAGGGATTCTTTGGGGAATAATCTCTGGGCTGTGGTGTTGGAGGGCTCTTAAAATCAGGCAGAGCACTTAAGAACATCCTTTCTTATCAGCCTGCGATAGGGGAGAGGCCATCAGTGGACCTACTGATCTGCACTGATGCTGCTTTTGGGCTCCTATTCAACCCTGGCCCCAGCTTTCTGCTGTATCACTTTTGAGTTCGGTGGGAGGGGCCTCAGGATTTTCTGGGAAGACTTTTTTTGCTAATAGCGGGTGGAAAAGTCCCCTTGGAAAATAGATTTAGCCCCTGACATTTTGAGAAATTTTTTTTCTTCCTCATTTCTTGCTATATATACACAGACCCAAATGTCATAACTAGGCAAGCCTAGCATTAGTGGATTTCTGAATGATTAAATGCCACGTTTTCATGTTCTGCATCTGGAGATTGGTTGATGGCATTTTTCCAAAAATAACTCTTTTTAAGAGCAAGGATGGAGATGGGGAAAGAAGATGATTGGGTAAGTCTTTTTGCTAAAACTTAGTACTTGAGATGTTGTTATTCTTAAAAGTTTTACCCATAAACATGTGACACTGACATACTTCAAACCACACTTCAGTGTTCTACTGAATGTTTTGTACTTCCAGGATAGTTTAAACAGTTAGTGAAAACAGGAGCAACAGTTAAAGGGGAATATTTCAAAATAATCTGGAGCTCCTTGCTTTGGGATTCATCTTTAGTCTCATTAGTATGGCAACAATTTTCATGTTTGATCCAATTTACGGCACACACAACACTGGATCACTGGGTGATGGAGATCTGGGAGAAACAAGAGCAGTATTTTCATTTTGAGGGTTAATTGATTAATTAATTAATTAAGGTACCTGTTGAGCACTGTCAAGAGGCCTTCCAGTACTTAGTATAGTGACTGGTACATAGTAAGTGCTTAACAAATACCATAATTATAATTATTATTTCCTGATTAAGCCCTCTTTTCCCTGGCTGCTTCTCCCTTCTGCACTGTTTATCCACTTGGATCTGTGACTTTTGGACATTTGATATTCGCCCCACCCTCAATCTCTCAGCACTTATGTACAGATCTGTAAATCATATACTGTAAGTTAGTTATAATAATGTCTGCCTCCCTCTGTAGTCTGTAAGCTTGTTATGGACAGGGAACTTGCCTGCCAACTTCGTTGCCCTCTCCAAGAAGCCATCCCTGATTAAACCGTCCTTCACTTCCCCTATTCACCGTCCTCACACCCTCCTCATGCTCAGTAAATACGATTGATGATGATATAAATTCAAAAATACAGTATTTTACTCTGTTTTATTGTACTCTCCCAAGTGCTTGGTACAGTGATCTGAACACAGTAAGCACCCTCTAGCCTGTAACATGTCTGCAAACTCTGTTGTATTGTACCCTCCCCAAAATTTACTACAGTGCCCTGCATGTAGTAAGCACTCAATAAATACCATTGATGATGATGGTGATAAATACCATTGATTGATTAATTACTGTGTGCTGGAGTAGACTGTGAGCCCGCTGTTGGGTAGGGACCGTCTCTATATGTTGCCAACTTGTACTTCCCAAGCGCTTAGTACAGTGCTCTGCACACAGTAAGCGCTCAATAAATACGATTGAATGAATACAAGATAATCATGTTGGACTCAGTCCCTACCCGACATGGGGCACACAGTCTAAGCAGAAGGGAATAGGATTTAATCGACATTTTACAGATGAAGAAACCAAGGTACAGAGAAGTTAATCGATTTGCCTAAGGTCACACAGAAGAGACGTGGCAGAGCTAGGATTAGAACCTAAATCCTCTAACTGTCAGGCCTGTGCATTTTCCACTAGGCCACGCTGCTTCAGAAAGGGATGATAATAATGAGTTAGGGTGAATAGAGGACATGAGCAAACATTCAAATATTGAAATAAAGAGTTTGAAGGGGCCTCCCTTAGTGGGGCACTCATGGAATTTAACTTGCGGGAGAGAGGAGTTTGCCAATGCTGAGGAACTGTCAGAGACCAGATGTCCTCAGGCCAGATTAAGGATGCCAGCAGGCCTGGTGACAGACTTGAGGGAAGGGAGCTGAACAGTTGCATGAGGGGAAGTGACTTGTTTTCCACCATGCCTCTTTCTTACCTGGCTCCAAAGTGCTCTTTCTCTTGAAGCCAGAGTGCCACGGAGAAGAATTTAAGAGAAATTCCCCTGATCGATGTGACCCACTCAGGCAACAGATCACTGGAGAGCCTAGAGCTGGGCATCTGGGAGCAATTGCTCCATTGCACCAGGGTGGTGCTGAAAGTATAAAAGACCCATCCCCCCGATTTTACCTCCTTCCCTTCCCCACAGCGCCTGTATATATGTATATATGTTTGTACATATTTATTACTCTATTTATTTATTTTACTTGTACATATCTATTCTATTTATTTTATTTTGTTACTACATTTGGTGTTGTTCTCTGTCTCCCCCTTTTAGACTGTGAGCCCACTGTTGGGTAGGGACTGTCTCTATATGTTGCCAACTTGTACTTCCCAAGCGCTTAGTACAGTGCTCTGCACACAGTAAGCGCTCAGTAAATACGATTGATGATGATGATGATGATTCTAACAGGAATGGCGGCAGCCTCCACCCAAGCCGTCGATCCCGCCAGCTGACGCGCCCACTTTTCACACCACCACTGCCTCCTCGCCCCTATTCATTCAATCATATTTATTGAGCGCTTACTGTGTGCAGAGCACTGTACTAAGTGCTTGGGAAGTACAAGTTGGTAACATATAGAGACGGTCCCTACCCAACAGCAGGCTCACTCCCCTTCTGCCACCTCCCCAGAGATGAGCAGGCTTTTCGGGCAGGGGGTGTGGGTGGCCTCCAGCCATGACAAATAACTCGTCCTCTAGACCGTAAGCTTGTAGTGGCTAAGGAATGTGTCCGTTTACTGTTATATTGTACTCTCCCAAGTGCTTAGTACGGTGCTCTGCACACCATAAGTGCTCAGTAAATAAGATTGAATTGAATGAATGACTCCCAACACACAGCCCAGGGGCTCAGGGTGGAAAAAAATGGGCGAGATGAGGGGACAGCTACTGCTGACGGAAGAGACAGAGGGACAGCGGGGACTGTGGGTGGGCTGTCCACCCACAAATCCTCCTCAGGCCAGCCCCAGGTGATCAGCAGCATGACCCTCTCCCACCCATAAAGTCCATGTAGGCCCTGGTCGGTTTGTTTCAGGCCTTTTTCTTACACTGGAGGCAAATTCAGGCCAGTTCTGTTTCCTTTCTGCACTGTTAATCTGGTTAATCTGGACCTTATTGTATTGCTAGTGCACTGAACTAGGGACTTGGAGAGCGTACAAAAGGAATAAAAGATGTGAGTCATGGCCTTGAGGCACTTACAATCTTTCAGGGGACCCAAACTGACAACACCGGATGAGTATACCACAAATTAGGGGTAAGTGAATAGATATAAATAATACACAAGTGAATAAATAATGCACAATTGTACAAATACATAAATGCCAAGGTGACGGATGGGATGACATGACCTAGAGGTGGGGGGGTTAATCAAAGAATGCCACCTGGAGGGGATGATGTTTAAAGGGGCTGTGAAGGAAGGGAGGAGCATGGCATAGTGGATACAGCATGGGCCTGCACTTCACTTCTCTGTGCCTCAGTGACCTCATCTGTAAAATAGGGATGGAGACTGTGAGCCTCACAAGGAACAGGGACTGTGTCCCAACAGATTAGCTTGTATTCACCCTGGCGCTTAGTACAGTGCCAGGAACATAGTAAGTGTTTAAAAATACCATAATTATTATTATTGATTATTAATAAAAACAACAACTGGGGTATTTGCCAAGCGTCAGAGTAGATGCTATTAGATAAGGTCCCTGTCCCACAGAGGGTATTTGATCTCCAATTTACAGATAAGGGATCTGAGACGCAGATAAATTAAGTGACTTGTGCAGTCACAAAGCAGGCAAGTGGCAGAGCTGGGATGAGAACCCAGGTCTCCTGACTCCCAGCCCTGGGCTCTTTCCTCTGGACCACACTGCTTACATAGGAGGTGGTTTGGCGAAGCTGAGTAGGGAGGATAAGGGGGAAAGGTGTGATTGTTGAGAAAATGGAGAGTGGAAGGACAATTGATTGCTTGGGAGGTGAAAAGTTTGTGCCCAAAGGATGTGGTGGAAGGAAAGAGCAGAACAGTGCTTGGCACATAGTAAGCACTTCACAAATACCATCATTATTATTACAAACTAGAGAATAAGAAGGAGGTGTACCCCAAAAACTATTTCCAGTCATAGAAGAGAGAGAAGGGAAGCTTTGGGGAGAGGAAGAGCAGTATTTAAGCAGCTGGTGTAAGTTAAATAGAAATATCTCCCTTCCAACCGGGGACATGTCTGACATTTTAGCAGCCGGTATGGTTTTTGAGGTTATCCCTAGAGCCTATATTCTAGTTTGACCCACTCTGCAATATGCTATCAGTACTGTGGTCTCCTGCAGTCGGTGAACTAGTTTGCATCAGCACTTTGAAAGAGAGGGCCTTGGTGCAAGTGAATGAGGATCTGCTGTGACCTGATTTAACAGTTTAAGGCAATATAATACTGTTCACCAAGTTCAAGGCTGCCTCAGTCATTTTTTTTGAGTGCTTGCTTTGTGCAAAGTACTGTATTCAGTGCTTGTACCATGACCAAGTAGAGAAAAGAGCTTTAGTTATTCCCCTCAGGACTGATGCCCCCTCTTTATGGAAAGCTTGATGCAAAGTGCTGGCAAATACATGAAATGGATTTATTTTAATTCTCCCTGAGATATGCTTGAGTCAGGCACTTCCACATTGGATATGCTTGAGATGTGTACATGAAAAAAAAATGAACACTGTTCATTAGTTAGAAAAGGTGTGGCTGCTGACTGTTGTTAGAATCATGTCCCGAAGCCATTTCTGAACTGTGTTCAGCTTGGCACTGTACATTTTAAATAGTGTTGTCATGAAAGTAAGAACAGTTCTCATTGTAAGTGTAAAATATGGTTAATGCTCCCAAACGCAGAAGTTACTGCTAAAATCCAGGCCTTTCAGTGGTCCCCGGGAATTTTGGGGTGATGGCTGTACCCCTTACTGTTCCTGTGTGATTCCAGCAGGAGAAGACCTAGAAGATTATATTCTGGTTGGATAGTAATAATAATAATAATGATAATGGTATTTGCTAAGGGCTTACTATATAGCAAACACTGTACTAAGTTTTGAAGTAGATACAAGTTTAATCAGATGAGACACAGTCCCTGTCCTACTTGGGGCTCACAGTCTAAGTAGGAGGGAGAACAGATATTGAATCCCCACTTTACAGATGAGGAAATTGTGGCACGGAGTAGTTAAGTGACTCACCCAAGTGACGTTCATTCATTCATTCAATCGTATTTATTGAGCACTTACTGTGTGCAGAGCGCTGTACTAAGCGCTTGGGAAGTACAAGTTGGCAACATATAGAGACGGTCCCTACCCAACAGTGGGCTCACGTCTAGAAGCAAGCACAGCAAGCAGGTGGCGGAGCCGGGATTAGAACCCAAGTCCGCTGACTGCAAGAACCCCATGCTCTTTCCCCCAGGCCAAATAACCCAAATAGGGACACGTCCATTTCCAAAATGCTAACTACCAAGAATAGAGGTAGATAAGAGTTAATTCAATGAAGGATCGTTAGCAGTTCTAAAAACTTTTTGTTAAGCATGATACATAGCAATTATTTTCTATGTGATATCTGAAGTTAATAGATAAAAGCTCCATTTCCAAAATGCCAACTACCCTGAATAGAGGTAGAGAAGAGTTAACTCAATGAAGGATCATTAGCAGTTCTAAAAGCTTTTTGTTAAGCATGATACATAGCAATTATTTTCTATGTAATATCTGAAGTTAATAGATAAAAGCCCAGCTCCTACGGAATGAATGGTAAATGCAAACCTTTCAGGCCTCAAGTCAGGAGCCTTGGGAAGAAACAGGTTCTTCCATAGTTCTGCAGGGGTCCTCAACAATCAATCAAGCAATCAATGGTATATATTTAGTTTTTACTGTGGGCAGAATACCGCACTAAGTGCTTGGGAAGGTACAAAACAGAGTTGGTAGACGTGTTCCTTTCCTACCACACGCTTACAGTCTAGAGGATTGTATTCACAGGAACCCAGTGGTGGTTTCTCGCCAGAGTGCCTAGGCAGGCTCTCAGAGTGTGGTATGTATGCCATGGTCCTCCAGTGTGAAAAGCTGTGTGGCCAAGTGGAAAGAACACTTGCCTGAGAGTCAGAGGACCTGGATTCTAATCCTAACTCCACCACTTACCTGCTGTATGGCTTTAGGCAAGTCATTCAACTTTTTTCTGTCTCAGTTTCCTCATCTGTAAAACGGTTTCAATGCCTGTTGTCCCTCCTACTTAGGTTGTGAGCCCCGTTTAGGACAGGGACTGTATCCAACCTGATTATCTTGTATCTACTTCAGTGCTTAGTACACTGCTTAGCACGTAGTAAGCACTTAACAAGTAATAAATGATTTTCATGTCACACAAAGCAGAGATGAATGCCCAGGCCTCTAGCAAAGCTAATAGTTGGTGCCCAGCATGGGTTTTGTGCTCCTGTATGAAAAGGAGCATAAAATGCCATGATATTTGAGGAATCTATGTTCTGGGAGAGGAAACTCGGTTTACTTTCTTCCTGAACTTCCAGTTTAAGAACTGAGTGTCCCAATTTTCCTGGGAAGAGGGTTCATTTTACAGTGGGAAAAGTTGAGGCTGGCAGTAAGACAGAACTCGTGATCTGTCCCTGGAGCCAGGCAGGACTGTACCCAAACCATCTCGGTCAGAAGGAGGATGAAGGAGGACCCGCTTAGCTGCAAAGGACTCCACCCAGGCTAAATTGTGTTTGCCAAGGACATTATTATCCACTTGGATCTGTCCCCTTTGGACATTTATTATTCACCCCACCCTCAGCCCCACAGCACTTGCGGATGTATCTCTAATTGATTAATTTATATTAATATCTGTCTCTCCCTCTAGATGGTAAGCGCGCTGTGGGCAGGGAATGTGTCTACCAATGTGTTGTGTGCTGTATTGTGTTATAGAGAGAAGCAGCGTGGCTCAGTGGAAAGAGCATGGACTTTGGAGTCAGAGGTCATGGGTTCAAATCCTGGGTCTGCCAATTGTCAGCTGTGGACTTTGGGCAAGTCACTTAACTTCTCTGTGCCTCAGTTACCTCATCTGTAAAATGGGGATTAAGACTGTGAGCCCCCTTTGGGACAACCTGAGCACCTTATATCCTCCCCAGCGCTTAGAACAGTGCTTTGCCCATAGTAAGTGCTCAATAAATGCCATAATTATTATTATTATAGAGAAACAGCATGGCGTAGTGGATAGAGCATGGGCCTGTGAGCCAGAAGGTCATGGGTTCTAATCCCAGCTCCACCATTTGTCTGCTGTATCAATCAATCAATCGTATTTATTGAGCGCTTACTGTGTGCAGAGCACTGTACTAAGCGCTTGGGAAGTACAAGTTGGCAGCATATAGAGACGGTCCCTACCCAACAGTGGGCTCACAGTCAAGAAGGGGGAGACAGAGAACAAAACAAAACATATTAACAAAATAAAATAAATAGAATAGATATGTACAAGTAAAATAAATAAATGGAGTAATAAATACGTACAAACATATATACATATGTACAGGTGCTGTGGGGAAGGGAAGGAGGTAAGGCAGGGGGTGGAGAGGGGGAGGAAGGGGAGAGGAAGGAGGGGGCTCAGTCTGGGAAGGCCTCCTGGAGGAGGTGAGCTCTCAGTAGGGCCTTGAAGGGAGGAAGAAAGCTAGTTTGGCGGACGTGCGGAGGGAGGGCATTCCAGGCCAGGGGGATGACATGGGCTGGGGGTCGACGGCGGGACCCCCGCTGCTGTATGACCTTGGGCAAGTCACTTCACTTCTCTGGGCCTCAGTTACCTCATCTTTAAAATGGGAACTAAGTCTGTGAGCCCTATGTGGGACTGGGACTGTGTCCAACATGATTACCTTGTACCTACCCAGCGCTTAGAACAGTTCCTGGCTCATAGTAAGCATTTAACAAATACCATCATTATTATATAGTTAATGTATTGTATTGTACTCTCCCAAGTGCTTAGTACAGTGCTGTGCATACAGTAAATACTCAATAAATACCACTGATTGATTGATTGATTATTCTTATCACTGTTACAATGTAATGGCAATTGCAAAAAAGATCTTCCGGCATCTTAGGAGGAAGGAGATGGGTTTGGGATTGAAGACTTGGCAGCCCAAATTGACATTGCTCATTCAGTCCTTTATTTCCTCCACACTGACCACTGTCACTGGTGACCGGTTCTCTCTCCTCCGGGACCTTGTTTCCATCATTTTACCTGAGGAACTTGGTGGGATTTCTAAGAATAACAGCAGCCCTTCATTTTAAAACAGTCGGCATAATTCCCTGGAACTCGACGGCATTGAGTCAAGTCATTCTGCCCAGCAGTCACACAGACATGCAAAGCTCGTCAAACAAGTTACATTTTATTCCCCTAAACTGCTTCTTTTGCTGAGAGCCACTCTTAGAGCAGCCTCGCCAGTCAGATAACGAATAATAATAATAATTGTTGTATTTGTTAAGCGCTTACTATGTGCCGAGCACTGTACTAAGAGCTGGGATAGATAAAAGATAACCAGGTCCTACATAGGGTTCATAGCATAAGTAGAAGTTAGAAATAGGTACTGAATCCTCGTTTTGCAGATGAGGGAACTGAGGCACAGAGTAGTTAAGTGACGTGCCTGAGGTCACACAGCAAGTAAGTGCCAGAGCCAGGATTAGAAGTCAGGTCTTCTCACTCCCAGGCCTGTGCTCTTTCCACTAGGCAACACTGCTTCTCCAGAGGCCTTAACATTAGTAAGAGAAATAGACAACCAGCCAAAAAGCTCAATTGTGCCTGAAAAAATGGGGAAAGAAGGCAAGAGGTTTGGGCAGCTGCTGGGGTCAGAGGCTGTTTCTCTTCTCTGCTCCATAACAAGCCCTGCACTCAAAGCTAAAAAGAGGCTTTTCATAAAGGAGACCGAAGCAGAAACCAAAACTTTTAAGTGAAGAACTAATTGTACCAATATCTTCCCCTGTTGTATAATGGAATCTAGGACAAAAAAGCTTCCTCAACCAGGGTTAAAGTGTTTGAAAACCCACTTTGCTATAGGATTGCCAGGCTTTGAGTTTTAACTTCAATTAAGGGCCTGAAATGTTGAAGACAGACATATGGTAAAGATTTAAATAAAGCTAATTATCTGAACACATTTGATTCGGATAATTAAAACAACTGGAAGAATTCAGATGAACTGAAACAAATTGCTCAATTTTATTTTTTTCTGCAAATTTTTGGTTCTCTAAACAAGCTATTGATTACTGAAGACCTCTCCCCGCCACCTCACACATACAACCCACCGTCTCCACCCACCCTCCCATTCACCTTAGCAAAGTGTTTTGATGAGTATCTTTCTCTTTCTTGTGGTGTTTTTTCTGTTTTTTGTCTTTGGCCAAGGATGTTGGGAATCCAGAGAGCTCTCAAGAGTTTTCTTTGCACCACTGGAGAGAGATCCTGGTCTATATTAAGAGTAAACCAGGGAGTGACTCAGTAGGAAACCATCCGAAAGGAAAAGGGAGGAAAAAAGCTTTGACATGTGGTTTGTATAATCATTTCTATCTAAACTACTTTTTATTAAGACTCAAAACAATTTACCGTCCACATTCTAGAATTTCTGAATCATTACTTAGACTTGTAAACCCCATATGGGGCAGGGACTACGTTCAACCTGATTATCTTGTATCTACCCCAGTGCTTAGTACAGTGCTTGGCACACAGTAAGCAGTTACCAAATATCATAATTACTAATTATTGTTACCTGCCTCAGATGAGTAGGTGCTTCCACTGTAAACTAAAAATCCAGTTTGAAAATAGTATTTTATAGTCCCCACCACCACCAGACTCAGCCCCATCCATCTGTCTATCATAGAACTCAAAGCAAGTCATGCAAGAGAACAGAAAGTGTAGGTTCATTCATTCATTCATTCATTCATTCAATCATTTGTATTTATTGAGAGCTTACTGTATGCAGAACACTGTACTAAGCCCTTGGAGAGTACAATAAAACAGTAAACAGACACATTCTCTGCCCATAACAAACTTACAGTTTGGAGAGGAGGATACAGACACTAATATGAATAAATGAATTATAGATATGTACTTAAGTGCTGTGGGGATGCAGAAGGGAGTGGGAGAAGAGGAAAGGAGGCTTAATCAGAAGGCATCTTGGAAGAGATGTGCCTTCCATAAGGCTTTGAAGGAAGGGAGAGTAATTGTCTGTCGGATATGAGGAGGGAGGGCATTCTAGGCCAGAGGCAGGACGTGGGCAAGGGGTTGGCGGTGAGATAGTTGAGATCGAGGTACAGTGAGTGGTTAGCATTAGAGGAGAAAAGTGTTTGGGCTGGTATGTAGTAGGAAAGTAGGTGAGGTGAGGTAGGAAGGGGCAAGGTGATTGAGTACTTTAAAGGAAATGTTGAGTAGTTTTTCTTGATGCAGAAGTGGATGGGCAGCCGCTGAAGTTTCCTGTGGAGTGGGGAAACATGGCCTGAATTTTTTTTGTAGAAAAATGATCTGGGCAGCAGAGTCAAGTATGGAGTAGAGTGGAGAGAGATAGAAGGCTGGGAGGTCAGCAAGGAGGCCGATACAGTAATCCAGGTGGGATAGGATAAGTGATTGGATGAACGTGGTAGGAGTTTGGATGGAGGGGGAAGGCTGGATTTTAGCGATGCTGTGCAGGTGGAACTGACAGGATTTAGTGATGGATTGAATATGTGAGTTGAATGAGAGGAGTCAAGGATAATGCCAAGGTTGTAGGATTGTAAGATGAATAATAATAATAATAATAATAATAATGAAACTTCTTAAGTGCTTACTATATGCCAAGCACTGTTCTGAGCACTAGGAGATATAAGGTAGTCAGGTTGGACACAATCCCTGTCCCACATAGGGCTCATGCTCTTAATCCTCATTTTACAGATGAGGTAACTGAGGCCCAGAGAACTGAAGTGACTTACCTAAGGTCACAAAGCAGACATGTGGTGGTGCCAGGATTAGAACCCATGACCTTCTGATTCCCAGGACTGTGATCTACCCACTAAACCATGGGTGGTGCCATATACAGTACTGGGGCAACAGGGTTTGGGTGGGAAGATAAGGAGTTCAGTTTTGGACATGATAAGTTTGAGGTGATGGGAGGACATCAAACTAGAGACATCTCAAAGGCAGGAGAAAATGTGAGACTGCAGAGAAGGAGAGAGATTAGGGTTGGAGATGTAGATTTGGGTTTCACCCGCATAGGGGTGGTAGTTGAAGCCATGGGAGTGAATGAGTTCTCCTAGGGAGTGGGTGTAAATGGAGAATAGAAGGGGACCCAGAACTGAACCTGGAGGGACCACCGAAGTTAAGGGGAGGAAGGCAGAGGAAGAGCCCATCAAAGAGACTGAGAATGAGCGGACAGAGATAAGACCAGAACCTGGAGAGGACAGTGTCAGTGAAGCTGAGACTGGATTATGTTTCCAGGAGAAGTAGGTGGTCCACAGTGTCAGAAGCAACTGAGGGGTATATTGCATATGGGCTGAGAAAGGCAGGGGTTTCTATTAAACCAGGATTTGTACTTAGGTGGAAGCTGAGAAGATTGTGTTTTCATTTGGGTTTTAAGTGTAATTTGGGGGAGATCTCCAGATCATATTGGCCTTAGAGGTTAGCGGGGATAGATGTTGTGGTGAGAGCTGTCGGCAATCATATACTTTCAAAGATAAACTTCAAAGGCCTAACAGGGGAATGTAAGTGTCTTCCCTTGCCTGGATCTGTCCCTTCTCCGAATGGTTGGTTCCTCCAGCTATTTCGTGAAGGTGTAGCTTGGTATAGTATATTGACCACAGGCCTGGGAGTCAGAAGGGCCTGGATTCTGATCCTGTCTCTGTCACTTGTCTGCTGTGTGACCTTGGGTCAGTCACTTCACTTCTCTGTGCCTCAGTTACCTCACCTATAAAATGGGGATTAAAACTGTGAGCCCCATGTGAGACATGGAATGTGTCCAACCTGATTATCTTGTCTCTAACCCAACACTTAGAACGGTACGTGGCACATAGTAAATAAATACCATTATATAAATACCATTATATAAAAAGTGGGGATCAAGCAGTCACTCAATCAGTGTTATTTATTGAGCTCTTACTGTGTGCAGAGCACTGTACTAAATGCTTGGGAGAGTGAAGTACAACAGAGTTAGTAGACACGTCCCCTGCCCACCAGGAGCTTACAGCCTAGAGGAGTTTCTAGGCTGATTTTCCCTTGATAACACCCCTGGATGCCAGGACATTCTTCAGTAGAGTTTGTAAACATAATCTCTGTCCACAAGAAGCTTGAAATCTAGTCTGGGAGATGGCTCTACAATAACATAGAGCTAGAATCAGTTAGATCTGTCTCACAGGAGGAGAGTCTTAAATGCTGAGAGCTCTCACAGATGGAAGATGGTGTTCTTCCCAAGCGCTTAGTACAGTGCTCTGCACACAGTAAGCGCTCAATAAATACGAGACTTAAATAAATAAATAAATAACTACGATTGAATGAATGAATGAATGAATGAATAGCCCTCTAGACTGTAAGCTTGTTAAGGGGAGGGACCACGTCTGCTAATTCTGTTGTACTCTCCCAAGCACTTAATACAGTGCTCTGTACATAGTAAGTGCTCAATAAATACCACTGATTGATTGATTGAAACACAGAATGTTTCTGTATGTTGAAGCCAGGAGAGAGAGCCCATGGGTAGGGCTGGCCCATTTCAAACTCTGCCGTGTTGCATCATTGTATCAATGTGTGATTCGTCCTTGACAGAGCAATCATTGTTTCCATTCAGGAGCCTGTACTGTGACATTCCTCTGAACAGAAGGGGTATGATAACCCCTGAATTCTCTCCCTACTCCTTTCGCTCTTCCCAAGTGTTCTCAATCCTCCTTCCTAGGACTCAAAAGCTCAAGGTTATTTTTAACCTTTCTTTATAAAACTGCATAGGCTTTCATGGAATTTTTTTCACTCATTTGTGATTATAGCACACTCCCTCCTCCCCTTGCCCCCATAACGCCCTCCCCATTAAGACCTCTGGTGTTTTAGCTCCTTGGTGGCTAGGAAGTTCATCTTCATGCATAACTCAGATTTCTCTCTTGAAGCACACGTGTTGGTTTCTTCCCTTTCCGCTCTCCACACCCCACAACCTCGCTCCGAAGAAGCATAGGGTCCACTCTGAGGTTGTAGAGTGCCACCCTTTGCACTCTATTCATCCCACTCTAAGCCCCATAGCACTTTTTTTCATTTTTAAGGTATTTGTTGAGCACTTACTTTATGCCAGGCACTGTATTAAGTCCTGGGGTAGATACAAGCTAATCAGGGGTTTACAGTCTTAATCCCCATTTTACAGATGAGGTAACTGAGGCACAGAGAAGTTTAGAGACGTGACCAAGATCACACAGGAGACAAGTGGAACAGCTGGGATTACATGCCAGGTCCTTCTGATGTCCAGGCCCGTGCTCTTTCCACTAGGCCATGCTGCTTCTCACTTAGGTATATTATAATTTATTCATATTAATCTCTGTCTCTCCCTCTTGTCAGCAAGCTCCTTGTGGGCAGGGAATATGTCTACCTACCAATTCTATTATATTTTATTCCTCCCAAGCACTTGGTACAGTTCTCTGAACACAGAGTGCTCAATAAATACGAATGCTCGATCGATTGCAGATGCACAAAGGAACCAGACCCCTGAGTTGCGGACCCTGTGTGTCTGCCCTTGGGTACCTGTTCTTACTGTTAACAGGCTGTCTCTGAGAGGCCTTGGCTCTGGGGAGGGTTCAGATCTTGCCACTCCAGGTAAGCCATGGGCAAACCCTCTTCCGCCTCCCCTGCACCACCAAATCATGGCTACAGGAGCCAAGTATGGACCAGTGGGATGGAGATAATAATAATAATTTTAATAATTTTGCTATTTGTTAAGCGCTTACTATGTTCTAAGCCCTGGGGGAGATACAAAGTAATCAGGTTGTCCCATGTGGGGCTCACAGTCTTTAATCCCCATTTTCCAGATGAGGTAACTGAGGCCCAGAGAAGTTAAGTGACTTGCCCAAAGTCACACAGCTGACAAGTGGCGGAGCCGGGATTAGAACCCATGACCTCTGATTCCCAAGCCCGCGCTCTTTCCACTGAGCCATGCTGCACGCTGCTGAGATGTTGTGTGGGTTTGCCCTAGAAGTTAAATCAAGAGGTCTTCAACCAAAGTGGCCAATGGGTGGACCACTGCCTGGATTCCAGCAGTCCCCTCACCCAATTCTTTGGAGATGTTTTGTTAGCCAGATCTCAGGTGGCTGTTCTCTTCAACCAAGAGCTGGCTGCATGGCCAAGGGGAAGCCAACTGAATAGCATTCAGAGAATTGCCCACTCACGGGGACTTTATTCAGTCTAGACTTTGAATGGCTGAGGAGCATCCAAAGAACACCGTAGAACCCAGCATTTCTGATATTGCATCCTTTATCATTAATTTCCTCTGGAGGAGTGGGTGTGGGACTTAAGAGGTTCTTGGCATTATCCTTTACTCCTCTCTCTCATTCAACCCACATATCCAATCCATCATTAAATCCTGTCAGTTCCACCTGCACAACATCGCTAAAATCTGCCCTTTCCTCACCATCCAAACTGCCACCACGTTAATCCAATCATTTATCCTATCTCCCCTTGATAACTGTATCAGCCTCCTTGCTGACCTCCCTGCCTCCTGTCTCCCTCAACTCCAATCCATACTTCACTCTGCTGCCTGGATCATTTTTCTACAGAAACGTTCAGGCCATGTTCCCTCACTCCTCAAGACACTTCAGTGGTTGCCCATCCACTTCTGCATCAAACAGAAACTCCTCACCATTGACTTTAAAGTACTCAACCGCCTTGCCCCCTCCTACCTCTCCTCACTACTCTTCTACTACAACCTAGCCAGCACACTTTGTTCCTCTAATTCTAACCTTCTCACTGTACCTGCATCTCATCTATCTCACTGCCGAACTCTCACCCACATCCTGTCTCTGGTCTGGAACGCCCTCCCTCCTCATATTTGACAGACAATTACTCTCCCCAACTTCAAAGCCTTATTGAAGTCATATCTCCTCCAAGAGGCCTTCCCTAACTAAGCCTTCCTTTCCTTTTCTCCCATTCCCTTTTGTGTCAGGGCCAGATGTTGCTCTGTTTATTCATCTCTCCTCCCAGCCCCACAGCACTTATGTACACATATGTCATTTATTTATCATTATTAATGTCTGTCTCCCCTTCTAGGCTGTAAGCTTGTTGTGGACAGGGAATGTGTCTGTTTATTGTCGTATTATACTCTCATAAGCACTTAGTATAGTCTCTGCACCCAGCAAGCATTCAGTAAATACTATTGACTGACTGACTCCTCCACAAACACCTTATTTCTCTGACGTTAAGGAATCTCCCTCTGTGAACATGCTGGAATAACGCCTATACATAACACACTTGCTGGAATCTCTCATGCAGAAACCTGCCCGCAGCAAACTGTCAGGAGTTGCAGGGTTATTTATCATGGTTAACTGCAGACAGAACTTCATTGTTAGCCCCAGCAGCCTGGAACTGGTGAGAGAGGCCAGGGCTTTATGGAAAGGCACTCCTCCTGTCACTGGGGAGGTGCTCTTTGCTCTTTCTGTAGCATCAGATGAAGCCCTGTTTATCTCACTTAATCACGGAAGCCTTTGGGAAAGGTCTGGGGATGGGTAGTTTTCTGGAAGAAATTTTCCAGTTTCCAGAGTTTGGATGATTAAGGCGCTTTGTGGCATGCACTTAGGTGATCACTGGGAAATAATAAAATTATGGTATTGTTAAAAAGCTAACTATGTGCCAAACACTGTGCTAAGCATTGGAGCAGGTACAATATAATCAGATTGGACACAGTCTCTGTCCCACTTGGGGCTCACAGTCTCAGGGGGAGAGAGAACAGATATTTAATCCCCATTTTACATATGAGGAAAATGAGGCACAGAGAAGTTAAGTGACTTGCCCAAGATCGCACAGCAGACAAGTAGTGGAGCTGGGATTAAAACCCAGCTCCTCTGACTCCCAGTCCTGTGCTGTTTTCATTAGGCAATGTTTAAAAGATGGGAGACGACTCCCTGAAACTGCATGTTAGTGTTACAGGGCTTGATTCTGATACTCTATTGAGTGGAGACTGAGAAGATTAGATTGTCATAGCTAATCCTATGCAGATTTTAAGTGCATGTGAGTAGAATATTTTTCTCCTGCCCCCATCAGGGCCACCAAGTATCAAGAAGTTCCTCCATCTCCTTGGACTGGACTGAGGGCATGCAGCACTTTTGAGCAGGGAGAATGTCTAGGGACAGTGGGTTTTTTCATCAGCATCGACATGACCTCCAGATCATTTTTTTACAAAAATATTCTGGCCATGTTTCCTCATTCCCCAAGAAATCCCAGTTATTGCCCATCTGCCTCTGCATCAAACAAAAACTCCCTCACCATTGGCTTCAAAGCACTCAATCACCTTGCCCCCTCCTACCTCACCTCACTACTCTCCTACTACAACCCAGCCCACACACTTCACTCCTCTAATGCTAATTTTCTCACTACACATCAGTTTGGTCTATCTGGCCACCGACCTCTCTCCCACATCCTGCCTCTGGCCTGGAACGCCCTCCCTCTTGATCTCTGACAGAGAATTACTCTCCTCTGCTTCAAAATTTTATTGAAGGCACATCTCCTCCAAGAGGCCTTCCCTGACTAAGTCCTCCTTTCCTCTTCTCCCACTCTCTACTGCAACGCCCTGACTTGCTCCTTTTATTCATCCCCCTCCCAGCCCCACAGCACTTATGTACGTATCTGTATTTTTTCATTTTTATTAATATTTGTCTCCCCCTCTAGAATGCAAGCTCACTGTGGGCAGCCACACAGGAACTACCAGGAAGATTCTGGAGTCCACACTTTGACTTCTAATGAGTCAGCCATGGTCTACCTTCCTTCCTACCCCCTACTATCCCCCCAACATCTTTTAGACTCTTTTATTTTATTTTATTTATTTATTTTATTTTATTTCTAAAATCCATGATGCTTACCACAGGCTGAAGCAAAAAGAGATATTAATAGGCTCTTCTAATGGCACTGGAATGCCCTTCTATAAACATCAAGCCCAGATTTGGAGTTTGTCTCCCTCAAACTGGGCATTTTGGCCTCTTTGCTCTAGAACTCTTCATATTGACATTCCAGAGAACATTTCTTGAATTTTGCAATTTAGCAAAATTATCATCTCTTTTTGGTTGTATTATTTATTCATTCAATCAATCATATTTATTGAACACTTACTGTGTGCAGAGCACTGTACTAAGCACTTGGGAAGTACAAGTTGCCTCCTTCATCATATCCTTAGCCACCGAAATACCACCAAGAGGGTTAACTAAGAGCAATCAGGGAATTTTGGCCTGATTTCAGGCTAATTTGGCAATAAAGGACAATAATTATACTGTTCATCTATTCACCTGCCAATTCTCTGCTTCTGTGGATGTATAAACTAGGACAGATCCATACTCATCCAGTGATTCACCTCGAGGGCCCTTAAGTTCCTCTCTTGACTTAGCTGTCCAGAGCAATCATAATGAGTTAAGTTATTCATTCATATTGGCAAACTACCTGGCAATACCAATAAAATGGAATAAATTATAAATAAAATAATACAATGGTAGGGTGGGACCAGGACAGGTATCCAACCTGGTTATCTTGTATCTACTCCAGTGTTTAGAATGGTGTTTGTCATATAATAAGCGCTTAGCAAATACCATAAAAAACCCAACACTGGTTTATTTCCCCAGGTTAAATCCAGTCAGAAAATCATAGAGTAGAAGAATTACAGTCCTGAAGGGATCCCAAGAGATCTGGTTCAGGTGTCTGCCCCCTGAACGGCTCAGATGCTCAGAATGAAACAGTCAAGTGAAACTAAAAAAAGACCGTCTCAGAGAAACCCTCAATTTTATCTGCTAATGAATCTTTCGGTTTCTGCAGGCTTCTATCAAGATGGAGCCCGCAGTGTTTACCAGCTATTGAATGGATGGTTTCACTGCAGGTGTGAGAGGGGTGTAACTGGGAGTTTATTGAATTAGCCCTGAAGGTTTATGTGCTGAGTAGGTGGATCTCCCCTGATTGACAAAATGCTGGCCAGGGGACTCTCTTAAGGAGGAGTGGCCTGGATAAATACAAAGTATGACTCATAGTGTACATGAGCAATAGCCACTGGGCCCTGCTAAGAAGGCTGGCCTCATTTATTTAGTTTTACTGTCCTTGGGCAAGGTCAACAGTTGACTTGTTAGCCACTCAAGTCCAAGAGGATTTTTAATTATCAAGAGTACAAAATACCAATCAAGTCCAGCCTACCCATCCGGCAGGGCTGCTGGAAGGATAATTCAGTGAATTCATTCATTTAACTGTATTTATTGAGCACTTACCGTGTGCAGAGCACTATACTAAGCACATGGAAAGTACAATACAGCAATAAAGAGAGACAATCCCTGTCCACAACGGGTTTATAGTCTAGAAGACAGATTTACAGTCTAGCGGGATGCCCCCCACTCTCAGCGTTGGTAGCTGAGTCCCCACGATGTCTTTGGGATTGAGGTGTTGGTAGGCGATCGGCACAATTTGTACCACTGGGGCCGCAGGCAGCAATGGGGGCAGTGGCAGAGCCTGGGGCTGAGAGGGAGGTGTGGTGGAGTGATGGAGATGGGTCAGGCAGAATGCTGGGTGAGACTGTGACCTCTGACTCCTGTGGCAATTGGTGGGGAGGGACACTGTGGGAGGACCGATCAATTGTTTTACAGAGTGTCTTCTGTGAAGAGAGTATTGACCTAATAATGACAATAATAGCGGTATTTGTTTAGAACTTACTATGTGCCAGGCACTGTACTAAATGGTGGGGTGGATACCAGCAAATCACGTTGGACACAGTCTCTTTCCCATGTGGAGCTCACAGTCTCAATCCCCATTTTACAGATGAGGTAACCGAAGCACAGAGAAGGAAAGTGACTTGCTCAAGATCGTACAGCAGACAAGTGGTAGAGCTGGGATTGGAACCCATGACCTTCTGACCCAGGCCTGTGCTCTGTCCACTAGGCCATCCTGCTCGGAGAGTACAGTAGGGATAAAGGACGTCATCTCGGCCCTGAAGAAGCTTACAGACTAACAGGGAGTCCGACACAAAGCAATTTACAGAGAGGAGGAAGAGGACGGAAAGATAGATGTGTTGAAAGAGTTGGAGCTTAAATAATGCACATGTAAAATAAATAGGTATAAAAGTCCTGTGGGTTGTTGTGAGTACAGCAGTACGGAAATGGCATAGTGCCCTGGAGTGGAAATTGGGAGGATATGACTAAGGGAGAAGAAAGGTGTAATAAGAAACGTCTCCTGGAGGAGTTGTGATTTCAGGAGGGCTTCAGATGGAACCAGGAAATAGCCCAGCCAATATGATGGTAATTGAACTCTTTTCTAGTTTATCTGTATTCTCTTAGATAATAATAATAATATTTATTGAGTCATTACTGTGTGTCAAGTGTTGGGGTAGATACAAGGTAATCCCACAGTCTAAGTAGGAGGGAGAACAGATCCCCATTTTGCAGATGAGGGGACTGAGGCACGGAGAAGTTAAGTGACTTGCCCAAGTGGCAGAGCGGAAATAGAACCCAGTTCCTCTAACTCTCAGGCCTGTACTCCAGTAAGCCACGCTGCTTACTTTGCTTGGCACAAAGTAACCACTTAACATATTATTATTATTATTATATCCATGAGGAGCCTGGAGAGAGCCTGCCCCATTTACACATTTCTACCTCCTACTACCCACGACTCTGGCACTCTTATCTGCCCTCCTATTTTTACCCTGCAAAGTACCTCAGATACAGGCATGGGCTCACAGCCCTTCCATGGAATGTTTTTGGGAAGAATAAGGAGTTTCTGTGAAAAGACAAAGGGTCTCAGATCCGACTCTGCATATTAAAATCATAAGAAAGGCTGTTTGTTCTCAGTTCTTCCATCATACTTATAGACACAGTCCCTGGTACACATGGGGCACACAGTCTCAAGGAGAGGGAGAACAAGTATTGAATCCCCGTTTTACAGATGAGGAAACCGAGGCCTTGAGAAGTTAAGTAGCTTGCCCAAGGTTACATGGCAGCAAGTGGCAAAGCTGGTATTAAAACCTGGGTTGTCCGACTCCCTGTCCTGTGCTCTTTTCACTAAACCATGCTGCTTCTTTGGATTTGCAAAATTGTAAAGGTGTGGGAACAGAGAAAAATAACTTGGATCCACATCCTCTGG
The DNA here is from genome assembly GCF_015852505.1 of Tachyglossus aculeatus. NCBI lineage: Eukaryota > Metazoa > Chordata > Mammalia > Monotremata > Tachyglossidae > Tachyglossus > Tachyglossus aculeatus. The sequence continues at coordinate 105,455,779 of NC_052069.1, read as the reverse complement.
AACTGATTTTATAGTACAGGAGTGATGAGTTAACCAGATAATAATAATAACAACAACAATAATCACAATAGTGGTATTTGTTAAGCACCTACCTTATGCTGAGCACTGTGCTAAGCACTGTGGTAGGTATAATACAATCAGATCAGACAGTCTCTGGCCCACATGGGGCTCACAGAAAGGCAGAAACATCAATCAATGTCTACCACCTCTGTTATATTGTACTCTCCCAAGTGTTTAGTACAGTGCTTTGCACACAGTAAGTGCTCAATAAATACAATTGATCGATTTATTGAGTGCTTACTGTGTGCAGAGCACTCTACTAAGCGCTTGGGAGAGTACAGTATGACAGAGTTGGTAGACATGTTCCCTGCCTACAAGGAGGTTATGGTCTAGAGGGAAATCATAAGGATGATTGGCAGATGGTGATATGTGTGTCCTCCCAAAATTGAAATCTTCCTCAGTGCAAAAGCCAAAAATAAAAATGTCTCTGTCTTCTCTCAGGAGGATGATAAACCACTGGAATCTCTATGTGTCTAATTGGTTCAGAGCACGGGCTTTGGAGTCAGAAGTCATGGGTTCAAATCCTGGCTCTGCCAATTGTCAGCTGTGTGACTTTGGGCAAGTCACTTATCTTCTCTGGGCCTCAGTTACCTTATCTGTAAAATGGGGATTAAGACTGTGAGCCCCCCGTGGGACAAACTGATCACCTTGTAACCTCCCCAGCGCTTAGAACAGTGCTTTGCACATAGTAAGTGCTTAATAAATGCCATTATTATTATTATTACTACTACTTGGACAGCAGTCTGCAGAGGCTCTGCAGCCCATTCATGCTGACTGAAATGGAGGCAGTTCACTCTGCTCTTCTCTAGAGCAGGGGTTGTGTCTTTGGAGAATCCTGCATTCAAGAAAACCCACATCATCATCATCATCATCATCATCATCAATTGTATTTATTGAGCGCTTACTGTGTGCAGGGCACTGTACTAAGCGCTTGGGAAGTACAAGTTGGCAACATATAGAGACAGTCCCTACCCAACAGTGGGCTCACAATCTAAAAGGAGGAGACAGAGAACAAAACCAAACATACTAACAAAATAAAATAAATAGAATAGATATGTACAAGTAGAATAAATAAATAAATAGAGTAACAAATATGTACAAACATATATACATATATGCAGGTGCTTTGGAGAAGGGAAGGAGGTAAGATGGGGGGTGGAGGGGGGACAAGGGGGAGAGGAAGGAAGGGGCTCAGTCTGGGAAGGCCTCCTGGAGTAGGTTACAGCACAAACACCCCGGCCCATATTGCACATTGCACACAGCTGTTTCTTCTGGTATTGCAGCACATTGTCAAATTTCTTAATTTCCTAGCACCATTTTATCATACCCATGGAACAAAAAGCACACATAATAGACAGACTGCACGTAGGTCCATGTAGGTCAGGAATGTGCATAGCACTGTGGGTAGAACACGGTCCTGGGAGTCAGAAGGTCCTGGGTTCTAATCCTGGCTCTACCACTTGTCTGCTGTGTGGCCTTGGGCAAGTCACTTCACTTCTCTGGGCCTCAGAGGTTACCTCATCTGTAAAATTGGGATTGAGACCGTGCCCAATGTGTGTCCAACCCAATTTGCTTTTATCCACCCCAGAGCATATTACAGTACCTGGCATTTAAGTAAGCGGCTGCCATTTTCACCGTCAGTGGAAATGGTCAAAGTTTTTTATTTTGAAAAATGATCTCTTCTACCAGATTACGCAAATTCCTGGTGATTTCAGCCCACCACTGCCTGTTTCCCCATCTGGTGAGGAAGGGGCACATCTTACTGCTGTTCTGGCAGAAAGGAAAGTGGGCTTCTGGGACCATCAAGCCACCTCACGTCCCGTTTCCTGATGCTGCATTGCTCCCTGTAAATTGAACCTGCTCCCACTGAGAATTCCTAGATTTAGTGATTTTTCTGGTTCCTATGTGCTGTTGGTGACTCCTCTATAGTTCAGAACTTTTTTCTCCTTTTTGAATGCAAGCTCCTTGTTGGAAACTTGCCACATTGTTATTCTGTTCCTCCCAGTATGCCGCAATAAATCAATAGATTCTGCTACTATAACTACTACTACAGCTACCACTACTACTAATAATAATAATGGTATTTGTTAAGCGCATACTATGTGCCAGGCTCTGTACTAAGCACTGGGGTGGATTTAGGCTAATCAGGTTAGACACAGTCCTGTCCCACACGAGGCTCACAGTCTCAATCCCTATTTTACAGATGAGACAACTGAGGCATAGAGAAGTGAAGTGACTTGCTTAGGGTCACCCAGCAGACAAGTGGTGGAGCCAGGAATAAAACCCATAACGTTCTGACTTCCAGGACCGTGCTCTAATCCACTATGCCTTATTGCTTCCCAACTTCTACTTGTTTAGCAATCACTCTGGATGGACAGGATTTGTTTCTGCCTTCCTTCCTCACCTTAGTTCGGTGGAAGCAGGGAACTTTCTCCCATTCCCATCAGGTTATTTCCACACACTCCCTTGCCTGGGGCCTTCGACAGGTCCGAAATTGATTTTACCCTGTCTTCCATTTCCCTGAAATGTATTTGCAGAGACCTCTTAGTGGTGCATTTCCCCAAATAAGCATTGATTTTTTTAAAAAAAGGAAGAATCGATTAATCTTAAAAAAATAGGAATCAACCCGGCAGCTTTTAGGAATGGTGTTAACCAGCAAGCAGTGAAAGCACAATAGTGTGATCCCATTTGAAAAATCAAAAAGGTGAGTGGGAATGTACACTGCAGGCAGCGGGGAAGCAGGAAGGGAAGTAGAAGGGTAGTCTTGTCTTGGCTTATGCCTTTGAGTTGTCTTCGACCCATAGCAATGTCATGGACACATCTCTCCGAGAATACCCCACCTCCATCTGCCATCGTTCTGGTAGTGTATCCATAGAGTCTCTTGGTAAAAATATGGAAGTGGTTTACCATTGCCTCCTTCCGTGCAGTAAATTTGAGTCTTTGCCCTTGATTCTCTTCCATGTCACTGCTGCCCAGCACAGGTGAGTTTTGACTTGTAGCAGGTTGCCTTCCATTTGCTAGCCACTGCCCAAGCTAGGAATGGAATGGATATGCCTCTACCTGACTCTCCGTGCCATAGTCAAGGCGGGTAGAGTCCTGGGAACTCTCCAGGTGTGACCCTAAGAGGAGAAGGGTAGTAGGGGTTCTAAATTCATGGGCCAGGGGCTATTTCCAAGCCTGCCTTAACATCATCAAAATGGTGATTTCCTTGTGCAATGAAGAAGCCATAAGTTGGCCCCTTTGACTTTATGCAGAACACTCTGTATCAAGTAATGGGAAATTTTTTTTTTCCACTCTCTGGACTCTTGCTACAGGAGTTATATCATACGGATAGGAAAACGTCATCTGGATTCTTTTTTCCTTTTTTTAAAGGGGAGGGTGAAGGTCCATCTTTTGGGGTCGGAGGGTCTCTGGCTGTCTCTGTCACAGTCACAACCTTCCTTCCTTCCACTTCTCCTGGGAACGTCTGTGTGATTACCCAGAATAGCTCTCCAGGCAGAGCTGGTGTCTACTTAGAAGTGCGTCCCACTAGACTATTTATAACCCCAATCTGATAAAGCTGTAATGGGGAAGGGAGAAGAGAGGCCAGCCAGCAGCTTTTCAGGGCAGGCGGGATTGGGGAGGTTCAAGGAACTGGCACTCACTCCTGCACTCCGTCAAGACGTCAAGGGGATCGAGGAGAGATTCCGCATAGACGGAAAACTGAGTGGGGATGGAGGAAGTGGATATAAAGGATGCTGACTGGGTGAGTTGACTGGGAGAAGCCCTGGCGTGGGGTGGGAATTGATGGTGCGGGCAGATCCCTATACTGACCTGCCTGGTTTAGAGGTCCCGGGATTCGGAATGAAGCTTCCCCTGCTCTGCTAGCACTTTTCCTGAGGTTCAATAAATCAGTCAAATATTCAGTGGTTTTTATTGAGTACAAGCTGTGTGCGGAGTGCTGGACTTAGTGCTTGTGAGAGTACAATATAACAGAATTGGTAGACATGTTGCCTTCCTATTCTGAGAAGCAGCATGGCCTAGTGGAAAGAGCATGGTCTTGGAAAGAGGGTTTGGATTCTAATCCCAGCTCCACCACTAGTCTGCTGTGTGACCTTGGGCAAGTCACTTCACTTCTCTGGGCCTCAGTACCCTTATCTGCGAAATAGGGGATAAGACTGTGAGCCTTATGTGGAATAGGGACTGTGTCCAACCAGATTATTTTATAATCTACCCCAGCATTTAGTTCAGTGCCCGGCACATAGTAAGTGCTTAACAAATACCACAATTTTATTATTATTACTATTGCTATTATTATTACTTTTATTATTAATGGCAATAATGATTATAGTACTTGTTAAATGCTTACTATGTGCCAAACACTGTTCTAAGCACCGGGGTAGATACAAGGTTAAGAATCGGGCTCTCATTCTTAATCTCAATTTTACAGATGAGGTAACTGAGTCACAGAGAAGTTGAGTGACTTGCCCAAGGTAACACAGCAGAAGTTGTGGAGCTGGGATTAGAAGTTTACACATTCCCTTGCTTGCCCCCATTCCTGGGGCTGACCACATCCTTACTGCCTTGCCAGATATGATGGCTTTAGTTTGCAGCACTCAGTTTGGGCAGGAGAATCCCAGGACATGTGATCTGGCTCTCTGTGGGAAGGAGATTTCTCTTTATTACTTCTGGATTTTGATGCTTGTGCCTCCGTAGTGTTGAGGGTTGGGGAGAGAAAGGCCTAGAGAAATGACAGTTACCTTTTCTACTTTTTGCTGGTTGTGCTGGCCAGTGCCCCAAACCAACGAGCAGAGGGAAAGAAGAGGAGGAAGGAAAGTGGCTGAGCCCCGAGTTGGACCTGCAGTCCCTGGGTACTCAAGACTCGGCTGCATTTATGAGTCGAAACAAGAAGCAGACATACATGTAGCTTCTGAGACGCAGAATGGCTGATCCTTGGATAGCCAGAGGGGCAGGGTGAAAAAGAAGCCAATTGTAGGAGGAAACAGTTTTCCATAGAAGCTGTGGATTTTGGCAACAAGAGGCACTTCTGGGCCCCTGGCCAGTTCATGGTGTGGGCCAGATGGCTGCTTGCTAGACCATCATCTGGGACCAATCAGTAAATCAGTGGTATTTATTGAGTGCTTACTAGGTACAGAGCACCTCGAGCTTTTCCGCACTTTGACCGTGAAATAATAATGCTCCCCAGGCACCCAACACATGAGGAACCAAGGCTTGAATGAACATGAAGGGTGTTTTGGATTTGAATGATTTTTATTTTGTAGTCTCAGACTTAACCGGGGACTGACTTATAGGGGAATTACAGCAGCAGGGAAGCCCGTCATTCTTCGTTGGAAAAGAGATTTGGATTAGAAGGGACCTCGGGGTCAAACTTATAGTTCACAGCTCCCTTGGTTCCCATTCTCGCCCCCAACAAGGACAATTACAGAGCACTCACTTGGAATGCATGGCATGAAGCCCCGTAGGGAGGGATCACAAGCAGCTAAAAGAGAAGTCCAGACTCAATCAATGAATCAGTTATATTCATTACTGTGTGCAGAACACTGGACTAAGTGCTCAGGAGAGTATAATATTATAGAGTTGGTATTCATTCAGTAATATTTATTGAGCACTTACTGTGTGCAAAGCACTGTACAAAGCATTTAATTATGGTATATGTTAATCGCTTACTATGTGCAAGGCACTGTACTAAGTGCTGGGGTGGGTACAAGCAAATGAGGTTGGACAAAGTCCCTGTCTCGTGGAGCTCCCAGTCTCAAACCCCATTTTACGATGAGGTAACTGAGGCACAGAGAAGTGAAGTGACTTGCTCAAGGTCACACAGCAGACAAGTGGCAGAGTCAGAATTAGAACCCATGACCTCCTGACTCTCAGGCCTGTGCTCTAGCCACTGCTCCATGCTGCTTCCCAGGTAGTCATGTTCCCCTCTGACAGGGAGCTTACAGAGTATAGATAGAGTTTACAGTCTATAGGTTCCTGCCCTCAAGGAGGTAGCAGTCTAATGAGGGAGTTAGGATAGACCCAACCAAATCTACATTTGACTTTTAAATCTAAATGACTTTTAGACTGTGAGCCCACTGTTGGGTAGGGACTGTCTCTATATGTTGCCAATTTGTACTTCCCAAGTGCTTAGTACAGTGCTCTGCACATAGTAAGTGCTCAATAAATATGATTGATGATGATCTACATATCCGCAGATACTGTGGTGGATCCTGAAAGGAGGAGCACAGGGGGAGGAGATATAATCCCTGCTAGAAAGGGGATGAGATTCTGATGGGAGAGACAGGACATGTGCGCGTACACACGCGTACACACACACACACACACACACACACACACTCTCTCTCTCTCTCTCTCTCTCTCTCTCTTTGTGCTGGGGGAGAGACAGAGCGAGGAAGACATAGCCTGTACTCTCTCATTAAGTACATATTTATTCCCCCATTCATCTTTCCAATCTCTTTTCCTTCTATCTTTAAATCCATTTAATTACTCTGTGACTGTCTCTCCTTTGATTGTAAACTCCTTGAGGGCTGAGATTATATCTTTTACCTTATTATACTTCTCCAAGGGCATAGTGTAGAGCTTTGCACGCAGAAGGTGCTCAGTAATGATGGAGTCTCTCAGCAGGCACAATGGTTGAGCCTCGGGCAGGACTGAGAACCCGTGCAGAGTAATTGATCATAGTACTAGTGGCTTTTATTGGGTCACTAACCCTCTCTAATAAATTCTGTTGATTGATATTCTCTACATTAATCTCTAATCTCTCTATTAGCTAACGGTCAAATAAAGGAAATTGACACAACTAAAAACACTTAAATATCACAAAACCCAGATACAAAGAAAAGTGTACATAATTAATGCCAGAAGGGGATCCTGGGGTTAAGATGACTTAGATCCAGACAGAGTTAGTCTGGAAAGGCTTCCCGGAGGAGGCAGGCTTTGACTGGGAGTTGGAGGTAGGAAGAAGCAGTGTGGTCTGGAACTCAGAGGGTGTGGGTTCTAATCCCAACTCTGCCACATGTCTACTGTGTGATCTTGGGCAAGTCACTTAACTTCTCTGTGCTTCAGTTCCCTCATCTGTAAAACAGGGATTAGTACTGTGAGCCCTATGTGGGGCAGGGACTGCGTCTGACCTGATTACCTTTTATCTACCCTAGTGCTTAGAGCTGCGCTTGGCACATAGTAAGTGTTTAACAAATACCACAATTATTATCATTAAATTTAGCCCTGACTGTAAAAGGAGCCTGACATTTGTTATGAGCAGGGCTGCTGGGTTTTTGTATCCAGTGGGTGGGTTCACAGGCAATTTTGAAGAAAACCCTCCCCCAGAGTTTTGTGAAGTCTGATTATGGTGAATCTTGGCTCGTCTGTGTGCTTTAATTAGACATTAAGGGCAGGGGATTAATTACTTGCTGGCATTCATTCAGAAAGCTGTGCATCTGGATACTAAGAGATTCTTTTAAACCTGTCCAGTGGGTGATTATAAGACATTTTGGATTTATAGAAGCTTTTGCAGAAAATCTCAAAAGATTTTCCAAGCAAGTAGCAATCCCCCAGATGATCAGGCTCCCAGTGCCTCAGAAGGTTTGGAGGAGGAAAAATGGACAAATAAATGAGGGGAATGAATAGAGAAAGGGGAAGGGAGACTATGGCCTGGGAGTCAGAATATCTGGTTCTAAACCTTACTTTGCCACTTACCTACTGTGTGAACTTGGAAAAGTCATTTGACACTACTGTACCTGTTTCCTCATCTGTAAAATAGGGATTCAATATATGTCGTTCCTCCTACTTAAACTGTGAGCCCCTTGTGGGACAGAGACTGCGTCTAACCTGCTTATCTTGTACGTACTCCAGCACTTAGTACAGTGCCTGGCACAGAGTAAGCAATCTGTCCTGGGTGGGGAAATGCTTCTTTCAAGACCTCAGCACCAGGCTGTTTTTGTGGAAGGAGAGTGTGGAGGGGAAGGGCCGAGGAATGGGGGATGACCATTTGCCCGAAGGCAGAGCTTTGGGTTCCTGCTCTTTCTTTCCACCTGGTAAAAGACCAGCAGGGTTAGGTGCCCCTCAGCTGCATCACTCTGCCCAACCCACCTTGCTCCTGGGACCTGCAACAACAATAATTATGGTACTTGTTAAGAGCTTACTATGTGCCAAGCACTGTTCTAAGTGCTGGGGTAGATACAAATTATTTCATTCTTTCACTCTTATTCATTGAGCACTTACTGTGTGCAGAGCACTCTACGGAGCACTTGGGAGAGTACAGTATAACAATAAACACTTTCGCTGCCTGCAACGAGCTTACAGTCTGGAGGAGGAGACAGACATTCATGTAAATAAATAAACGGCAGATATGTACATAAGTACTGTGGGGGTGGGAGGGGGGATAAATATAGGGAGCAAGTCTGGGCCACACAGAAGGGAGTGGGAGAAGAGGAGAGGAGGGCTAAGTCAGGGAAGTCTTCTTGGAGGAGATGTACCTTCAATTTGTACTTCCCAAGCGCTTAGTACAGTGCTCTGCACATAGTAAGCGCTCAATAAATACGATTGATGATGACGATGAATAAGGCCTTGAAGTGGGGGAGAGTAACTGTCTTTCGGATTTGAGGAGGGAGGGCATTTCAGGCCAGAGGCGGGGTGTGGGCGAGGGGTTGGTAGCGAGATAAAGATCAGGTTAATCAGGTTGGACACAGTCCCTGTCCCACATGGGGCTCACAGTCTTAATCCCCATTTTACAGATGAGGTAACTGAGGCCCGGGGAACTTAAGCAACTTGCCCAAGGTCACATAGCAGACATACGGAAGAGCCGGAATTAGAACCCAGGTCCTTCTGACTTCCAGAGCCATCTCTATCCACTACTCCATCATTCTTCCCTCTAAAGACAGGAATAACTGTCCAAGCAGAGTTCTTTTTCTGGCCTCAGAGAAGCCCCAGTTCCCTGTGTTGTCCACACAAGAAGCTGCAAAACTGCTTTCTTTGGTGCAGAAGTGCGAGGGGCTCAAGATGTGCTTCTTGTCACCATCAGGAGATGGGGGCTCAGCAGGGCAACACTGGGGTCATTTGCTTCCCAACTCTCTCCTCCTGATCCACCACCCCTCTTGTGATGAAGTTCCTGGCTAGAAAGGTCCAGTACTACTTCTGGAATTTCCCTTATCACTTTGGAAATCTGCAGGGCAGCAGCAGCCCCAGGACGGACCCTGAAATCCATGGAGTCGACTTGTGAATCTAAACCGACTGCTGCTTTGTCCCTCTGAGTCCCGCTGCCTTTTTCCCATTCAGCAGATTCAGCTAATCCTCTTAAAGGCGCTCACACCCAAGAGGTGGGGCTGGGGTTTCCTAGGAAGAATATACTTCCCTGAACCACCTAAGCTGCCAACATTCCTCCTTGTGGGTTTTTTTAATAGGCTTAATTTTCTCTGCCGAAAGATGTCTTAGCTACCCTGCCAGGCGAGGAGCAAGAAAAATTAGTTAACTCTTTCCTGTGACTTCTTTTATTCTCCTCTCCCATACAGCACATACAGCATTGCTTTGCACACACCCGCGTTTCCAGTTGATTGTCCATTTGCAGAGTATTTTCTCTTCTCAACATGATTCCCGTGAACAGAGTGATTTAATTTCCCCAAATTGGTTTCTACCTGTAATGATAATAATTAATAATAAGTGATCCAGTGGGAAGCAGTGAGGTCTAGTGGATAAAACACAGGCCTGGGAATCAGAAGACCTGAGTTTTTATTCCAGCTCTGCCCCTTGCCTGCTGTGTGACCTTAGGCAAGTCACTTCACTTCTCTGGGCCTCAGTTTCCTCAATTGTAAAATGGGGATTCAATACCTGTTCCCCCTCCTACTTATACTGTAAGTCCCATGTGGGACAGGGACAGTGTCCCACCTGATTAACTTGCATCTACCCCACCACTTAGAATGGTGCTTGACAAATGATAAATGCTCAACAAATACCATAAAAAAAGAGTTATCTTTAAGTGCTTACTAGGTGCTGAGCATTGTGCTAGTTTGTGGCAGGGCAGAAACTAGCTCAATCAATGAATTGGTAGTAGAGAATTGAGAAGCAGTACATTCTGCTAGAAAGAGCACAGGCCTGGGAGTTGGAGGACCTGGGCTCTAATCCCAGCTCTGCTAATTATTTCCTGTTCACTCATTTAATCATATTTATTAAGCGCTTACTGTGTGCAGAGCACTGTACTAAGCGCTTGGGAAGTACAAGTTGGCAACATATAGAGACGGTTCCTACCCAGCAGCGGGCTCACAGTCTAGAAGGGGGAGACGGACAACAAAACAAGACATATTAACAAAATAAAATAAATAGAATAAATATGTACAAATAAAAAAATGAACAGAGTAATAAATACGTACAAACATACATACAGATATACAGGTGCTGTGGGGAGGGGAAGGAGGTAAGCCCGGGAGGATGGGGAGGGGGAAGAGGGGGAGGGACATCAAATGAAATGACGACAAAGTAGAAATAAATAGTAGTACAATTCACAGAAAAATATCAACCGCGTTTATCAATAAGTTTTTCACTCGTGATTCTTATCCTGGGGCTGGGTCCCCATCATACTTATCAAATGCCATTATTATTATTATTTATTCATTCATTCAATCGCATTCAATCTCCCCCTTCTCCCCCTCTCCATCCCCCCCGGCCTTACCTCCTTCCCCTCCCCACAGCACCTGTATATATGTTCGTACATATTTATTACTCTATTTATTCATTTATTTTATTTGTACGTATTTATTCTATTAATTTTATTTTGTTAATATGTTTTGTTTTGTTGTCTGTCTCCCCCTTCTAGACTGTGACCTAGGGTAAGTCACTAAACTTCCTCTGTGCTTCAGTTACCTCACCTGTAAAATGGGGATCAAAGCCTCCTCCCTCCAATTTAATTTGTGAGCCCCATGTGGGACAGGGACTGTGTCCAACCTGATAAACTTGACTTGTATCCACCCCAGTGCTTAGAACAGTGCTTGACACATAATAAACACTTGTTCTAAGTGCTTGGAAGTTTACAGTAGATGTAGAGAGACATGATACCGGCCCAAAAGGAGGTTAGAACTTAACTGCTTGTCACAATCCACACAGCTTCTTGGACACACTGCCCATTATGAAGTCATAATGGGCCCCAGTTTCAGCTTTGAGTGCCATTATACAGGCTGTAAGAGTGACCCAATGCCCCAGCCCTGTTCATTCATTCATTCAATCGTATTTATTGAGCGCTTACTGAGTGCAGAGCACTGTACTAAGCGCTTAGGAAGTACAAGTTGGCAACATATAGAGACAGTCCCTACCCAACAGCGGGCTCAGAGTCTAGAACGGGGAGACAGGACAACAAAACAAAACATATTAACAAAATAAAATAGAGTAAATATGTACAAATAAAATAGAGTAATAAATACGTACAAACATATATACAAAACATATATACATATATACAGGTGCTATGGGGAGGGGAAGGAGGTAAGGCGGGGGAATGGGAAGCGGGGGTGGGGGAGAGGAAGGAGGGGGCTCAGTCTGGGAAGGCCTCCTGGAGGAGGGGAAGGCCCTATCACCCTTGGAACATTGGCTCCAGGGATCCAAGTTCGATAAAGACCTAAGGGGTGTAGCAGGAGGTTGGAGGTTGGTAGTGTGGGTTGAACCATGTGTGACTTGAGTGACAGACACAGCAGACAGCTTCCGAGTTAAATGAACACAACAGCCTCCTTGCTGATGCCCAGACCATTTTTCTTCAATGTCATTTTTCACACAACGTCTCACCCCTCAAAAACTTCTAATGGTTGCCCATTCCTCTTCCCATAAGTCCAGAACTCCTGACCATTAATTTTAAGGCACTCCATCAGTTCCTTCCCTTCTACTTATCCACTATTTTCCTCCACTAAATCCCCAGCTTGCACTTTCCTGTCCTCTTAAGCAAGCTAGTCACTGTGCTTCATTCTCATCCCCTTCATCACTGACGCAGAGAAGCAGCGTGGCTCAGTGAAAAGAGCACAGGCTTTGGAGTCAGAGGTCATGGGTTCAAATCCCGGCTCCACCATTTGTCAGCTGTGTGACTTTGGGTACGTCACTTAACTTCTCTTTGCCTCAGTTACCTCATCTGTAAAATGGGGATTAAGACTGTGAGCCCCCCGGGGGACAACCTGATCACCTTGTAACCTCCCCAGTGCTTAGAACAGTGCTTTGCACATAGTAAGCACTTAATAAATGCCATTATTATTATTATTATTATTATTACCTCTTGTTCGTGCCTTCCTTCCTGCCTGAAACTCCCCACGCATGTCCAACAGATTACTGACCTTCCCTTGAAACCCCTTTTAATAATAATAATGATGATATTTGTTAAGTGTTTACTATGTGTGCCAAGCACTGTTCTAAGCACTGTGGTAGATAGAAGATGAGAAGCAGCGTGGCTCAGTCAAAAGCACGCAGGCTTGGGAGTCAGAGGATGTGGGTTCTAATCCCCGATCTGCCACTTGTCAGCTGTGTGACTTTGGACTAGTCACTTACCTTCTCTGTGCCTCAGTTACCTCATCTGTAAAATAGGGACTAAGACTGGGAGCCCCATGTGGGAAACATGATTACCTTGGATCTACCCCAGTGCTTAGAACAGTGCGTGGCACATAGTAAGCACTTAACAAATACCATTATTATTATTATCATCAGGTTAGACACAGTCTCTGTCCCACATGGGGCTCACAGTCAATCCTGATTTTACAGATGAGGTAACTGAAATTTGAAATTGAAATTTGAAATTGAAATGGAAACTGATTTTGAAATCACATCTTCTCCAGGGGGCCTTCCCTGCTTACTTTCTAATATCTCTACTTTATCATTTTTTAAAAAATTGTATTTGTTAAGCATTTACTATGAGTCAATCACTGTTCTAAGCACTGAGGTAGATACAAGCTAATCAGGTTGGACACAGTCCATGTTTCCACACGGGCTCACATTTTTAATCCCCATTTGACAGATGAGGTAACCTAGGCACAGAGAAGTTAAGTTACTTGCCAAAGGTCACAGAGCAGACAAGTGGCAGAGTCAGAATTAGAACCCAAGTCCTTGTTACTCCCAGGCCCATGCCTATCCACTAGACCACACTGCTTATTATGGTCTCACAACTTTACTTCTTTGCCACTTCGGAGCATTTAAGTGCTTCTTAAGTACTCTTGCCCCTGCCCCCTCAAACTGCACTGATGCACGTATTTTTATATTGTATTATTTCCTCCTACCTGTAATTGATTTTAGTGTCCTATGCCCGGCTAGATTGTAATCACCTTAATGGGAGGGGATTAGGTCATATCTAGCTACTGTCCCATGCACTTAGTACAGTGTTCTTCACCTCTAGTCGTTTGAGCTTCATGAAACAGGAAGGATCTGGTGTGTGAAAGTAGAAATATTTAAAGGTAGCTGGGGAGAGAAAGGAGATGTTGTGTTTGTGCGTGTGTGCATGCTACTGTCTCTGTTTCTTAAAAGTCAAATTAAATTTGCCTTGAAAACCCCTGGTTTTTCACGTGCTAGAATCACTCCAGTTTCCGCGGCCAGAGTCGGCTTTGACACATCGAGGGGTTTCAATTTTCTCTCCGTCTTATTTACACTACCTGGATTTGGGCCTACAGGGAAAGTCAGAAGGAGCTAAGCAAAAAATTCACGGGTTTTGAATCAGTGGCTCATTGGGAGCAGGGAACGTGTCTACCAACTCTGTTATTATTGTACTTGCCCAAGCCTTTAGGACAGTGCTCTGCACATAGCGCTCAATAAATAGATTGAGTGATTGTCTCTGCTTCTGTTGCTCCTTCGGCCTGCTCCCCTCTGATTCTGTGTTCCCGTCTCCATTTCTTTTCCCGTTCCTCCTCTCTTTCTTTTCCCGTTCCTCCTCTTTCCCACTTTTCCTCCCCCTCTGCTGGACATTTCTGGTAACTGATGTCGGCTGAAAATCCCTGTAAAGTCCATCCCAAACAAAGGAAGTCATTGAAATGCGTAAATCCCGATCCTTGAGTGAGCCTTGGAGGAAAGGAGAAGCTGGGCTTGAGGAGGAAAGCAATCTGTTTATAAACACAGATGATTAGCTATCAGGCCGACTGAACAGCTGAAGCTCTGCTGTTTTCACTCAGAGGTAACCTTTAAGCTTAAACTTTGGATTTGGGATTTTAGTTCACAGATGGCTGGAGTCCTGTACTTTCCCCTGGAGCCTCCAGTGGCCTGTAGCATTCTGGAGCTGGGAAAATTTGTCCGGCGATGCCGAGGTCTGGGGCAGCAGCATTAATAATAATAATTCCACATGCTGAGAAGCGAGAACCGGCTTGAAAACGTCTGGGGCTGAGCCCGGTTTAGAGGACGGAGCCGAGAACTAGATGTTTTTTTGTGCCGGGCCCATTTTCCCCGGGAATTGTATCCCTTTCATCTTCCGGCCTGGGTTAGTTATCAGTGGGAGGTGGTGGGATCCTACTGGGGCTGTTTCCCGAGGAGATCCCATTGGGAGCTTCCCCAGTCACAGGGCTGGTTAGGCCCGCCTGTCCCTGGAGACTGGTGGGGGTGTGTGTGGGGGTGTGTACCAGGAGACCGATGATGATGATGATGTGTGTGTGTTTGTCCCAGGAGACTGATGATATGTGTGTGTGTTTGTCCCAGGAGACTAATGATATGTGTGTGTTTGACCCAGGAGACTGATGATATGTGTGTGTGTCCCAGGAGACTAATGGTGTGTTTGTGAGCATCATGTCAGTTCCAGGATATGGACTGCAATTGTGTGTGTGTGTGTGTGCCAGGAGATGGATGATGTACATGTGTGTGTGTATATATGTCTGTGTGTGTGTGCTTGTGTCCGTGTCCCAGGAGGCATATGGCATGTGCTTGTGTGTGTCTTATCTATCCCAGGATATGGAATGCAATTGTGTGTGTGTGTGTGTGTGTGTGTCTTTGATCGTGTGTGTCCTTCTTAGCAGATACACAGGGAACGTCAGTCCCCACAGGGTTAAACAGTCAAATTATCTTTCTTAGCATGAAATATTTGCAAAGCAGACCATGGAACTAACAAAACCCAGGGATCCAAGTTCCCTCCCAGATACTCTGCCTGCTGGTAGACATTTTACTGTTGGAACTTCCCTCCACGTCATGCTTGTGAGGGCCCTCTCCCCACCTATTTCATTTCTCTTTTTTTAAGTGTCTCCTCTGTTCCAAGCACTCTATGTGCTAAGCACTGGGGCAGTTACAGGATGATCAGGTTGGACACAAAGAAAGAGGGAAAACATTTATTCTGCCTTCCTACTGGTGAGCTTTATCCTCCCATTGTTATCAATCACATGCCTGGAGTCAGTAACATATTGTCACCCTCCACCTTAGGTTCTGAACTTTTCGTTCCTGAAAAGTTAGCAGTCTGGTCTAAAAGAGAAGTGAGACCAAGTGGATGAACCCCTCCTATTCAGTTACCATATTTAGGAAGTCTCACCCTAGTTATACACAGTAGTAATGATGGTAAAGTGTTTACTATGTGCCAGGCACTGTACAAAGCGCAGATCAAGTTGGACACAGTCCCTGTCCCACGTGGGGCTCACAGGCTCAATCCCCATTTTGCAGAAGAGGTAACTGAGACACAGAGAAGTGAAGGGACTTGCCCAAGGTGACCCAGCAGATGAGCGGCAGAGCTGGGATAATGGCTATTCCTGGAATGAGGTAGCATACTTGCTTTATGTAACAGCACCTGCAAAGACATTATGTCTCCTTCAGACAATTGTTTTATTGCTCTCGTACATTATTAACTATCATTGAGCAGCTACAGAATGCCCAAGCTGCCCCTACTAAGTGCCAGCCACTTTGGCCATTAATGGGTCCCACACATTAAAAAAACAAAACAGAAAAAAGTGAGGGGGCACTTTACAATGTGCTGCACTCCTGCTCGCCCACTTGCTCGCTGTACTGCCTGCCCTGGTGGGAACACGACTGGTAGGGACGAGACTGTGAGTGGCACTGACCGAGCCACTAATACTATCATCAGTTCCTCTATAGAGGTTCTTGGTCCTGAAGTTCCCAGGGGGAAGCAGACTGAATCATGATATTTCTGATTCTCTGCCACACCTATGTGGGACCTACTCTCCCCACCTTGTCCCACCATCCTCCTCCCCATCCCACAGGGCCTGTTGGTCACTAAACGGAGCCCAGTTAATCAGCACGGTCAGCCAGTTCTCCTCCTGACAGACTCGGGCCTTCCCTGCCAGAGTCTCTCTGCCCCGCCTTTTTTTGTGGTATTTGCTAAGCGTTTACTATGTGCCAGACATTGTACTAAGTGCTGGTGTAGATACAAGCAAATCAGGTTGGACACAGCCCCTGTGTCGCAGGCGACTTACAGTCTTAATCCCCATTTTACAGCTGAGGTAACTGAGGTACAGAGAAGCAGTGACTTGCCTAAAGTCACACAGCTGACAAGTGGCGGAGCCTGGATTAGGACCCAGGTGCTCTGACTCCCAAGTCTGTGCTTTATCCACTAGGCTTTCCCACCCAGGTCTCCCTCTCTGGGTCAGCAAATTCTACTCTTGGGTCCCTTTCAGAAAGGAGTTTCAGGTCTTATATCTGCCAAAAACCAAAGCGTGCAATGGGGCAGAGATGTTTATCAAAATGACAAACTCAAGAGTTCTTTTTTTTCCCTTTCTCTCTCTCTCTCTCTCTCTCTCTCTCTCTCTCTCTCTCACTTTTCCTTTCAATCTGAATGATTTCTTTTGAGTTTCCCAAGCGGGGGTGGGGACCTGGCCGCAGGCTTGTGACACCGCCATAGACCAGCTCATGCTCCTCAACTGCACTTAGAAAACACGGATGTTTCCTCCTTTCAGGTCACCGAGGCTTCTTCTACCCTAATGGAAGCTCTGGCCCCAGGAAAGGAAAAAACAGCAAATGCATCACTCAGCAAGGCCGAGCAGTTCTTTTCAATCGCTAGCAAAGGCAGGGGCTTCCAGGGAAGATCATTAGGAAACATCGCGAACCAGTGGAAATGGGCAAAGCTCCATAATTAGGTGTCTAAGTACAAGGCATCCGGTTTGGGAATTGGGAAGGAGGATTATTTCACGCTCTAGGAGAAGTCCACCCTGCTCCTTGTTTTCGTAAGTGTGTTTTTCACTGCGGCCTGGCCCTGGTGTTGCTTGCTCGCCCAAAGACCAGAGGTCTGGCAGCCTGAGCTGCTCGACCCCACCTCCACACCCCTGGCCTGCCCCAGCTGGGCCCGATCAGGGTGAAGCTCAACAAATGTTGTTTGTGTGTTCTTCCTGTCCCTGTCTGGGTCGAGGCCACAACGTGGAGACCTGAGAGCAGTGTGTGCTGACCCAGAGAGGGAAAGTCGGGTGGGGAGGGTGGATGGGGAGAAAGAAGGGAGAGACTCTGGCGGGGGAGAGTGAAGGCTGTTGGGAGGAGAGCTGGGCTGCCTGTGCTGATTGAACAAGGCCCTAATTAGTGACCAACAGGCCCTTACGGGGAGAAGTGGGTTATGTTCCACATAGGTGTGGCAGGAAATAACAAATAAATAAATAAATGAAAACAAGCCACTTTTGGCTGGGGGTTGAGAAAAAGGACTAATATGATCAGCTAGAAAAACAAAGTGTTGGCAGAGCCAACTGAGAAATAATCAAAATAATGATAATAATAATGCCTTGGATCACGTGGCCCCTTTCTTTCAGGAAGCAAATGAAAAATGTTTTCACACGTATCTTGTTAACCTTCACAACATACTTGTGGGTCAAGGAAGGACTTTTTCTTCCCAGTGTTTAGATGGGAAAGCTGAGGGCCGGAGAGTTTCAGCGGATTTCCCGAGTTCACACGGCGAAGCGGTGGTTGATGCTATTCTATGAAGGTAGATTGCCCTCCCTCTGTGCAGCCAAGGTGGAAAGGATGACAGAAGAGTTCCCCAGGCATGCCGGGAAATTCATTGTTGGTGGAGGAATCTGCTTCCCTTGGGCCAGCTGCTCCTTTCTGAACAGCAGGCAGGGAGGCAGGAGCAGAAGACGGGTGGGCAAAGCTGGCAGAGCCTTTCTAGGTGGAGGGATGGAGTTCCCATCTGGCCCCTCTCCCTGCTGCACTGAGGGTTTTAATTTTCAGCTCCGATGGGGCAGCAGCTCTTTGTGACTGCAGCCAGCAGGGTTCCCCTGTCCAGTAAATGTGCTCTATGAGCAGGGGCCAGGGGAAAAAGATCATCATCATCATCATCAATCATATTTATTGAGCACTTACTATGTGCAGAGCACTGTACTAAGCGCTTGGGAAGTACAAATTAGCAACACATAGAGACAGTCCCTACACAACAGTGGGCTCACAGTCTAAAAGGGGGAGACAGAGAACAGAACCAAATATACCAACAAAATAAAATAAATAGGATAGAAATGTACAAGTAAAATAAATAAATAGAGTAATAAATATGTACAACCATATATACATATATACAGGTGCTGTGGGGAAGGGAAGGAGGTAAGATGGGGGGATGGAGAGGGGGACGAGGGGGGAGAGGAAGGAAGGGGCTCAGTCTGGGAAGGCCTCCTGGAGGAGGTGAGCTCTCAGCAGGGCCTTGAAGGGAGGAAGAGAGCTAGCTTGGCGGAGGGGCAGAGGGAGGGCATTCCAGGCCCGGGGGATGACGTGGGCCGGGGGTCGACGGCGGGACAGGTGAGAACGAGGTACAGTGAGGAGATTAGCGGTGGAGGAGCGGAGGTTGCGGGCTGGGCAGTAGAAGGAGAGAAGGGAGGTGAGGTAGGAGGGGGTGAGGTGATGGACAGCCTTGAAGCCCAGGGTGAGGAGTTTCTGCCTGATGCGCAGATTGATTGGTAGCCACTGGAGATTTTTGAGGAGGGGAGTAATATGCCCAGAGCGTTTCTGGACAAAGATAATCCGGGCAGCAGCATGAAGTATGGATTGAAGTGGAGAGAGACACGAGGATGGGAGCAAGGAGGGTGGTCCCAACCCCTCTTTCCCTGGCAGAAGAAGGTGGCGGCTGCTGCAGACCCTCAGCGGGGTGCTGGCCATGATTCTCCAGATAGGAGCGAACTCTGCAGCTGCGGAGGCTGGCTGGGCTTGCTAGACCTGGCCGGGTAGTTGTGCTGTGGAGGGAACTGGTTCTGACTCACCCCGCCCCGCCCGGCCCCCAGGGAGCACTCACGCTGGCTTGGAGAAAGAGGAAGGCCGGGACCCAGGCGTCCATAATGCGGGAAATACCCCCAGCCTGCACCCTCTTGCTGCCAAACCCATTTCTCCCCCAACTCAGAGGAGATTTTCCACTTCCCACCTCACTCCTCCTCATTCCCCATGCTTGGCCAGCCCACTTCCCTGGCTCTGCTCCTGGGGAAGCAGCGGCCGGTGGGTGAGAAGTCAGCAAGAGCCGGGGCTGGTTGTGATTCTGGGGCCTTGACTGTCTCCCTCTGCTTCCCGGGACCAAAGCCCAGCCACAGTGGGGTGCCAGGTCCTGGACCCCAAAGGCCCCCATAGGGCCGACTGAGCCCAGGAGAGCCAGTAAAAACCAGAGGAACTTCCTCACTTCAAGGTAAATTACCAGGTTCATTCATTCATTCAATCGTATTGAGTGCTAACTGTGTGCGGAGCACTGTACTAAGCGCTTGGGAAGTACAAGTCGGCAACATATAGAGACGGTCCCTACCCAACAATGGGCTCACAGTCTAGAAGGGGGAGACAGAGAACAAAACAAAGTATGTAGACAGGTGGTTCCTCATCTCCTGGCCTCTCCTCCCCTCCTACAGCCAGGTCTGAGTTCCTGGCCTTATGCAGGCTTCCCCACCCACTTTGTGAGTCAGTGCTTTTATCTTGAGGGAACTTTCCCAGCCATGAGGACGTCTTACCCCCAGTTGACTCTGTGGCTGATGCCCCCGCAAGCTGGCAGGGCCTTCTGGTAGGGACACTTTGCTTTGACAGTTGGAGCATGGCAGACTTCATCTGTGATTCATTTATTCTCTGGGCCGCAGGGCTTCCTGGCCACATCTCTGCAGTTTGTGCTCTGGCTGCTAGCGATGCTTCTCTTGCACGAAGTGTGCTAATTCGACGCTATTGCTCAAGAGGAGTCCCTTTCCCAAACAACAGGGGCCCAAAACGGATCTAACGCTGGCCGGCCAGGAGTGTCCAAGTACCGTGGGCTTAATGCCACTGGGCTCGGTCCCATTGTAGCTGACCCGGGGCCGGGCTGGGCCGGTGGCCTCCTTGGGGATTTTCAGAGAGGCAGCTGGCTTTTTCCATTACCAGGAGAGGTGGGTCTCCCCAGCCCCACTAGCCATTGCCCAGAGAGACTCACACAGCACCTCCGGCCAGCTCCGGATGCATCTGGACCTGGGGGGGGTCGGCATTCGGTTTTCCAACTGTCAGGGGCCGAATGGCAGGGTGGGCCAGGCCCTATCTCCATGCCGCAGAGCCGTCCTCTTTCTCCCCGGAGTCTCATCAAACACCTACGCCGTCTCTCCCACCCACCCCGACCTGTCCCCCGGCCCCACACTCCTCCAGGTGCAGATGAGTCCGTGGGGAGGGTGAGGGCGTCTCCCCGTCTGATGGTGGCCTGATTGTATCAAGTCCACTTAGCCCTGAGAGATGCCTCTCCCTCTGCCAAATATGCAGGCTCTTTTGGGATGGGTTTCTGGCTTCTCCTGCAGAATGATTTGATTTACTTTCCATAATGTCTTTGTCTTCGCCTCCCACTCCCATGTTCGGTCTTGTGCTTGGGAAAGCCTGTTGGGGATAAGACCGATGACGAGATGCTGTCCAGACAAGGTGATGGTGTTAGAAGGAGCTCACGTGAGCCAAGGGCGGGCTTCCAGAGGGCTGGGCCAGTCTCGGTGGCCTTATTTAATGGAGCGACCCAGCTGACTTGACAGGGAGAGAGAGTGTCACGGAAGGAACGGGTCTGCCCTCCTCCCCTCTCCTCCCTCAGACGGCTCCCGAGCTTGCAGAGCTGTGCCGCTTGGGCTCGGGGAGACGAAGTCTGTTGTAAAAATGCCTCTCAAGTTCCAGGGAGCTGGAGGGTATGGTTACCTTCTCCTCACAGTGCTCTGCCCTGTGATGCTGAGGGTTGGCCTCGTAAATGCCCTGTCCTTTGAAGACCTTGGCTATCTGGTTACAGCAGCTGTGGCGCTTTCAGCTGCGGTAAGTGGTGGATGCTCTTGTTACATATTGTTCTTAAGCCACTGAGGAAATCTTTGCCTGAGCTGGGGTTTTGGGTGGGGGTGGATGGGTTTGCTTTCTGCCTTCTTTATTTTATTTAACTCTTTATTATAAGTTTTTCAGATACAACGCTAGGAAAAGGGGAATAATTAAGGTCTAGAATGGAAAAACTGTTTTGTTGCTTTGTAAGTATCATTTTGATTCTAGATTTCAAGCTGGATCTTATTTTTTGTCCCTTTGCCTGTTTTACTAGGATTCATACTAATCCGCAGCATCCTTCGTCTCTCTTCCTTCATTCCCAGCACAACCTTTGCCTATTCCGCCATTTCTTCCTCTTTTGACAAAGTAACGGATGCATGTGATCCACTTCTCTCTTTCTGGGTTTAGCAGTAATGAACTTTGGATCTCCAACAGGCACCTGCAGATGGTCCCTGCCGCGGGCTCATCAGGGTGGGCGGACAAGATTGGATTGTCTGTGTGGGGAAGGGAGAGGGTGCCCTAAAGTTTTGACACCAGAGGAGGGAGTGGGGCAGAGGCAGGAAATTTGTCCGCAAGGAGGACATTGTTGGTTTGATGGAGGTGATTCTCCGTGGGAGCAGCATGCACGGGTGATAGAGACCTCCCTCCCAAAGAACCTGGGGAGCCACTGCTGTTCCAGGGAAACAGCATGTTGGGTCTAGGCTGGAGGAATTGATGTAGAGAAGGAAGGTGTCTTCCCCAAGGCTGGGGTGGCCCCCTATAACTAGATCAGGACTTTACTATAAGTGCTTAGAACAGTGCTTGGCACATAGTAAGCGCTTAACAAGTATCATAATTATTATTACCAGGCAAAGGGAGGTGGCTCAAGGTCCTCTGAGCTTCCTCTTGATGGAAGCCCAGATTAAGACCAGGCAGTGAAGTTGAGAGGTCAGTGGTCCCCTTTTCCCACCACATTTGGTCCCAGGGAGGGTGAGGAGGAATCCAAAGCAGTAGCTGGAAAGGCAGCAGCGTGCTAGTGTAGGACAGTTTGTCATTTTTTCTGTCAGAGCGTTTTGGCCTCACCGGCAGCTGACCACATCCATATTTAGAGCAGACAGAAGAGTGTGGGGTGGCCAATAAGGGAGATAGCTAAGAACGCAGAAAGCAGGAAATAAGAAAGTCAGAGTGAACCTAAGACACTGCACTTACTTTCCATCCTGCAAAGACATTGTAGCAGACACAGTTCAGGTGGCATTCTGGCACCACTCCAGTCAGCAGCTAGGGACTGTTGCGTGCCTGGGGGGTCCTCATGGGAGGGTGAAGGCATCCAAACCCCCCATTCTCTCCCTGACGCCAGTTACCGGTTGGATGCGGACTGGACGGCAGTGTGAAATGAGAGCTCCTCTTTGCATGTAGTGCCAGAGTCCTGATTCCCACTGGGTCCGAAACTTCCTCACTCTCACTTGCCGTGCCGTGATTTTTTCCATTCTCCACCCTCCCTCTTCTACTCACTGTTGCTGCCTCCCTTTCTCCCCCAGCCCGTCAGCATGGTGGTGGAGCACGCGGAGTTCCTGAAGGCGGGGAAAGAGCCTGGCCTACAGATCTGGAGGGTTGAGAAGTTTGACTTGGTGCCAGTGCCCAAGAACCTGTATGGGGACTTCTTCACTGGGGATGCTTATCTGGTCCTCAATACCATCAAGCAGAGGAATGGGAACCTGCAATACGACCTCCACTTCTGGCTGGGTAAGGAGCGGCCCGCCTGTGTCCCATGGGTCCTTCCCAGGGTCCCGGCCTGGGATTCTGAGGTTTAAAACACTATTGCTTTGCGAGGTAACTAGGTCCGGCTGGTCATGCCCGGGGGGGATCATCTGCCCAGGGCTCAGTCAGGGCATGGCAGAGCTTTGACTCCAGTCAATCAGTTGCATTTATTGAGCGCTTTCTGTGTGCAGAGCGCTGTACTAAGTCAAGCTCTTGGAGAGTACAAGATAACTGAGTAAGTAGGCATGTTCCCTGCCCACAAGGGACTTGCAGTCAGTCAAATCTATATATTGATCGCTTACTATGTGCAGAGCACTGTACTAAACACTTAGGTGAGTACAATACAATAACGAACAGACATTCCCTGCCCACAACGATCTTATAGTCTAGAAGGATTATCTATCATTTAAATGAGTGAATGATGTACAATCATTGTTTAAGTTTCCAAATTGACTCCAGACTCCAATCTCATCCCACCCTCATCCCCACTTCTCTGCAGCTCAAAGTGGTAGTTCTGGGGAGAGAAGAGTAGGGGCATGGGGAACATACCTTAGGCTCTCCCTCGCGTAAAGTCTTCCACATGTTTCCACACAGCATCAGTGTGGAAGTTGCTTCCCAGCAGCCCGCCCGGGCTGGGGAGGGGCAGGGCGGGGGTAACATGCATACCTGCTCTCTGGGCTCCAGGGAATGAGTGCACTCAGGATGAGAGTGGGGCCGCGGCCATCTTCACCGTCCAGATGGATGATTACCTGAACGGCAAGGCCATCCAGCACCGGGAGGTCCAGGGCTTCGAGTCTGCCACCTTCTTGGGATACTTCAAATCCGGCATCAAGTACAAGGTACGGGCTGTGGGCCGGTGGGATCAGTCTCTGGGCCAGGAGGGGTCCCCTTCGCAGGGAAATCCAAGGACCATCTCTGTCTGCCAAGAACGGGGAACCAATTCCCCTCCAGATGTTTTCTGGGAATGGAACAGGATAGAAATCGCTCTGCTCAGACCCTCGGAGGACTAACTTAATTGGGGGAGAGGGGAGGGAGGAAGGGAAGGGGAGGGTTGAGATGGAAGGCAGACAAACTTGAAATTTCCCTCTGATTGAAGGATGGGCAACCCAGCCCACAACTGGAGCTTGCCAAGTCTCACTGAGCTGACTTTAGAAACAGCTGGCCCTGGGCCCCCTCAGCCATTAGTTGCTTAAACTCTCACCTCCCTCAGGGAAACCAGACCCACACGGTTCTGATTCATTTACATTTGACTTGATCCAAATTTTGTTCACAAAGAGCCTCTTGTTGCCCAAGAGCCTTTGGAACCCCTCACTTGGGGTGAGTCTCTCTCTTAGCAACAGGAAGTTGTATTGTGCACATTAAAAAGAAACAAAAAAAAAATTCAGCACACACACACACACACTCTTGAACTATAAAGGTCCAGAGTCCAACTTGAAATTTAAACAGACCCAAGGCGATCCAGAGTGTGGCTGATCTCATCCTCCTGGACCTGATTGTGTAATCCTGCACCTCTGGAGGGGACCGAGGGTTTGATTAGCTGGGGTTGAGGTCCAGAGGTTTGTTTTCCACTGATTTCCCATTAGGAGGATGGTTTCAGATAGCCCCTGGGATACTCCCTTAGTGCCCCCCAACCAGTTCTTCTGGGATTGGGAAAATTCTGGGGTTAGGCAAAGGGCAGGTATGGACTTCAAGTTGGTGTAAGCCATAAAGCTAGACCTGACTCCCCCAAATCCCAACATTGCCTTCTGCAAGGACTTTGTTTTTCAATGGCCCATAGTAGAGAGAGGCTTGAGGGATTTGACCTTTCCGTCACTTTTTGAGGTTGGACACCCAATTTCTCGTGCTAAGGTCCTAATGCCTATGACAACTCACAGTGGGAATAGAGACTCTTGGATTCCATTCTAAGGCCCTGGTAGGTTTGTCCAGGGTTTTGAGTAGTTTGTCAAGTAGTTTAAAAGAGCAGAATGGCCTAGTGGAAAGAAGACAGGCCTGGAAGGCAGAGGCTCTGAGTTCTAATCCTGGCTTTATCCCTTGACCGTGGCCCAGTCAACTTGACTTTTCATTGCCTCAGTTTCCTCATCTGTAATATGGAGAATCAATACATGTTCTCCCTCCTACTTTCACTGTGAGTCCCATGTTCATTTATTCATTCATTCAATCGTGTTATAGGTACTGTGCCAACCTGCATATACGGCATATACTGTATCCACCCCAGCGCTTAATACAGTGTTTGGCATCTAGTAAGGGCTTAAATACCACAGTGATGATTATAATTACCATCCTGGGACTCTTAAATTTGGCACTCCCAGTCGGCACAGGAAGCATTAAGCCGACTGTTAAGGATTGGAAGGAGTGCCAAGTGCCCTCACCTCTTCTTGCGCTCTCTTGGAACATGCAGGCTTTACACCCCCTCAGGCCCCACACTCTAGTTATAAACAGATAACTAGTATTCATTTGGTTAAGAGTTTGTACAAATACTGCAATTGTACAATCAGAGGCATTTGAGCGCTTACTGTGAGCAAAGCACTGCACTGAGTGCTTGGGAAAATGGAATTAGCAGATCCGTTCCCTGCCCGTAAGGAGCTTAGAGTCCAGAACAGCAGAATATTAAATAACAGAATATTAAACTCAAAGCAGCAAAGCCTGCCTATCCATGATCTGGCAGTACATCTTAAAGCTAGGCGTGACCTCTCCGCGTAGTTCTGCTGTGCTTCTTCTGTGTCAGTTCCTCTGTGAGCATTGCCATCTGCAGGTCCTTCCAATCAATGAATCAGTGGTATTTATGGAGCGCTTTCTTTGGTGCAGAGCAGTGTACTAAGCACTTCTTGGGAGAGTATAATATAAACAGAGTTGGTAGACATGTTCCCTGCCCGCAACAAGCTGGTCCCCTCTGCTGAAGCCCAGTCTTCTTGGAAAATACCAGCTTGACCTCTGTTACCCTATCTGACCTTAGCTGGCAAGAGTTGCCCTTCCTGATGCTTGGGTTTTTGCCCACTTCCCAAGCTCCCTCCCCTCTGCCTAATCCCTCCAGCTGATGCCAGCCAGTGGGGCGAGCCTGCAGAACAGCTTTTTCCTCTGAGACTTCGTCTGAAGGGGAAGCAGATTCCCACGCTCCAGAAATGACTGGGCCTTTCCTCCTTTTCTGGATGAGGGTTCTTTCACCTCCTGGACTGTCACAAGGGGAATGCTGAGGGGTGGGGGCAGGAGGAAGGGAAAGGGATGGCTCAATCTGTCTAAAGTTTTCTGTCTGCGACCAGCATCGAGTGTTTGCCTTTGAACTACTCAGCAATTACCTGAAGCAGGGTATGTTGCCAACTTGTACTTCCCAAGCACTTAGTACAGTGCTCTGCACACAGTAAGCGCTCAATAAATACGATTGAATGAATGAATGAAGCATAGGCCTGGGAGCCAGAGGACCAGGTTCTAATCCCAGCTTCACCACTTGCCTGCTGTGTGACCTTGGACAAGTCAGTTACCTACTCTGTGCCTCAGTTTCCTCAACTGTAAAATGGGGATTCAATAACTAAAATGGGGATTCAATAACTAAAATGGGGATTCAATAACTAAAATGGGGATTCAATAACTGTTCTCCCTCCTACTTAGATTGTTAGCCACATGTGGGAGACCCGATTAACTTATATCTCTGCCTGCATTTAGAACAGTGCTTGACATAGTAAGCGCTTAACGGATACCATAAAAAATAGCCTCTGCCTGTGACTCCTTCCCTCTCACTGGAATGGAAACATTTAGAGAATCCCAGTGGCCTTAGAGATACTAAATATGGCTTGGATATCCAAGGGAACACAGGCATCCTCAGGAAACCCTTGAAGGGCTCTAAAGTCGGAATGGCTCCAGATACACAAAAAGAAGTTAGAGCTGGAAGCCAGTGTTGAGTAGAAAAGCACAGAGCTTTGCTCAAAAGGGAGGACCAGTAGAATGAATCATTCCCAACTGGATCAGCCATGCCCATGGACATGGAGTTCCTGGATCTGGGTTGTTTGTGGTCCTGGTCTGGATTGTAATTCTTCCAGGGGCAGGGTTTGGATGACCCCAACCCAAGGAGCAGGCTAGGATCCCCCAGACCTTGCTTGGCTCTGGAAAGGTGACCGCTAAAAACTCTGAGACAGGATGTGCTCTTCTTCCTGGCACTAACAGGGAAATTTGCTACGCTGCATTCTCTCTGAGATGAGAGATCCCAAAGGGACCGAGTGGATTATGCAAACCTCTGAATTTTTGCCCCCCTCCTGAGCAGAGCCTGGTGGTAAGGCAAAACCCAGGGACATGGAATAAAGGATGCCCCACCCAGCAGGGAGCCCCAAAATTCAAATTCAGAGGGAGTTGTCATAGAAGGGGTTTAGGAAGATTCATTTGTCACTTAAGGAGGCCCTTTGACTTGGGGAGAGGCAGGTTTCACCAACAGAGTGATCTTCCACACAAACAGCAAGCAGCTATGACCCCAAGCTCTGTATTTTTTTAATGGTATTTGTTAAATGCTCACTATGTGCAAGGCACTGTTCAAAGCACTGGGGTAGAGATGAGCTAATCGGGTTGGAGCCGGTTTATGTCCCACAGTAAGACTCACAGTCCTAACTCCCATTTCAAAAGTGAGGAAACTGAGGCCCAGAGAAGTGAAGTGACTTACCCAAGGTCACACTGTAGACAAGTGACGGAGCCAGGATTAGAACCCAGCTCCTTCTGACTCCAGCGTGGCACAGTGGAAAGAGCACAGGCTTGGGAGTCAGGTCATGGGTTCTAATTCTGACCACCACTGATCAGCTGTGTGACTTTGAGCAAGTCACTTGACTTCTGTGCCTCAGTCACCTCATCTATAAAATGGGGATTAAGACTGAGCCCCATGTGGGAGAATCTGATTACCTTGTATCTACCCCTGCACTTTGAACAGTGCTCGGCACATAGTAAGTGATTAACAAATGCCATCATCAGGCTTGTTCTCTATCCTCTAGACAAAAAGAAAAAAGGCCACCTGATATGCAAACTCAATCAATAATCAAAGTCATCAGTGATATTTTTTGAGCGCATACTGTCTACAGAGCTCTCTACTCAGTGCTTGGGAGAGTCCAGTAGAATTCATAGACACCATGCCTGCCCCCAAGGAGTTGATCTAGCATTGCAAACACCTCATTTATACATTTGCACCCTCCCTGAACCTTCCAGCTCCAGTCATCGTCATCATCCGTGAAAGGGAACTTTCTGCAGGTGCGCTTCCAGGCTGATCCTGAGTAGAGCAGCCATGCTTCTGCTCCCTCAGACCAGCTAGTCTTGAGACTCCTTCCAGGGCCGGGGTCCTGAAGCAAGAGGCTTTTAGCCATTTTGCCATATCCTCCAGAGAGTAACCACCACAATAATAATAATAATAATAATATTTGTGATATCTGTTTAGGTCATACCATGTGCCAAGCACTATACTAAGTGCTGGGGTGGATACAAGCAAATTGGGCTGAACGCAGTTCCTGTCCCACATGGGGCTCACCGTCTTAATCCCCGTTTCACAGATGAGGTAGCTGAGGCATAGAGAAGTGATTTGCCCAAGGTCACACAGCAGACTAGTGGTAGAGCAGGGATTCGAACCGAAGTCCTTCTGATTACCAGGCCTGTGTTCTAGCCACTAGGCAATGCTGCTTCTCACAGAATTAAAAAAAAAGTGATACTAAGCACTTACTATATGCTAAGCATTGAGCTGAGCACTGGGGTATATAGAGGATAATCAATTGAGTACAGTTTCTGTTCCCCCTCCCATTTAATTATTGTGGTATTTAAGTGTTTAATATGTGCCAGGCACTGTTCCAAGCACTGGGGTAGATACAAGATAGTCAGGTTGGACACAGTCCCTGTCCTACATTGCGCCTCCAGTCTTAATCCCCATTTTACAGATGAGGTAACTGAGTCCCAGAGAAGTTAAGAAGCAGCATGGCTCAGTGGAAAGAGCACAGGCTTGGAAGTCGGAGATCGTGGGTTCCAATCCCAGCTCTGCCAATTGTCAGCTGTGTGACTTTGGGCAAGTCACTTAACTTCTCAGTTACCTCATCTGTAAAATAGGGATTAAGACTGTGAGCCCCCCGTGGGACAACCTGATCACCTTGGAGCCTCCCCAGTGCTTAGAGCAGTGCTTTGCACATAGTAAGTGCTTAATAAATGCCATTATTATTATTATAGCCCAAGGTCACACAACAGACAAGTGGCAGAGCTGGGTCAAGAACCCAGGTTCTCTTACTCCCAGGCCCATCCCCTTTCCACTAGGCAATGCTGTTTCTCAGAGACTGAGCCCCACGTGGGACAGACCTGATTATCTTGTACCTACCCCAGCACTTGCTAAAATGCCTGGCACGTAGTAAGCGCTCAACAATTATCATCATTATTATTATAATCATTATTGTTTCTGTCTCTCACTGATTCGCTATCTAAGAGATGATTGAGTCATTAACTTCCTGATTAAGGGACTCTTCCCCCTTCCCTGAACTCTTCCTGGACCCTAGAATGGTCTTCGAAAGTCTTCTCCAAGGCCTAGCAGGGACTCTTCTGGGTATCTGAGGTACCAGGATCTCTTCCTTAGACAAAAGACATATGTTTTCCTCCAATTACACCCAGATACTCCTATCATTCAACACTGAGGAAGTTCAAGAATTGAATCAATCTAGACTAGATTGATTCTAGACTGTAAGGTCATTTTGGGCAGGGAATGTGTTAGATTATACTCTCCCAGTCATTTAGTACAGTGCTCTGTACATAGTAAGTGCTTAATAAATACCACTGATGATTTATCAATTATGTTTCAAGTGCTCTGTGCATATTCTCATACTCTATTGCTTCTCTTCTCTATAATTTATTTAAATGCCTGTGTCCCCCATTAGATTGTAAATTAATTTTTTTATGATTTTTGTCAAGTGCTTACTATGTGTCAAACACTGTACTAAGCACTGAGGTTCATACAAACTAATCAGGATGGGCACAGTTTCTTTTTTCACATGGGGCTCACAGTCAACCCCCATTTTACAGATGAGGTAACTGAGGCACAGAGAAGTGAAGTAGCTTGCCCAAGGTCACAGAGCAGACAAACGGTGAAGCTGGGATTAGAACCCAGGGCTTTCCAACTCCCAGGCCAGTGCCCTATCCACTAGGCAACACTGCTTCCTTGAGAACAGAGATCGCATGTACCAAAGCTATTGTGT
This sequence comes from Tachyglossus aculeatus, assembly GCF_015852505.1. Taxonomy (NCBI): domain Eukaryota; kingdom Metazoa; phylum Chordata; class Mammalia; order Monotremata; family Tachyglossidae; genus Tachyglossus; species Tachyglossus aculeatus. Next base: position 105,425,690 of record NC_052069.1, on the reverse strand, counting down.
TCTACTCTCCACTCCCTTCTGCATCACCCTGAATTGTTCCCTTTATCATCCCCAATCCCAGCCCCACAGCACTTATGTACATATCTGTAATTTATTTATTGATATTAATGTCTGTCTCCCCCTCTAAACTGTAAGAGTATTATGGGCAGGGAATGTGTCCATTATGTTGTTAAACCATACATCCCCAAGCACTTAGTAGAGTGCTCTGCACATGGTAAGTGTTCAATAAATACAATTGACTGACAGACTGACTACTCTCTTAGGAGCTTAGTACAGTTAGTACAGCTGAGCACCATAAGCCTCAATAAAAACCACTGATTGATTGATTGCCCTGTTTGAACTATGTATTGGGGAAGTTCCTTTCAATCTGTTAGACCCCATCTCAGCTATTTGAGAAATGTAATTTAAAAAGGGTTGGATTGTGAACTTTCAGACCCATAGAGACCTAACCTTCCCCCACCGCCTCCAGTCAATCAGTTCATTCATTCAATCTTATTTATTGAGCACTTACTGTGTGCAGAAGTCACCACTGATCTCCTCCTTGCCAAATAATAATAGTAATAATAATAATGATGGCATTTGTTAAGCGCTTACTATGTGCAAAACACTGTTCTAAGCGCTGGTCTCTACTCCATCCTAACCTCCTTGACCTCTCTGCATACGGTAAGTGCTGAATAAATCCGATTGAATGAATGAATGCAAAGCATTGTACAAAGCGCTTGAGAGAGTACAAGCAAACAATAAATGGACACATTCCCTGCCCATGAGCTTAGTCTCAATATATCCATTGCATTTTTTGAGTGTTGTAATAAGCTCTTGGGAGACTATAATATAAATGAATTGGTAGGCACCCTGCCCACAAGGAGCTTATAATTTAGAAGGGGAAACAGACATTATAAATAAGTTACAGATATGGGCATAAGGGCTGTGGGGCTAAATAGAAGGGGCAAATCCAAGTACAAGGGTAATGCAGAAGGGAGTGGGAGAAGAGGAAATGAGGGCTTAGTCATTTTTTTTACCCAAACTGTCAAACTCCAGGCTTTTTCATTGACTAACAACGGAAATGTCTTTCTCCAAAGACACTCAACAAGAGAGCCTAAGGGTTGATTCTCACTCCCTATTGGCCAAATGAAAAGAGATTCTTAACTGTTTCCTGACCCTACTCATATTGCGTTGGAAGCCACACAGAGTCTGTAGGCAGGGGAGATGTGTGAAATCAGGAAACTCAAACAGTTCTCATCGCCCCTGGTTTCCATCCTGGTCAGAGGGATTTTTGTTTAAACTTGTGGCAGGAAAACCCCTCACTTCCTCCACCCAAGGTGCAATGCCACTTCCCTTTATGAGCTAACAGTTGTAGAAGTAAACGAGAACCTCTTCCAGTTTCTCGTGAGCAAACTGGGAGCCAACTGCTTCCAGCAGCCCCACGGTAGTCTGGCACCAGCTGTCCTCATTCCAAGTTAGAATCTGTCTTCCTTGTTGGAAGAAGTTTGGTCTTAGTGACTGGGAGAAGGGCTTCTGAGGCTTTCTGGTTTGCCTCTCCCTCTCTTCCCCACCTTGACGGTGTCACGAGCGCCCCGGCTCATACTAACCAGGACTTTCATGGACTGAGGGAGCCTGACTGACATGTAGTAGAGGCAAACCACACCACTGACCCGGAGGTTTACTGTGGAAAGTTTTTGACTTAGTTTTACTAACATGCAAAGAAGTGACACATAAACACTCTCACTCACTCGCTCCACCAAGGGTCTACTACCAGTCTGCTGGTCAAAGGAGCCCATTCGATCCGTTCTGTCGTTGCTTCTTCTTTCTGCTCTCAAATGCTGCTGCCTTCGGGTGCTGCTGTCCCGCTTCCTTCTCTCTGCGTGCCTCTCCCTCAATGCTTGTTTCTGCTTGAATCCTTGCTCTCTTGCATGCTTCTTCTTGCTTCTCCTCTGTTTATACTTCTGCTCCTGCTCAGCTTGCTTCTTATGTGCCTCCTCATGATTCAAAACAACTGCCTTTAATCTGCCTTAGGCGTTGCAGCTGTGGCTTTACATGGCAGTCATTGATTGGTCCAGGCCCGTTACTGGGTAGAGCAGGGTGAGAAGGCCATGTCTCCTTCCATGCTCTGCCCCCACGGACCAGCAATCACCCATCTCAAGTAGAGCACATCACTGCCTTCACGAGTCTCTTCCAATATTATTAATAGTATTATTATTAATAATAATAACAATAATAATAATGATGGTATTTGTTAAGAGCTTACTATATACCAAGCACTGTTCTAAGCTCTGGGGAAGATACAAGGTAATCAGGTTGTCCCACATGGGGCTCACAGTCTTAATCTCCATTTTCAGATGAGGTAACTGAGGCACAGAGAAGTTAAGTGACTTGCCCAAAGTCACACAGCTGACAAGTGGCGGAGCAGGGGTTAGAACCTACAACCTCCGACTCCCAAGCCTGTGTTCTTTTCATTAAGCCATGCTGCTTCTCATTCTTATTGTTGTTCACAGCATCACAAACAGTCGCTAATAAAGCAGCTTGTTGTGGGCTCACCATAGATAGAATATTCAACCCTGGAATCTACATCACCCTTTCATTTCCCAAAAAAGCTTGCTAACTTCCTTTGTCCTCACAACAGCCTTGAGTTGCAGCAGAGGCCTGGGAGTTATTAGGACCTGGGTTATAATCTTGGCTCTGCCACTTGGCTGCTGTGTGACTTTGAACAAATCGCTGAACTTCTCTGTGCCTCATTTACCTCATCTGTGAAAGGTGATTGAGACTGTGAGCCCCATGTGGGACATGAACTGTGTCTAACCTGATTAGTTTGTAACTGCCCCAATGCTTAGTATAGAGCCTGGCACATAGTAAGCACTTAACAAACACCGTTAAAAAAAATTCCATAAAAAAAAAAAGGAGGCAGGCATTTTTGTCCCCATTTTATAGATACAGAAAATACAACCCAGGGAAGGTAAGTGACTTGCCTAAAGTCACACAACGAGTCAGGGTAGAACCCAGTTCTCCTCATTTCAGAGCCCTTTGTTCTTTCCACCAGACCATTCTGCCTCTGAGACTCTGCCCTGACATTCACCCACAGATCCCAAACCGCATAATTTTCAGGCTGGATTTCCTGTCTCTTGCAGAAAGGTGGTGTGGCATCTGGCTTCAAGCACGTTGTGCCTAACCAGGTGTCCGTACAGAGACTCTTCCAAGTGAAAGGCCGCCGGACGACCCGAGCCACTGAGGTTCCCGTGTCCTGGGAGAGCTTCAACACTGGAGACTGTTTCATCCTGGACCTCGGCAATGTGAGTTTTCACCATAGAGACAGGATCCTTCCCCTGGACTCATTCATAAATTCTTATCAGGCCTTGCAATTATTCAGGGACGGTCTCCTGGAAGGAGATGTGCTTTCAGGAGGGCTTTGCAGAGGGGGAGAGTAGCGCTCTGTCAGATTTGAGAGGGGAGGAAGTTCCAGGCAGGTTAAAGGAAGTGAGAAAGAGGTGGGATTTGGGAGAGATGAGGATGAGGAACAGTGAGCAGGTGAGTTTGGGAGGAGTGAAGAGTGAGAGCTGGGATGTATTGGGAGAAAAGAGTTAGGAATAGTAAGCCCAATCATTTTCCGGAATTGTGGACGCAAGCGGACATGCATCTGGCCTCTCACCCCTCTCTGGATCTTGTAGGACATCTACCAGTGGTGCGGCTCCAAGAGCAACCATTTTGAGCGCCTCAGGGCCGTCCAAGTTTCCAAGGGCATCCGAGATAACGAGCGGAGCGGCCGGGCCAAGGTGCACGTCTTGGAGGAGGGAGCCGAGCCCGAGAAGATGCTCCAGGTATCTGCTGCTTTGCCTCCTGGGGGTCAGAGTGGGAAGGGAAGCTGCCTTGGCCCCATGGCCTCCGGTGGTCACTAAGTGCCCCCAGAACTGGGGATATGGGTGGATGGAGACCAGACCCTGGGATGGGTCAACTGTTTTGCTCCCCGGGGGCCCAGAAATCAGGGGCATGGGGCTCCTGGCCTGAGGACGCTCACCCAGTGACCAATGCCCTGTTCCTCCTCTTCCTCTGTCATCAGATCCTGGGACCCAAGCCCAGTTTGCCCCAAGGACCGGATGATACTACCCAAGTGGACGCAGCCAACCGTAAGCTGGCCAAGCTGTACAAGGTAACGAGGAGCCGAGGGGCAGCAGTGAGGCCCTGGGAGGAGAGGTTGGAGTGAGGCCAGGGCAGGGGACCCCAGCATTGGCAGATGGCGGATGGGGCCTGGAAGCTGGGCACAAATCCTGGCTGCCATTTTCTGAAGGCTCAGCTGGCTGGGCTTCATCCTCACTTAGGATGGGCCTTAAAGAGACTAGCTGGTGACAGACGCCCCACACCCACACCAGACCAAGGCAAAGGCTCAGGAGAGGATGTAACATGGCTTCTTCAGGGCCTCCGATGGCAACGACCAGATGCCTTCAGGACAGAGGCCCCAACTCCAAGATTTCCTCATTACCCCCCCTTTACCCCATATACATCTGCTCGAGCTTCCAAAGAGATTGGATGTCTATGTTTGACCCTGTTGCCCTTCCCTAATCCCTCACTGTCCCCCCATACTCACACATTCTCTTTCTCTGTCTCTCTCTCTTTCTCTCTCTCTCATGCACACAAACACACACAATTTCAAACCTCCTAATCCCAAACATACTCCCCATCTCCTGCCCAGTGAGGTTGGGTCCGGGAGGGAGAGAGAGTTGCTGCTGTCTCTCCTGGACACTATTAAGTTTGCAAGCTCAGACCAGCATCTGTGCAGGCACAGCTGGCCAGGGGCTATGGCGAAGAAGGCTTGGAGGAGGGCAGTGCTGGGGCAACAGGAAGAATGGGTAGCTTTGAAACTGGAAGTCCCTGTTAGGATTTGGGGAGAATGTCCGCAGCCCTGGAGATACTTGGTAAGCAGCATGGCCCAGAGGAAAGAGCATGGGCCTAGTAATAATACTAATAATAATAATGGCATTTATTAAGTGCCTAGTATTCACAGGACCTGGGTTCTAATTCCTGCTCTGCCTGCTGTGTGACTCTGGGCAAGTCACTTAACTTCTCCGTGCCTCACTTATCTCATTTGCAAAATGGAGATTCAATATCTGTTCCTCCTCCTACTTAGATTATAAACCCCATTTGAGACCTGATTATCTTGCATCTACCCTAGAGATTAGCACAGTAGTTGGCATGTAGTAATCACTTAACTAATACTATTATTGTTACTACTATTATCATCATCATCATCATCATCAATCGTATTTATTGAGCGCTTACTATGTGCAGAGCACTGTACTAAGCGCTTGGGAAATACAAATTGGCAACATATAGAGACAGTCCCTACCCAACAGTGGGCTCACAGTCTAAAAGGGGGAGACAGAGAACAAAACCAAACATACTAACAAAATAAAATAAATAGAATAAATATGTACAAATAAATTAAATAAATAAATAGAGTAATAGAGTAAAAAAAATATGTACAAACATATATACATATATACAGGTGCTGTGGGGAAGGGGGGGAGGTAAGATGGGGGATGGAGAGGGGGGCGAGGGGGAGAGGAAGGGAGGGGCTCAGTCTGGGAAGGCCTCCTATTATTATAATTATTATTTATACTTCTTTGTCCTGCAAACCTGGAGGTCCCTCCGTGCCTCCTCCTCACTCTGTCTGTCCCGTTCAGGTCTCCAACAGTGCTGGGGCCATGTCTGTCTCTCTGGTGGCTGACGAGAACCCATTTGCCCAGGCAGCACTGAAGTCGGAAGACTGCTTCATCCTGGACCACGGCTCCAACAAGAAAATCTTTGTCTGGAAAGGTGCCCCCAGGGCAGGGTTGGTGTTGGTGTTGGTGGGAACTGGAGCTCCAGGGATGCCAGACCCTGAGAGGAGCCAGGGATAGTGTGAGAGGCTGGTGGGTCTTGGAGAAGGGAGGAGCGGGAAGAAAAGGGTTGGGAAATGAGGCACTAACAGAGGAGGTAAGGGAATTCTGGGGACTTGTGAGGGATGTGATCACCATTTAGTGGGAAAAGTAAACATTGGCAACAGCCTTAGCTGGCCTGTGACGAGGGGACAGACACTGCTGCCTCTGGGCCACTTATTTGGCTGCATCTTTGTTCACTGCCCGAGAAGCAGTGTGACTTAATGGAAAGAGCATGGGCTTGGGAGCCGGAGGCAGTGGGTTCTAATCCCGGCTTCGCCACTTATCGGCTGTGTGACCTTGGGCAAGTCACGTAATTTCTCTGGGCCTCAGGCACCTCATCTGTAAAATGGGAATTAAGACTGTGAGCCCCACGTGGGACAACCTGATTACCTTGTATCTCCCCCAGCACTTAGAACAGTGCTTGGCACATAGAAAGTGCCTAACAAATACCATTGTTATTATTATTATTTTAAAGAGCTGCAGATTACTAATAAATCCTTGGTAAAATGATTAGCAACCGTTTAGTCTATTACGAAATAGACTAAAAGGTAATTCAATTGGTGAGTAGCGTCATCTTTTTAAAAATCTTGCAGGCGCAAAATCAGTGGGTGGGGCCTTGGGGAACAGTGGGACAGTGGTCAAAGATTAGGGGGAGAAAAGGGAAGAAAAGAGAGAAAGCTGAGAAACATACAGGCAGAGGTGGCAGCTGCGTCTTTTTCTTCCTGTATCTAGTGGTCTGGGCCTCGGACAACCCCCAGCAGACCACCAGGCTGAGGCTGATATTAATGGCAACCCTGAAGCATGGCTTTCTAGGAGAAGCAGAGTGGTCTAGCGGATAAAGCATGGCCCTGGGAGTCAGAAGGGTCTGGGTTCTAATCCTGGCTCCACGACTTGTCTGCGGTGTGACCTTGGGCAAGTCACTTAACTTGTCTGTGCCTCAGTTCCCTGATCTGTAAAACGAAGATTAAGACTGTGAGCCCCATGTGAGACACAGACTACGCCCAACCTGACTAGCTCGTCTCTACCCCAGTGTTTAGTACAATGCTTGGCACGTAGCAAGTGCTTAACAAATACCATTTTTAAAAAAAAACAGAATGTAGTTGGGGAAGAACCAGCTGTTGGGTTCTGAAGTTAGCTGCTGGTTTGTCTCTCTAGCCCCTCCTTGTCCCCGCCCCCCTACAAGGAAGGTGTTTGGGAAACACATCTGGCCTGAGAGAGCAGGTAGATCAGTCAGTCGATCAATAGCATTTATTGAGGGCTTTCTGTATGTCCTGAATATGATACAGTGAGCCCAGTGCTCTGCACACAGTGAGTGCTCAAAAAATATGATCGATCAATTGACTGAGTACTGAGCTGGTCGGGTGGTAGAAGAGGGGAGAGGAAGATGGAGATTTCTGAGGAAGGATCTGAAAGTAAGTTATCAGGAGTGTCCACTTGATACAGAGAGGACTGGATAACCGTTGATGGTTTTGAACAGTGGGGAGGCGGAGCTTGTGGGCAGGGAATGTGTCTACCAACTCTCCTAAGTACTTAGTACAGTGCTCTGTGCACAGTAAACACTAAATAAATACCATTGATGAGAACTCTGTCCTAGTAAAAATGAGACTGTAAGCTTATTGTCTCTAGACTGTAAGCTTGTTTTGGGCAGAGAACCTTTCTACCAATTCTGTTGTATTGTACCCTCCCAAGCACTTAGTACAGTGCTCTGCAAACAGTAAATGCTCAATAAATACTACTGATTAATTAAATCATGGACTGGAGAAGGGAGAGACCAGTTAACAGGGTAAGGTAGTAGTCAAGCTAGGATATGACAAATGCTTGGACCAGTCAGTCAGTTTATTGAGACTTGAGAGATTATTCTGTAGACTTGAGAGATTACAGTAGACTTGGTAGATATGATTGCTGCTCTCAAAGAGCTTCAGTCTAGCAGAGAAAAAGACACTAAAATAAATTGCAGATGGGGAAATTAACATAATGTAAAAGCTACATTAAAAAGTACTATAGTGGGGTGCCAAAGGGGAGTAAGTATCCAAGTGTTTAAGTGATGTGGGAATGCTGAAGTGGCAGAGGTGGGGAAATAAGGAGGGAAAAGGAGAGATCAATCAGGGAAGGCCTACTAGAGGAGATGTGATTTTTTTAGAAGAGCTTTGAAATTGGAAAGAGCATAACAGTGGTCTTTCCAATGTGAATCAATCAATCAGTGCTATTTATTGACCACTTTATACAGAGCTCTTCTAAACACTTGGGAGGGTACAATACAACAGAGTGAGCTTACAGTCCAGGTGGGAGACAGGCATTAATGTAAATAATTAATTTATGGATATATGCTTAAGTACTGTGGGACTGAGGCTGGAGTGAATACTAAATGTCAAAAGGGTACAGATCCAAGTGCATAGGTGAAAGCCTCTTGGAGGAGATGTGAGGAGAAAGGAAATTCCAGACAGGAGAGAGGGAGTGAGCAAGAGGTAGATGGCTGCATGAGGGATGAATGTGGCACAATGACTGTGTTCGCTTGAGAAGAGTGAAGCCTGAGGACTTGATTATAGTGGAAGAGGAACAAGGATAAGTTGCTGGACAAGAGTTGAGTGCCTTTAAGCCAGTGGTCAGGAGTTTCTACTTAATGCGGAGAGGAATGAGCAACTGCTAGAGATTTTTGAGGAGTGGGGAATTGTGTGTAAAATGATGTTTTAAAAGAATGAGCCAGGCAGTGGAGTGAAGTATGGACTAGAGAGGGGCAAGGCTGGTGGCAGGGAGGTCTGCATGGAATCTGATGCAGTAGTCGAGTCAGTATATGACAAGGGCTTAGGCTAGTGGGGTGGCAGTTTGGATTGAGAGAAAGGGGTGGATTCTGGAGATGTGAAAAAAGAACTGGTAGAATTTGTAGACTGACTAAATATGGGGGTTGAAAGAGATTTGGGAGTTGAGGATGATGCCAAGGTTATGGGCTTTAGAGATGGAGAGGATAGTGGTGTTCCCTGGATTCTGGGATCTCCAGACCCTGTGAACACTAATGGAGGTACCTTGACTGCTGCTGACCCCTCGGGATCAGTGTGAGACTGAGCCGGGAACCGGGCTTCTGATTTCCCCTCCTGAGACACTCTCTCCACTCGCAGGCAAGCAGGCCAACCCTGAGGAGAGGAAGGCCGCTCTGCAAACCGCCACCGACTTCATCTCCAAGATGGGCTACCCCAAGGAGACCCAGGTGAGGGTCTGAGAGGAGGTTGGAATCTAGGAGGAGGTGGGAATGAGGAGTGGAGAGACCACAGGGACCCTATGAAAGGCTGCCTCTCCAACAGGAGGAGAGTTTCCAATGGGAATAGCTTCTGTTGGGTTTCCTGCTGTCCGTGACCATGAATGATGTCTATGTATCCGTTTCCTAGGTTGCTTGGTTGTTGCCCAGGAGACCTGACCCACAATCACCCTGTTGTCCCCCCCCTCCCCAACTTTCCAGATCCAAATTCTCCCCGAGAACGGCGAGACCCCACCGTTCAAGCAATTCTTCAAGATCTGGCAGGACCGGGACCAGACTCAGGGCCTGGGGGTGGCCTACCTGTCCAGCCGTGTCGCCAATGTGGAGAAGGTGCCATTCGACGCCGCCACCTTGCACACCTCCACCGCCATGGCCGCCCAACACGGCATGGATGATGATGGCAGTGGCAAGAAGCAGGTAGGGAGTCTGGATATCATCATCGTCATCATCAATCGTATTTATTGAGCGCTTACTGTGTGCAGAGCACTGTACTAAGCGCTTGGAAAGTATATGGGCTCCGGGGGCTCTCTCGGCCCAGGCCAGACCATCCCAGATGGCGGGCTGGCATTCCCTCACTGCATAAGTCACAGACTGCTCTTTTTAGCGTTTTTCCAAGATCCTACCCAGCTCGACCACACTAGCTGTCACTCTTTATGGGAGTCAGAAAGTCATGGATTCTAATTCCAGCTCCTCCACTTGTCTACTGTGTGAGCTTGGGCAAGTGATTTCACTTCTCTGTGCCTCAGTTACTTCATCTGTAAAATGGGGATTGAGACTGTGAGCCCCATGTAGGACAGGGACTGTGTCCAATCCTATTTGCTTGTACGCACCCCAATGCTTAGTACAGTACCTGGTACAAAGTTAGCGCTTAACAAATACCATTACTGTTATTATTATTTTTATGTTGTTATTATTAATTGCAGAGATGAGTTTGGGGACGCTGGGGCAGCAACCCCCCAACCTCCACTTTTCAGATGAGGCTGCCTGTAGTGGCAGTTGCCAAGTTGGGAGAAGGGGCCGACAGTGAGGAATCTCTCTCCCCTCCTGGGCTGGTTCCTCTGGGTGGGCTTCTGAGTGGAAAAGGGGCCATGTAGAAACATCATTTTGGGACATGGAAAAAGACAATTAATGAGCAGAGCTGAGGAAGGCTAAGGCCATCAGGGATTGTATGGCAGGCTCCAGAGCTTCCAGGGTCTACCTTCCCTCCCTGCTTGAGGTCGTTCGGCTTCAGCGTCTGGGGAATCATTTCATCATCATCATCATCATCAATCGTATTTATTGAGCGCTTACTATGTGCAGAGCACTGTACTAAGCGCTTGGGAAGTACAAATTGGCAACATATAGAGACAGTCCCTACCCAACAGTGGGCTCACAGTCTAAAAGGGGGGGACAGAGAACAAAACCAAACATACTAACAAAATAAAATAAATAGAATAGATATGTACAAATAAAATGAATAAATAAATAGAGTAAAAAATATGTACAAACATATATACCTATATACAGGTGCTGTGGGGAAGGGAAGGAGGTAAGGTGGGGGGGATGGAGAGGGGGATGAGGGGGAGAGGAAGGAAGGGGCTCAGTCTGGGAAGGCCTCCTGGAGGAGGTGAGCTCTCATTTCCAAATGGGTATATCGAGGGGTGGGGACAGGGGAGAGGGCAGTGTTGATTCAATAATAATAATAATAATGGCATTTATTAAGCACTTACTATGTGCAAAGCACTGTTCTAAGCACTGGGGAGGTTACAAGGTGATCAGGTTGTCCCATGGGAGGCTCACAGTTTTCATCCCCATTTTACAGATGAGGTAACTGAGGCACAGAGAAGTTAAGTGGCTTGCCCCGCGTCGCACAGCTGACAATGTGCAGGGGCGGGATTTGAACCCATGACCTCTGACTCCAAAGCCCGGGCTCTTTCTGCTGAGCCACGCTGCACCACCAGGTGGCACTGCTGGATTGCAGAGAGCTCAAAGTCAGGAAGGCAAATGCTTGAGCTAAGGCCCTTGTAATAATAATAATAATAACAATAATAATAATAGTAATACAGTTATGTTATTTGTTAAGTGCTTACTTTGTGACAAGCGCTGTTCTAAGCTCTGGGATAGATACAGGGTAATCAGGTTGTCCCACATGGGGCTAACACTTTTAACCCCGTTTTACAAATGAGGTAACTGAGGCACAGAGAAGTTAAGTGACTTGGCCAAGGTCACATAGCAGACAAGTGGCATAGCCGGGATTAGAACCCATGTCCTCTGACTCCCAAGCCTCTGCTCTTTCCATTAAGCCACGCTGCTTCTCTTGTAGTGCACTTATAGTGGACGGGCAGGCCATCCAGGCCATCAGCTAGGTCTCCCCATGTAGGGTGCAAGCTCCTGTGGACAGGGAATGTGCCTACCAACTCTGTTATATTGTACTCTCCCAAGCGCCTAGTACAGTGCTCTGTACAAAGTAAGTGCTCAATAAATTGATGGATTGCCTCTGCCTCTAGGCAGGCTTGGCCCTAAACCAGCCTTTTCTAAAGAGTTCACGAGAGAGGGAGAGCCCCAAGTCCCAGGATCCCTATTCCAGTATTCTTCTAAGTCTAATGGTTGGGAATTTTTCCATCTGTCTAGTCTCAGTCCCCCTGTGGTTTTCGCTCCTGCTTCAGTTGGATGTGGGTCTGACTCAGGCTTTGCTTTGACAGATCTGGAGGGTTGAGAATGCTGCAAAGGTGCCGGTGGATCCGTCCCAGTATGGCCAGTTCTACGGTGGGGACAGCTACATCATCCTGTACAACTACAAGCACAGCAACAAGCAGGGCCAGATCATCTACAACTGGTGAGGGGGCCTGGGGAGGAGAGGGGTGCTCTGCCCTAGCCCCGCTACCCTGTCTGATCCCTGCGACCCTGGACGGGCAAACCAGTGGATGGACTCCTTGACTCCCACTGATTGAGTCCCACTCTTTATCAACCAGTGGAAGCAGCATGGCGTAATGGATAGAGTATGGGCCTGGGAATCAGAAGGTTGTGGGTTCTAATCCCTCCGCCATCACTTGTCTGCTGTGTGACCTTGCGCAAATCACTTCATTTCTCGGGCCCTTAGTTCCCTCATCTGTAAAATGAGGATTGTGAGCCTCACGTGGGTCAGGGACTATGTCCAACCCAATTTGCTTACATCCACCCCAGCGCTTAGTACAGTGTCTGGCACACCGTAAGTGCTTAACTAATACCACAGTTATTATTATTGAGGGCTTACTCTGTGCTGAGCACTGTACTAAGTGCTTGGGAGAGTACAATAGAGTTAAGAAGACACAATCCCTGTTCTCAAGGAGCTTACAGTCTAGCAGGGGAAACAGACATTCATGTAAACTATAGGTAGGGGAAATTACCAAATGCAAGGATATGTACATGCACTTATACATACGTACAGGATTTTACTAGCATTAGCATGAAAGAACGTCATCTCCTGCCTTTTTTCCTCTCCTCTCACCCGCTGGCTGCGTGAGGGTCAGAACAGAAGCTGACCATGTACTCCATCTGCTCTGGCAGGGTTGCAGTACACATGTAGGATATGAAACCCACCCCCCACCCTCTCTGAATATGGGTGTGTGTGTGTTTCAGGCAGGGTGCTGATTCCTCCAAGGATGAAATTGCCGCTTCTGCTGTACTCACTGCCCAGCTGGATGAAGAGCTGGGAGGGACCCCAGTTCAGGTATGTACCGGCACTCATGAGAATGACCAGTGCTCCCTATACCTGCCCCCATCAGACTCCCAATGCCCCGCACACCTGTGCCCCCCATGAGAATCCCCAATGCCCCCCTATCTGTGCTCCCTGAGAATCCCAAGTGCCCCCCACAGCTGGGCCCCCCTGAGAATCCCCAGTGCCCCCCACCTCTTCTCACTTAAGAATCTTGCCCCATTCCTGGTTCTCCCCATCGGAGTTCCCCACTGGGCCACCTCGCCTTCCCTCTTCACCTGTCCTCCGTGTCTTAGTGTCAGACAGGACTGGGGGCTGGACCAGACGTCCAGTGGACCGGTAAGTGGGTGGAGGGAGGAGGAGGAGGAATGGCCCACTTTCTATGCTTTTCTGTGCCCCACCAGAGCCGAGTGGTGCAGGGCAAGGAGCCGGCCCATCTGATGAGCCTGTTTGGTGGGAAGCCCATGATCGTCTACAAGGGGGGGACCTCGCGGGAAGGCGGCCAGACAGCTCCTGCCAGCACTCGCCTCTTCCAAGTCCGCTCCAGCAGCTCCGGAGCCACCAGGGCCGTGGAGGTAACATCTCGGCCAAGTGTGTCTTTTGGGTTTAGGAGGTTTGCATCTGATCTTTGAGAGGTCATCTGGCCATTAACCCTGCCTCCAGGTTATGGTTAAACCAGGTGTCAGGGCTCATGGGTTTTCTCTTTGACTCCAAATATACTCATCCTCTTCCTTGTTTTTCTCACCCCTTCTCCCTACAGCTGACTCCGGCCGCTGGGGAGCTGAATTCCAATGATGCCTTTGTCCTGAAAACCCCCTCTGCAGCCTACCTGTGGGTGGGTCAGGGAGCCAGTGAAGCGGAGAAAAGCGGGGCACAGGAGCTGCTGAAAGTGCTGGGGGCCAAATCTGTGACCGTGGAAGAAGGCAGAGAGCCAGGTGGGGACTTCCTGCCAGCCCCTTCCCCCCAAGCTCCATACCACACATCCTCTCAGCTTCTTGCTCTCCATCCCCTCTGCTCCATCTTGGGTCCCTGAGTCCTTTCCCTGAGGCCTGAGGAGAGGGGGACCCATGCCAAGAGGTGGCTTGGTTTAGTCCAGGAGTCGCCTAATCACCCATGCTCACTGGGGTCCAGGCCAGTCTGGGTCATTGGGAGTTTGGGTTCCCCAGAGCCAATGTGGCTTAGTCACCTCACTCTGGACCTGCCCAAAGCAGTTGATTTCTCCATTCACACCCCAGGATTCCCCGATGTCCCCCGGGGTGACTGATTCCCATCTCCAGCAGTGCCAAGCTCCCCCAGCCTGAGCCTCTTCTCCTCAGGGAGGAGGAAGGGATTGGGACATACAAGTGTCTCACTCCTGAGTTGGGCTTTCCCAATGGACCTGGGCATAGAGGAGGGAGGGAAAAAGAAGTGAAGCAATGTCCGAAGTGAAGGTGGCACACCCTGGGAACTCCGGCTGGAGCTGGGTCAGATGTTCAGGATCCCTTCACTCCTTCTAGACCAGCCTTCTTCATCATCAATCATATTTATTGAGCGCTTACTGTGTGCAGAGGACAATCACCCCATTGTCCTTTTCCAATGGCAACAAGTCCTTTACTCCACCCCTTCTGCCCTCCCCTGCAACTCTTCTCCCTCAGGCTTGGCGGATCTGTCCTGCCCCGGGGCTGGGGTCCGTTTCTTCCTGATTCCATTCAGTCCTCTGAGCCACAGCACTGTAGCTGGAGGGAGGGAGAGACAGAGGAGGGGAGAAAGTCCACCCTCTTCCCTCTGACCCATGGCCTGATGACCCCCTGCCTAGCCCTGAAGTCAGCCCCTGGCTCTCCCTGACCGGCCACAGGACCTTAGAAGGTCAGGGGCCATCTTATCTGGACTTATTCTCACCCTCCTTGTCTCGCCTTCTTCTGTTTCTTCCTTCTGAGAAATGAAGCCACCTGTGCCTCAATCCCTCTGCTCCTGGGTTGAGGTTCTGCCTTGGGGGGCCTAACTCCAAGGCAGAATGCTGAACAGGTGGCAACCTCATGTTTCCCCTCACAGGCAGCTTCTGGCAAGCCCTGGGTGGGAAAGCCAGCTACCGCACGTCCCCACGGCTGAAGCAGAAGATGGACAGCCACCCACCCCGTCTCTTCGCCTGCTCCAATAAGATCGGGCGCTTCGTGGTGAGTTTGGGTGGAGGGAAACCGAGCCTCTCCCTTCCTGCTTCCTCCCATTGTGGGCCTCCGCTTGGCCATGCAGGTGCCGCAGGCTGAATGCACAGTGGGCCAAGAATTCACCCAAAAGCCAGATGGCCAGCTGTTCCCATGACCAAACTGAAGACCCTGGGGTTGGAGGTTTCACACCCTACATGGGTTTCCCCTGGAGCTGTGGAATCCCTTATGCCCCCCACCCCCGAAACCAGAAAATCTCAATCATTCAGTTGATGAATAGTTTATGGAGCATTTATCGCTTGCAGAGCATTGGATGAAGAAACAATCCCTGCCCACAAGTAGTTTAAAATTTAACGGGGGATACAGAAGCAGCGTGGCTCAGTGGAAAGAGCCTGGGCTTTGGAGTCAGAGGCCATGGGTTCAAGTCCCGGCTCCACCACTTATCAGCTGTGTGACTTTGGGCAAGTCACGTCACCTCTCTGGGCCTCAGTTCCCTCATCTGTAAAATGGGGATGAAGACTGGGAGCCCCCCGTGGGACAACCTGATCACCTTGTTAACCTCCCCAGCGCTTAGAACAGTGCTTTGCACGTAATAAATGCCATCATTATTATTATAGGGAAACTAAAATCAATTACAGATAGGAGCAGGCAGTAGAATATAAAATATAAATGTGTAAATATATTTATTTATATATAAATATAAAATATAAAGGTATGTATGTAAGTGCAGTAGGGTGGGGTGACCCAGGCTAGGTGACCTGGAAGCGCTGAAGTGGCAGCTGTGGAGGGATGGGGAGATATAAGGTGAGGAGATGAGAGTTAATCAGGGAAGGCCAGTGTGGTCTAGTGGATAGAGAACGGGCCTGGGAATCAGAAAGAACCGGGTTCTAATTCTGACTCCACCATTTGTCTGTTTTGTGACCCTGGGCAAGTCGCTTCACTTCTCTGTGCCTCAGTTACCTCATCTGTAAAATGGGGATTGAGACGGCGGGCCCCACATGGGACAGGGACTGCGTCCAACCTGATAAACTTGTATCGATTCCAGAGTTAGTACAGTGTCTGGCACATAGTAAACACTTAACAAATGCCAAAAAAAGGGGCTTCTGGGGGAGATGTGACTTCAGAAGGCAAAACTTGGATAAATTGGGTCACCTCACGTTCTCCATTCAGCCATTCTCCAGCGGCTCACCCCTCTGTCCGAGACAGATGTTGCTAGGGCAGTGGAGGGAATAGGTTTGCTCCAAAGAAGTCTTCTCCTCCAGAACTGGCTCGGGTGCAGGCTCTGCCGGAGCCCATGTCTTGCCATGGGCTGAGCTCTCCTCAGCCTCAGTCAGAGCCCTGGAGGGCTGAGCCTCTGAGTTTGCTCCTTCTGGGAGCACCTGCTGCCACAGCTGCCAATTACCACCTTCAAAGCTCATTCGCTAATTAACCCAGGTTCATGAACCCCAGCCATCTCCTTCTCTAGAAATAATAATTGGGGGTATTGGTTAAGCGCTTGTTATATGCCAAGATAAGCAGCGTGGCGTAATGGATAGACCATGGTCCTGGGAGTTAGAAGGACTTGGATTCTGATCCTGACTCTGCCATTCGTCTGCTGTTTGATCTTGGGAAAGTCACTTCACTTCTCTGGGCCTCGGTTACCTCATCTGTAAAATGGGGATGAAGACTATGATCCGTAATGTGGGACGGGGACTGTGTCCGACCCAATTACCTTGTAACTACCCCAGTTCTTAGTAGAGTGCCTGGCATATAGTAAGCGCTTAACAAATACCAAAATTATGATATTAATATTATACAATATTAGTCCCTGTCCCACAAGAGGCTTACAGTTTAAAAGGGAGGGAGAACAGACATTTAAAGCTGATTTCACAGTTGAGGTGACTTGAGGCACAGAGAAATTAATCGACATGCTTAAGGTCAGGCAGCATTCAGGAGGCAAGTGTGGGCTGGAACTCAGATCTCCTGGCTTCTAGTCCTGTGCTCTTCCAACTAGGACATGCTGCTCTCTGGTTCAAATCCTTGTTTAGATGCTTGGATCGTGGTAGCACCTGAAAGCGTTTTGATTTCTTTGCACGAGAGGGCTCTTTGGAAGAGGACATAATAATAATAATAATAATGGTGTTTGTTAAGTGCTTACTACGTGCAAAGCACTGTTCTAAGCACTGGGGAGATACAAGGCGATCAGGTTGTCCCACGTGGGGCTCACAATCTTAATCCCTTAAGATTGTGATTAAGTACAGTGGGGTGATTAAATACAGTGCTTAGTACAGTGCTCTGCACACAGTAAGCGCTCAATAAATATGATTGCATGAATGAATGAATAATCCCCATTTTACAGCTGAGGGAACTGAGGCACAGAGAAGTTAAGTGACTTGCCCAAAGTCACAATGCTGACAGCTGGTGGAGCCAGGATTTGAACCTGTGACCTCTGACTCCAAAGCCCGCGCTCTTTCCACTGAGCCACGCTGCTTCTCTACATCTTGCCCATCTCCCTCATCCCAAACAGAAACTGCCCCCTACCCCTCCCAAACAGAGAGATAGATATCTACCTCATTAGAGAACCACAGCCCTCTCATTTGGCAAGTTCATCCTATTGTCTAACCCATCATCCCTCCTGCTGTAGCTGAGTTCCCTGTTGTCCAACTCTGGCCTTCTTGGGGCTGGCACCCAGCTGCTACTCACCTCTACCTGTGTGGCAGGGAGAACTGTAATAAATTTCCATGGACTTTTGCCTCCCCGTTGATTGAGCTACTGATCAGTGAACGGTAGTCAGCATCATCAATGGTATTTATTGAGCACTCACTGTTTGTAGACCAGTGTACTAAGTGCTTGGGAGATTACATTACAACAGGGTTGGTAAACACGTTCCCTGCCCACAACGAGTTTACCATGTAGAGGGGAGACGGACATTAATATAAATGAATAATTTATGATATATAATTTAATTTATGGATATGTACATAGTGCCGTGGGGTGATTAATGACTAGAAGAGCCTCCCCGCTTACTTCCTGGGACCCAGACCTTGTCACACAGCCAGGACGCCAGCCAGGAGGGAATGTGGCTTTCTGATCACGCTTAATCTCTTCCCAGATCGAAGAGGTTCCTGGGGAGCTTCTGCAGGAAGACCTGGCTACGGATGACGTTATGCTCCTTGACACCTGGAGCCAGGTATGGATGGCATGGGGAGAAGGAAAGAAGGAGCAGGGGCTGGGAATTTGATCCTGACTGTGAGGGCACCCAGGTTGAATTCGCTGTTGTGGTGCTGGGAGATTCCTAAGTACCCTATCTCTAGGTATCTGAGACTCTCTCAACGTGGGAAAAACCAGCTTCCAAGGGGTACAGAAGAGCTGCTGCTTTGTCCCTCCAAGGCCTGGCTCCTCCGGGAAGCCATGTCTTGGACTTTCCCAGCCTAGTCGCTCCAGCCCAGGGTGGGATTTCCTAAAAGCAACCTCTGTATATCAGGGAGGGATCAGGCCAGCACCACCTTGGCATGTTTGTATTAACACTGGCAATAGTCTTATTACCCTGAAATGCTTTTTTTAAAAAAGCCCATTAGCCTGGGAGACTTAACGTTTAAAGCATCAGCAAAGAATGTTGAAATCTGTTAGGTCCTGAAGGGATGATGAAGGGCATTTCTTTCTCCCCTCTCCCATCTCTCCCCATCCCTCCCACCCTCCCTCCCTTCCTCTCTCCACCCTCTCCCCTTCTAACCGAGGTTCATCCAGCACAAAAGCTTAGGAGTTGAACTCTTTCTTTGCAGATTTTTGTCTGGGTTGGAAAGGACGCTGAAGAAGAAGAAAAGACTGAGGCCTTGTCATCTGGTAACTTCCTAGTTTCTGTTTTTACATGTGACCCACTCATTCAGGGCCATCTGGGCAGGGGAAGGGAGATCAGGTGTTACAGACAGGAGGGGTGGGTTCACCGGGTATTCCTACAGACCAGCCTCTCTCCTGAACAATGGCTTTGGGGCTTTCCACCTTTCTCAACCTCTATCCCCGAAGAGAATGTGAATAAACCACATTTCCGATTACAAGCCCCAGAAACTAAAGAGATGGTTCTAGTTCTACCCAGGAGATCTTTTGGGGCCCTAATTCCCAAAGCCTAGACCAAAAACCAGTCATTATCTTCATCTCAAGACTTGACCTGGTCAAGGGTTAAGTTCTTTACCCGCAGGGCCCTGCATGGAAAGGCAGATTCTCAATGGGAGTTAATGACGAGTGGAGAATCTCCCAGGATTTGGATATTGGCAGGAGCCTCTCCAGAGGTGCTCCTCTGTTTATACAACAGTGACAATCAGACTGCCTCAACTGCCTAGTTTGGACTTTAACCACCGCCCCCCTCCCTGGGGCACTACCAGGCATTGTTATTTATTAACGTGGAAAAGTTGGAATTCTTCCATATCTGTTTTCCCAGCCAGGGCCCAGAGGGCCTCTTGTTATAGCAGAGACAGAAAAAAAAGCCTTCAGGTTTTCCCCTCCCTCCATTTCCCCGTTTCTCTTCTCTGTGTTTTTCTAGCTAAAAGGTACATCGAAACAGACCCTGCTCACCGTGACAAGAGAACACCCATTACCCTCATCAAGCAAGGAGCAGAACCTCCCTCATTTGTGGGCTGGTTCCTGGGCTGGGATAACAATTACTGGACTCTGAGTCCCCTGGATAGGGCCATGGCCGAGCTGGCTGTGTAAGCCGACAAGAGGTCCACCATTTTCAGTGCCTTCCCGAGTTGTTCTTGCAGAGACCTGACTGAGTCTGGCAACTCTTGGGTTCTTTTTTTTTTTTTTTTTTACAATAGCCAAATAGCTGTGCAATAAAGTTCATTGCAAACCGTATCTTATCCTCTGTGCTTTGGATATTTAATATAATAAAGCTTATTTGGAACACGTGGAGACCAGGTTATCTGTGCTTTGTTGCGTTTCAGTCCACGTGGGGCATTGAGTAGAGCTGGATTCGGGGTGCGAGCACATTCTGACCGGGGAGGGGAGAGGCGGGTAGAGAAGGAGGTGTTTCTCGGGTCTCTGAAGTCTTAACAGAAAGTCTTAGACACAGGGTGGGCCAGGGGAAGAGTGTGGGCTCGAGGCAAGGAAGTTCCTTTGTTCCACCATTTACCTGGATCCCTGCCTTGGAGACAGTCAGGGCCAGGCAGTGAAAGTTATGCCCAAGAGCCACTCAATCAATCAATTGTATTTATAGATGCTTACTGAGTTCAGAGTACTATTCTAATTGCTTGGGAGAGTACAATATAACAATATAACAGACATATTCCCACTCGTCTCTATGTGGCCCAAACCAGCCCCTTCAAGTCCCCGTGCCCCACAACCCCTAATAATAATAACAATAATAATAATGGTATTTGTTAAGCACTTACTATGTGCCAGACACTGTGCTAAGCACAGGATAATAATACAGCAGGAAGAAAACAACACAAATGAGCTGAACGTTTAACTATGAGAAGCAGTGTGGCTCAGTGGACCAGAGC
Organism: Tachyglossus aculeatus; assembly: GCF_015852505.1. NCBI lineage: Eukaryota > Metazoa > Chordata > Mammalia > Monotremata > Tachyglossidae > Tachyglossus > Tachyglossus aculeatus. Next base: position 105,405,243 of record NC_052069.1, on the reverse strand, counting down.
CCGGGCTTTGGAGTCAGGGGTCGTGGGTTCAAATCCCGGCTCCGCCACTTGTCAGCTGTGTGACTTTGGGCAAGTCACTTAACTTCTCTGGGCCTCAGTGACCGCATCTGGAAAATGGGGATTAAGACTGTGAGCCCCCCCCATGGGACAACCTGATCACCTTGTAACCTCCCCAGTGCTTAGAACAGTGCTTTGCACATAGTAAGCACTTAATAAATGCCATTATAAAACTATCCTTGGTTATTAAAATAAGGAGCTTAAAATGGAGTTGAAGGAGAAATTCCTTAACTCAAGTAGAACAAGGAGCAAGATTGCCTAGGGTGGGGTTGAATGTGGTGGTGACTCTCTCTAATCTCTTACTCAAAGCAAATAGCATTTCCTTCTGTCCAATAAAGACTGCAAAGCACCCCCATCGATAGCAAAGGCGGGTCATGGTTGGAAAGGGAAGGCACTGCTGTTTCCCTACTTTGCTTGTGTATCTCCCCTTAATGTAAACTGAGCAGACCAGTCCTCACTAGAACATCTTATCAGTTTCCCACCAAAAAAAACCACTGTTCTCACCCTAATAAAGATGAGCTGTTTCTTCTAGAAATAGCTCTTGGTGCTGTGCAGCGCTGAAAGCGAAAAGAGAAATGTAAGCTCATTTGGACATGGAATGTGTCTGTTATATTATTGAGTTGTACTCTTCCCAAGGGCTTGCACAGTGTCCAGCAAACAGTAAGCACTCAATAAATAAAATTGATTGATTAATTGATTGGGAACACTCGCTGTGAGACATGGAGCTGTGGCCTGTCTCCATGTCCTGCCCCTGCCTCAGTCACACCCTCCCCACCACCCCCTCCACCGCAGAATGACTATTCTGGGATTTTTTCTTATACTGGAGTGACTTCCAGTACAAGGTTTAACTGACATGACCTTAGACTGAACATTTTCCTCCTATTTTGAATTACTGAAGCATGTTTTAAATATTTTTTTTTTAATGAGCAAGGTATCTGTACCTCTGGAGCAAGAGGACTTGTGTATTAGGCCTTGGGAAAGAAGTGAAATATTATATCAGCCGTCTAAGCACTATTACAACAAGAAAATGTTTCCTTGCCCATTGTGTGGCTCTGGAGTTGGCAGTTTTAAATAGTTGCATGTAGTTTTAAAGATAGAAAGTTTATGACTGCAAGGTCAAGATTCTGTGAAGAATGGGCCCTCTAAAGGACTTTTATTGAAGGGTAGGGTGATTCATCAATCTTCTTCCTTACCTAAAAGGGAGCTGAGGTATTGTGCCAAGTAAGTGTCAAAATAAGTTAAAGATACGGTATTTTTATAATACAAATTTTATGGCTATTTGAATAATTACAATGAATTAGCAAAGATGTGGGCATAAGCTTAGGGTGCATGGGTGGTGAAAGGACAGATCCACCCCTGCATCTACTTTAGGCCTCTAAATCAATTTGGAGCCCCTTTAAAGTTACTTGCGTGACCCCATTGGCTTACGCAGCCCCCATCTCCTCCAAGTTTTTGTTTGCAACTATGGAAAACACACTAATAAGATCCCCCAACTCCCATGAACCCAATCTAGGTTTTGGGAAGGATTCCGATTTGTTTCTCTGAGCCATGTCGATTCCCACAAGGGCTGGGGCAACCATAGATGTAAACACCTGGGGACAGGTATCTTATTAGTGGGATCCTTTGGGGACGAAAGGGAATGATGCATTGTGCGGAATTCCGCCAACGGCGTGTTCTGTTCCCGAGGTTAGAAACTACACCCTTTGGTCAGATCTCTTCTTCTTCAGCAGAATGGTAAAGGAGTGAATTACTTGAGCAATTCCGGCAAGATGACCTTTGGTAACTTTCTCTGCATCCCTGGAAGCGGGGGGCTGTAAAACCTCATTGAGCTTGCAACATTTTGCTACCGTTTGACTTCATTTGGATAGGGGCAGGAGGATCCCAAATTGTTCATGCTCACGGATACAGCCATGGCTCTGCCGCTTTCCTGCTGTGTGACCTTGGGCTAGTCACTTAACTTCTCTGGGCCTCTGTTTCCTTCATCTGTAGAATGGGGATTCACTGCCTGTGTTCCCTCCTACTAGCCTGGAAGCCCCATGTGGGAAAGGGACTATGTCTAATCTGACTGCATTTCATGTACCCCATTGCTTAGCACTTAACATGCAATTGTTGATAATAATTATTAATAATAATTAGAATAATTATTATTCTTATTAGCATAAGAAAGAAAACGGTTGAATTTGAGTTTCCCCACCTTTCTCTCTGCCTCTCCCCTTGCTCTGGTGTAGAAAGGAGAGGCCAGAACCCGGGCAGGAGGAGAAGCCCATGAGTGTGGAGAGATAAGGGCCCATTGCAGGGCAGCTGACCCTCAAGGCCCAGCTCAGTTAACTATAAAGGGTGGGGTTCCAATCGATATGGGAACTTTTTCGGTCACGCCTTAAAAGGCCCCATATCACTTATTCGTTTCATACATTGTGGTCATTATCATATTTTTCTAAGCTCCTACTTGGGCCTCTGAGCCTTATATCAAGGCAATTTGTGTGAGTTAAAATTTTTTGGACTTAAAAGCAAGGCTGGATCACCCATTTTTCCTGGACACAGAAGCCAGAGGTGATCGTATTAAGAATTAAGGGCGGGTTTGCTTGACACAAAGCAAACCCAACCCCGGATCCACATACAATTTCACCCCCTACTCACTACCAGTCCAGGCTTCATTCACTACGGTGAGTTCTACCACCCAAACTGAGCTAAATGACAGCTATTTAAAGCTGGGAGGGGAAAAGAGGAAGCACTGTGAAAGGAACAGGGACACTCATTTGAGACATAAATAGACCTGAAGGTGAATTCAAATCAAGTTGAAGAGCAACAGTTTCCAGACTAAGTGTTCTCTTGGATACCTCCTACAGTGTAGACAGTCTCTGGCTGGAATCAATACATCAGTAATATTTATTGAGTGCTTACTGTGCCATCCTCTTGTCTCCCTATTCTGTTCTCCCTCTCTTCTGTATCACCTACGCATTTAAATCCAAACCCCAAACACCCTGATCTTCACTCCACCATCTCAGCACTTCTGCATATATCCTTATACTCTGCTGCTTCCCCTACCTGTAATTTGTTTTAAAGTCTTTCCCCCACTAGATTATCAGCTCAAGGGCAGTGACTGTGTCTTCTAATGCCATTGTACTCTCCTAAGCACTTTTGCACAGTGCTCTGCATACAGTAAGAGCTCAGTAAATACCACTGATTGAACGATCGATGACTTCTCCTTCAGACTAGCTGTGAGCCCATGTGAATTTGACCAGGAATTGTGGCTTCAGTTTACAGATGCCCCTCAGTAAAAGCTGATAGCTGACAGTGAACAGGCCAGTTTCGGTACTAATTTTGGAAAAGAGAAGCAGAAACTGACAAAACCCAAGTAACTTTCCCGGACAAAGTAAGGCCCAGGAGGTTTGCAATCCCCCAAGTAGGGCTCAGAGAGACCACCACTGGTGAAAATCACTCTTCCTGCATGCAGAGCACCGTACTAACCACTTGGGAGACTTGGTAGACTCGTTCCTTGCCCACAGTGAGCTTACAGGGAGTGACAGACATTAAAATAAATAATAGGTACGTGCATTACTGCTGTGGGGCTGAAAATGGGGTGAATATCGAGTGTTAAAAGGGTACAAATCCAAACGCATAGGCGATACAGAAGGGAGAGGGTGTAGGGGAAATGGAGAGATCAGTCAGGGAAGACCTCTAGAAGTTGTGCTTTTAAAAGAGTGGTTGTTGGTGGGTTATGAAGTGGGAGGGAGTTCCAGGCTGGAGGAGGGAAGTGGGAGAATATGAAGGGGTCAGCAGTGAGATAACTGAGAACTATTGTGGCCTAGTAGAACAAGCACAGGTCAGAGTCAAGGCACCTGACTTCTTAACCTGGATCCACCACAGGCTTGCTGTGTGACTTTAGGCACGTCACTATACCCTGCACCTCAATTTCCTCATCTGTAAAATGGGGAATAAAACCCTGTTCCCTCTCCCCCTTAGGGTATGAGCCTCATTTGGGATAGGGACTGTGTCCAATCTGATTATCTTGTCTGAATCCCAGCACTTAGTGTTTGGCACGTAAATGCAAAACAAACACCACAATTAATATTATAACTATTACAACTTTACCCTTTTTCAGAGGCCTTCTGCCACTTGCTTAAAACTGGGCTATGCCTTTCCATTTACAGCACTTATTCAACAACTGAGGAAACAAAAGAAGAAAATCCAAGGGAAAGTGGACCAATGGAAAGCTGTATACTTTATTCTATATATAATAGGAAATGCAGGCCCTAGGTGAATTCTTACAGTAGCGTCTTACTATAATTTCCTTTCTGATCTCCAGTCCTTCTCCATCATATTGGATCATCCAAACCTATAATCCACTGTGCTGCTGGGAAGCCAGAAATGAGGGCATTTTGGGATTGAGAGTAAAGAAGATCAGAAAGGTACAGCCCCCTCCTAGGCCTGAGACGAGATCCTTGACAAGAACCTCAAGCCGCATAATCCAAGGAGAATGTTATAAACAAATTCCAAAACAATAAGAATTAAAATTTAAAACAAAACTTGAGTTTAAATCTTAAGAAGATCCGAAGATTTCTAATAGAGATCCACATACCCAGCTCTTGCATGAAGGAAGGGGTCAGAGGAGGTTTTTCAAAATCAGCTGGCCCAGGCCATTGGGACCCCAGAGGGTGGTTTATTTTTTTGGTTGTTTGTTTGTTTGTTTGAGGAGCAGCAGCTCATCTCACTGTCTCCAGGACAATTTTCGGCCTCACAAAGGAGATAGTGTAGGGGCATGGTCACCCATGCCGGGCCATCAGGTTTTTCCTCCTTAAAGTGAAAAGCAATGGAAAAAAGTAAAAGGATGGTATTGAATTTGGAATTTAGATGCAAATTGTTGTTACAAAAGGAAGTGTTGCTTAGTGCCTCATTCTTTAATCATTCAATTGGCATGATTTGTCCTTTAACCATGAAAAAAAAAAAAACCATACAGGGCTGGACACCCAGTTTACATACTTTAAGGAAACATGGCTGATAAAAACGGGCCCAGGAATGTTCCCAATGTGCACTGGTATGTCATGTAGGGGTAAACAGAGGAAACTAAAAGACAACCAGAGTCCCTAATCCCCCAACCAGATATAGAAAAGCTTAGTCATTGCATGATTACTGTCATTTTTAAGCAAAACTATTAAAAAATTGCCACCAGAAGATACACAAGTCCTTTAGTGATTATATAGAGGGTCTGAAAGACAACGATAAACACTAAAGTTGAGGCTTGGAACAATTTATAAAACATTTCTATTTCAGAATACAAAGCAAAGTTAGTCTAAAAAAGGTCTTAGAGGCCTTGAAGTTATCGGGTTAGTCTTTTCCAAAAGCAAAGACCGCCTGCAACTGGGCAGGGTTTCTATGACGACCACTCAACTGCAGCCATGGTGACAGAGTGGTGGTTTGCTTGGAAACAGTCTCCATACTCTAGGGAGGCAAAATCAGGACGCTCCCCACAACACCATGGGTAGGAAAGAGAAAAAAGAGTCACTATCCCTTATAGTGTTGGGGTAGAGAAGGGGTGGGGTGGTTTGAAAATGAATGAGACTTTAGGAAAAATTTGCCTAGAAGGAGAGTGCCCAACCTAGAACAAAATCTATTCCATAATAACAGTGCCCTCTGGGTATCTGCTATTGCAAGGGAAGTTCTTGTTCTGGACTCCCGAGATGGATGATTAGTGCGGCTAAAACTCAAAAAAAAAAAAAAGGAACTTTAAAAAATGGCCATTGGGGGAAGGATTTAAGCTACAAAAAGGATTATCAAAAAAAACCTGGGGAAAATAAAAAATATACATTTGAAAATTTAAAGCAGGTTTCATATATAAACAGTTTGACCTCCTTCAGAAGTAGCAACTAACAATTTTTACGTCGCTTTGTGATTACTTTACGCCCTAAGCACATCGAAGTCAACATGTCACGGAAGAAAAAGGGTTAGAGCCGGGCTTAGATTTCCCCGCCTTCGCTCCTCGCAGGTTCCAGCCCTCGCTCCGGTTCACTGTGGCCAGCCCCGGCTTCCTGCCTCCAGCTCTGCAGGTTAGTGCTTGGCCATGATGCCCTGCAGCATATCGATGGGCAGAGGGAAGACGATGGTGGAGTTCTTCTCTGCAGCAATGGTGGTGAGAGTCTGAAGGTAGCGGAGCTGGAGGGCGGCGGGGGATTCGGTGATGACCATAGAGGCCTCTTTCAGAGCCCTGGAGGCATTCATTTCCCCCTCAGCAGCAATGACCTGTGGGACAGATGGAGGGTAGAGGCATACAAGAGCTGCCCAGCCTTAAAGGACTGGCTTCCTTCCCTACTCCCACTCTCTTAAGGAATTCAAAAGATAAAAACATCAAGAGAAGCAGTGTGGCCTAGTGATAAAATATGGGCCTGGAAACCAGAGAACCTGGGTTCTAAGGGGTTCTACTCCCTTCTGCATCAACCTGACTTGTTCCCTTCAATCAATCAATCGTATTTATTGAGCGCTTACTATGTGCAGAGCACTGTACTAAGCGGTTGCGAAGCACAAATTGGCAACATATAGAGACAGTCCCTACCCAACAGTGGGCTCACAGTCTAAAAGGGGGAGACAAAGAACAAAACCTTCATTCATCCCCACATCACACATGTATATATCTGTTATTTATGTATATTAATGTCTGCCTCCCCCTCTAGACTGTGAGCTCACTGTTAGCAGGGAATGTGTCTGTTGTTGCATTGTACTCTCCCAAGCACTTAGTACTGTGTTTTGTACACCGTAAGTGCTCAATAATTGCTATTGAATGAATGAATTGAATTAAAGAATAATCCCAGTTCCACCATTTTCCTGCTGTGTGATGTTGGGCAAGTCACTTCACTTCTTTACACCTCAGTTTCCTTGACTGAAAATGAGGGATTCAATACCTGTTCTCCCTCCTACTTAGACTGTGAGTCTTATGTAGGACAGCAGCTGTGTCTGAACTGATGAACTTGTACCTACCCCAGTGCTTAGAACTGTGCTTGACACACAATAAGTGCTTAAATACCATAGTAAACTAGAAAAAAAACACAAAAAGAACCCCAAATGCTGTAAATGTTCCTTGCTGTGAAACACACAAATGCCCGGACTCTACAATCTGTAAACAGGTCTGACAGAATAGAGGAGAAAAGATACTATTTAGCTCAATGTTGAGATGGGGCTGGGGTAATCTTAGAAGTGGTTAGTTTTGACTGTAATATGGGTTCATTTCAATATATCCTGCATTCTTCTTGCCCTGGATACCATGAAAGAATACAACTTGAAAATTTTCTGCCATCCAGTTAGAGTTCCATAGCATGTGGACATATTTCCTAGTTGTCACTAGCCAGCACACCAAAACTCTCCCTTTTACTGACACCCAGGAAAGTCATTTGAAGCAGAGTTTTTTCCTTATCTCCCCTCGCTCTCCTTTCATTCATTCATTCAATCGCATTTATTGAGTGCTTCCTGTGTGCAGAGCACTGTACTAAGCGTTTGGGAAGTACAAGTTGGCAACATATAGAGACGATCCCTACCCAACAGCGGGCTCACAGCCTAGAAGGGGGAGACAGACAACAAAGCTAAACATGTGGACAGGTGTCAAGTCGTCAGAACAAATAGAATTAAAGCTCCTGTTTCCTGTTTACTCCTGTTTCCCCACCCTTGGACTCATTCACCTCACTGTACTTTAAACTTGGGTTTCAGGCATGATCCAGTCAATCCACTCCCTTCTGCCTTATTTTGTTGATCTCCTGCTACAAAACCTGCACGTTTTGTTCCTCTAACACCAACCTACTCTCTGTACTTCAGTCTTGTCTGTCTCTCCACTGACCACTTGCCCATATCCTCCCTTTGGCCTAGAACTCCTTGCCCCTTCATATTCAATAGACCAGTACTCTCCCCACCTTCAAAGCCCTACTAAAATCGTATCTACTCCAAGTGGCCTTGCCTGACTAACCCCTCACTTCCCCTATTCACCTTCCCTTCTGTGTCACTTATGCACTTGGGTCTGATCCCCTTCAGCACTACATATTCAACCCAACCCCAGTCCATTTCCTTATACCCTGCCGTTTTCCTGACCATATTTATTTTATTGTCTGTTTCCCCCTCTACAACATGAACCCCTTGAGGGCAGAGTTCGTATCTACTAACTATATTGTACTGTAATCTCCCAAGCCTTTAATACAGTGCTCTGCAAAAAACAAGCACTCAATAAAAACCATTGGTTGATGACTCTCCTAGCCCCAACTCGCTGTACCAGTCCTCCCTCCGAAGCTTTTTTTAAAATTTGTCAACAATAATAATGATAGCATTTGTTAAGCGTTTACTGTGTGCAAAGCATGTTCTAAACGCTGGGGAGGATACAAGGTGATCAGGTTGTCCCGTGTGGGGTTCACAGTCTTAATCCCCATTTTTACAGATGAGGGAACTGAGGCACAGAGAAGTGAAGTGACTTGTTCAAGGTCACACAGCTGACAAGTGGTGGAGCCTGGATTAGAACCCAAGACCTCTGCCTCCCAAGCACATGCTCTTTCCATTAAGCCAAGCTGCTCAACCCTGTTCTTCTCCAGCAATCACCACCCAGGATCCCCAATGCTGTGGGAACAAGACTGGGGTCTGGGCTGGAAAGGCCTGGAGGTAGGGCTTGTGAGGGCCGGGGGGAAGGCGCCAGCCCTTGCCCGCTGCCCATGGCTTAGTGAGGGCTGGAATGGGATCGGTGCCATAGAGAATGGACAGGAACAGGGTAGGGGGAGTGGGACAAGTTTAGAAAAACAAGGCAGGTGGGATAAGTTCATAATTTTAGGGTGAGGGTCTTTTTGCGTGTACAGGAACTGAGGTGGAAACAAGGGAGCCAGAAACAGGACACCAGTTTAAAGGATTGAGGATGGGAGGGTGAGAAGGCCGGATGAATAAAGGAAAGAAAAAAGGACTTATTGCCTGGGCAACAGGGGAGCTCCCAGGAATTGTGGTTTACTGACCAGTGACAAGCTAGCGAATATGAATCATGCCAGTTAGAGGTTTCACGAGAACGGGGAATCACACAGGGCGTGCCTTTCAGAGAAAACTGTACTGCACCTGATGCCCAAGCAAACATTATAATTCAACAAAACCATGAATTGAGGAAAGAGGAGGGAAAAGTGGTGACTAAACAAGCTTTTGTCACCAGAACAGTAGAGTGCTGGTTTAGCTTTTCACATTGGCTCATGCAAGTGCTTACTTGTCCGAACACAGTCTAACCTCAGAAGGATCTCATGCCAGATGCAATCAACACAAAACCTCTTGGCAAGGACTCCAGTCCCTCTGACTACAGGGTAAGGAATGAGGCCTTTTAGGAAACAGAAAATTTGCTACCTTCTGTGCCAAGCAGATGTGAGAAATATCACTGTCTTTATAATAAACAAACTCATTCTCTCCACTGACGGATTCCAGAGATGTAGAGCAGGTTGCTTTTGTGTATCTTTCACTCTTTTTGAATCTGATAGAACTATTTACTTGTCACAGATTGAAAGCTAACCTGCCCTTGCCCAGCCTGGTGGGGTTTTTCCCTCTGCTATCTGCTGCCTGCCCTTGAGAAAGGCACCTAACCTAACCCAAGAGAACTCCCATCAGCAATTTTCCCCCTTCATTTCCCTGGTCACAGAGCTGAACCTACAGAGAACTAGGAGACATTCGTTCTTCCAGCTTTCCCTGTGTAAGAAATAGGGATGAGAATTTTTGCGTACATTCCAGCTCAGAAACAACTTTTATAGGATCGTGTGCAAGGATAGTCCAAGGGGAAGAGGGAGCAGAGCTCCAGTGCTAGCTGATTAGCTTAGAGTTTGCTGGGCTTCCACGGGTAAAATAATCAAATCTTTCATCAGGCTTTGTCCCTTAATCACTGTTTGGTTTTCCAAGGGCATAAAGGAAAGGGGAAGACTAGAAGAACTGCCGGAACCTTTACTCTCTTCCTCTTTTGTCCATCCCTTTTCCCACCCTCCTGAGGTTTGCTTCATGGGGGAAGCTTGGAAGAGAACCTTTGTTTTCTCTAAAGTTGGAATCGTTACCTTGGCCCTGGCTTCCCGGGCAGCTTCTGCTTCAGCAGCCATAGCTCTCTGGAGTTGCACGGGTAACTTCACATCTTTAATCTCCACCCGCTCCACTTTGATCCCCCAGTCATCTGTAGCATCATCCAGAGTGGCCTGGGAAGTCAGAGGAGCAAAGGTGAATTTCCCACATGCACTACTAGAAAGTCCCAGGAGTACTATACCATGGGTGTGGGTACTTGTAGAGCTTTTTCAGGGGTGCACAAGGCAGATTTAATCAAACACAGATTTTTAATTCATGATCAGAATTGGGGAAGTGAAGGGATTTCTCGCTCCTGGAGAAAAAAGACTCAATTGGGGATGCCTGAACAATACCTGCCTTCCTAAACATCAAGGAACCACACAATCAGTGCTCGATTTGAAATGAAAGAGGGTCATGTTCAGAGGCAGGGGTTACATAATTTCACGTTTCAAATTTGGATTGATTTTGAATGTGCGGCATTATTATTATCATTGTTATAACTGACCGAGCCCTACTGCCCAGGCTCTGAGCCACCAAATCCAAAATTCCCCAGGCTGAGTACCGGCAAGCCCTGGAACAAATTAAGCATGAGGAACAGCACTATTATTTGGTAGTGAAAGTGCTGGATGTAACTCACTGGTGTTGGAGAGAGCCAAACAGGGGTTCCATGGGCTACATTCCATCCCTTCTCTCTGCAGACAATTTCCCAAGCAAAGTTGACCTCTGCAGAAACCCTTTCCCACAAAGTTTGGTTACGAAGACACCATACAGTCAACAATGTTCTGACCTTTCTAAGGTGTAAAATGGTTTCACAAAAAGGAAAAATGTAAGATCGATCCCATCCTGTCCTCCTGGGAAATCAAAATTGAAAGATTTCCCAGCTCGTTTCATTTCTGGCTTGTTACTGAACAGGCAAGCTACCGATGTTGTTGGTACCTGCATATTGTGTGCGATCTCTTCACGGTCAGAGAGAATCTGAGAGAGGTTCTTGGTGCCCAGGACATTTCGTAATGTGGTTTGTGCCAGAAGTCGGGTGGCGGAGTCAGCGTTGGTAATATTGGCCACAGCCAAGGTGGCATTCTGAACCCGGTAATAAACCACGCCATCCACACTGACTGTCACGGAATCCTTGGTGAGAATCTGGAGGATGAAAACACCTATTTAATGTCTACTGTCTAAATGATAAAGAACAAAGCATAGGGCATATAAATGATATTTCAGCAAAGAATGTTTGCTACAACACTGCTGGACGTTTCAGAATTTTCCCCCTAGATTTTTTAAAAATGTTTCAGACGACTTGAAATGCTGGAATCCCCAGGGCCAATATCCAGGTTGAGCGTAACAAAAATATTCCTAAAGAGCAGCTAGGAGTTGTAGTCTTACAAAGGAAAATCCTGTTCATTAAACCTATTAACTTCACCAACAGCTTCTGTTGTGACATCTCTTTAGACAGAAGTTTTCACCACAAGTGAGTCCGCTATAGTCAGTTCAGGTTATCAAGAGCATATGTGGAGTATCTTCTGAAAATCTTTTAAAACAGGAGAGATTCTCATCATCGTCTACAGTTCGGGTCTACCTGTCTCTTCCATTAGATTGTAAAACCCTTGAGTGATTTGTTTTCTACTTTTACTGCAAGCTCCCAAATGCCCAGTACAGTGCTCTGCCGAGTAAGTACCAAAGATGATAATGAATTAAGATCAGCTTAGTAGGCAGTTGATTCTTCATCTCATTCTTCAAATGCTGGTCTGGTAAAATATACTGGACCCTGAATCTGTCCTTTCCTCTCCATCCAAATTGCTACCATGTTAATCTGAACACTTATCTTATCCTGCCTTATTATATCAGCCTCCTTGCTGACCTCCCTGCCTCCTGTCTCTCCCCACTCCAGTTCATAATTCACTCTACTGACGGGTCATTTTTCTACAAAAACATTCAGGCCATAGTTCCCCATTCGTCAAGAACCTCCAGTGGTTGCCCATTCACCTCTCCAGCAAACAGAAACTCCTCACCATTGGTTTGTCCCCTCCCACCTCACCTCGCTACTCTCCTACTACAACTCTGCCCGCACACTTCTCTCCTCTAATGTTAACCTTCTCACTGCACTTTAAGCTTGTCTATCTTGCCACCAACATGTCACCACCCTGCCTCTGGCCTGGAACGCCCTCCCTCCTCATATCTGATAGACGATTACTCTGTTCCCTTTCAAAGCCTTATTGAAGACACTTCTCCTTCAAGAGGCCTCCCCTGACTAAGCCCTCTTTTCCTCTTCAACTCTCTTCTGTGTCACCCTGACTTTCTCCCTTTATTCTTTCCCACTCTGGTCCCACAGCACTTATGTACATATTTATTATTTATTAATTTATATTAATGTCTGTCTCCCCCTCTAGACTGTAAACTCATTGTGGGCAGGGAATATGATTGTTATATTGTTATACTGTATTTTCATAAGCACTTAGTACAGTTCTCTGCACACAGTAAGCACTCAATAAATATGATTCACTGGCTGACATGAATGTCCACTGTTGCACTGTACTCTTCCAAGTGCTTAGTACATAGTACTAAGTATACAGTACTTAGTATAGTATAGTAAGTATAGTACTTAGTACACAGTCTTCTAGACTGTGAGCCCACTGTTGGGTAGGGACCGTCTCTATATGTTGCCAACTTGTACTTCCCAAGTGCTTAGTACAGTGCTCTGCACACAGTAAGCGCTCAATAAATACTATTGAATGAATGAATAGTACTAGCTCTGCACACAGTAATTGCTCAATAAATATGATCAATTGACTGATTGATTCAGAACCAGAAGCCTAGCAAGTGATCTGGGGAAAAGGGACATGGCAAAAATTTTATTTTCAGAGGCCCAAATGTTGTTTAGGGCACCAAGAACTCCACTGTCCTGTAGCAGCAGGGGTGGAGCCAATCTGAGCCCCGGGAGTCCCTATAGGACAGGGACCTCCAGGCTCCCTATAGCCCCCGCCACTAATCCATCCTTGCCCTCCTCCTACCGGAGCACTTATAGGACTTATAGGGAAGCAGCATGGCATAGTGGATAGATCATAAGCCAAACTGGGTTCTAATCCTCCACTTGTAGGTAGTTCCTACAAGTAGTTCCACCACTTGTCCGCTCTGTGACCTTGGGCAAGTAACTTCACTTCTCTGTGCCTCAGTTACCTCATCTGTAAAATGGGAATTAAGACTGCGAGCCCCATGTAGGACATGGACTGTGACCAACCTGATTCGCTTGTATCCACCCCATCGTTTAATACAGTGCCTGGCATTTAATAAATGCTTAACAAAGATGCCCCACTGCCCTGCAGGAACCTTCAGATCTGATCTGATTCTAGGGAAGCAATGAAAGACTGTGCTTTAAATTGTTATCTTGCACTAATGAATTTGAGATATGCTATTATCTTGCATTTCACTATTATTGTTCTACATTTCTTTTTACCCCCATTTAGAATATGAGCATGGGGGTGGGTCAGGGACCCAAATCTGCTTAACTTGTAATTACCCCAGTGCTTAACCTGCTACTATTACCATTCTTATCCACCTGAGAACGTTTTCACTCTGAGACTGTTGTTCGTTTCATGGGTACAGTGAATCTCAAAGGCAATTTGAGAACTGGCAATGGGGGCAGAGGCAGGTGCCAATACAATTCCCAGATTTGCAGCCCACCTACAGAACTTACACATGGCTAGGGACCTCCAAGGCACCAGTTAATCAGTTAGACGATCAATGATATTTATTAAGCACGTTCTGTGTTTAGAACACTGTACTAAGTGCTTGGGAAAGTACAATACAATGTACAGAACATTTTCTTCACAAGCCAGAAAGAACTCTGACTTGGAAGAGGAGAGCTAGCTTTATATAATTTTTTTAAGAACTCTGACTTGGAAAAGGAGAGCTGGCTTTATGTAATTTTTTAAAATACTATTTGTTAAGCACTTACTATGTGCCAGGCACTGTACTAAGCACTGGGGTAGTTAATCAGGTTGAATACAGTCCATGTCCCAGATGGGGCTCACGGTCTTAATCTTAAACTCATTGTGGACAGGGCAAGTGTATTGTATTCTCCCAAGCCTTTAGCATAAGAGCTTCAACATATATCGTTGATTGATTGAATGTTAGATTAATCCCCATTTTACAGTCGAGGTAACAGGCTCAGAGAAGCTAAGTGACTTGCCTAAGGTCACACAGCAGATAAATGGGGGAGCCGGAATTAGAACCCAGGTCCTCTGATTCCCAGGCCCATGCTCTTTCCACTACACGATGCTGCTTCTCAATATAATCTACATTGCCAGTACATGGGTGAAAATAAATCGTACCCTAGGCTGTTTTGTGAAAATGATAACTACTACTATATTCCAGCAGCAGAGACTTGCACCATACTCTTAGGATTCCTTTACTTTCCTTTTCCACTGCAAGATTTATCTTGGGTCCACAGAATTTATCTATTGCACTTCAAAGATGGTCAAAAGGGAAAGGAAAATGTAACTGTCTGCCAGGTCACATCCTCCCCTACCCCGACCCCCGCCGCCCCTGGCAGCCTCTCCAGAACCCAAACAGCAGCTGGGACAAAGCTGCCCAACAGAACCCAGCCAAGAGGCTGCCAATATGAAACATGTGGGACTCCGGTTATTTGGCAGAGTAGTTCATTCCAAGGAGATTCAATCTGTTCTGCCAAACGGGAACAAGCCTAGAAACAGAGGGATTCAGCCAGATTTCCCTTGAGGTTGGTAAATCAGGATGCATCAGCCTCCCTGCCTATGATTCCAACATCTCGTGTCTCCACTAGAAAAGGGGGGAAAAAATGGAGATTTTTGGAAAAGGCTGCTTTGTAGCTACAGGGAAGATTGACCGGAATGTACCCGGTGGTGGGATCTGAGAATGAATCTGATTTGTCAGAGTCAAACACACATTAGAAAGGCCTCCCCCAGCCCTAGATCCAGTGGCAGAGTTCTTTAGTCCCATCTTGCAAATAAGGCAACCAAGGTGTGGGATTACTGCTGACAAATTTACTCTTTGTGATAAGGTAGAGTCCGGAAAACTAGGCGTGGATGCAGGTGGTAAAATGTACCGGCCACACCTTTAAAATAACAAATGTGATTTTGGGCTGCTTCTGCCATTCTTTGCTTATTACAATGTAGCCAGGGCCATTTGAGCCACTATTTGCTCTTCAGGCTCAGGGATTACCGGTTTGCATTGCTCAGGGACCAATTGTGTCTAAAAATGATGCCAAACGAATCCAAACTGGCTTAAAAAGAGAAGATCGAAGATAGAAAGAGCATACTGAACAACATTTTCTTTAGGAAATCCATACAGACAAGCTGGAGAGAGTAAAGGGCCACCTTACCTCCTGTGGAGGAATATCAAATGAAATTGTCCTCATGTCTACTTTGATGAAACTGTCAGTGCAAGGCAGGATGAAGAACAAACCTGTTCATAAAAGGAAGGAGTCAGAGGGTGACAGCGATACCAAAATAGTTTAGCTTCTCATTCAGTTCAGCAGCATTTCTCAACTTGTGTTTCAGGGGCAGGGCTCGCCTTGGCATTTCGAGTTCCATTGACAGAAGCCTTTCTCTTTAAGGAGTGGCCCCTCAATTAGGTGGGGAATTCTCAGGGACTCTAGTAAGAGAGTATTTTTAGAAGGGCAAGACTCCCTAAATTGGCACTTCTCAAGTCATCTGTGGCCACTGCTGTTGGCTTGGCAAAACCAAAATCTTATAAGAGAATGCTCTGCCTCTCTTAGAGGGAAGATAAGTTGGGGAAAGCTCATAGCAATAGCTCAGTGTCTTTGATGCCAGGGTTACATTGAGAGGGAGTGTGGGGAGGGAGTGAACAGGAGACGATCACAGAGACAGAGTTAGTGCCACGGTCAGCTAATGTTATGGCTGAAAGCCACCTTCCTCAGCTGAGCAGACAAGGCAGGGTTGAGAACAGGCAAGATATCTTGGTTTTCCAATACTGACCTGGCCCTTTTGCTCCCCCTTGCAAGATGCGCCCCAGTCGAAAGATAATGGCCCTCTCATACTCTTTTATGATCTGCAATAGAAAATGCTCATTATATAAAAAGAAGTTTGAACAGTAACACAACTAACTAGCAAAGACCTTACTCTAAAGAAGCAAAATGCCCTACATCCTTTTTCTAAATAGACATGATGTAAATCGAAAGGAACTTGCTCAATAAGACATTATATTATCTGTTACAGGAAAAGCACAGAGAAGGATTTGTGGAGTTTTCTTTTGTAACCTTCCAAGTACCTACGAGCACAATCTGCACCGAATGAGTGTATAAAATAAGTTTCTCAAGGCACTAGGTTTGAAGATCTGTAGGTCATATTCTGCTTAATGGGGAACTCCGCCTTGATATACTGGCTGAAAAAACTGGAAAGTTATCAGCTCTCCCTGCAAATGTTACCACCTCTTCAGGGACTAGAAGGCCTAGGCAAAATATACCAAAGGAAAGGTACCTTCTTTACAACTTTTTAATGAATCTTATTTTCAATCAATGAAAAATAATTTGATGGGACTGTAGAAGCAGTGTGGTCTAATGGATAGGGCAAGGGCGTGGAAGTCGGAAGGACCTGGATTCTAATCTCAACTCAGTAATTTGTCTGCTGTGTGACCTTGGGCGATTCACTTAACTTCTCTGTGCCTCAGTGACCTCATTTGTAAAATGGGGATTAAGACTTTGAACCCC
This sequence comes from Tachyglossus aculeatus, assembly GCF_015852505.1. Taxonomy (NCBI): domain Eukaryota; kingdom Metazoa; phylum Chordata; class Mammalia; order Monotremata; family Tachyglossidae; genus Tachyglossus; species Tachyglossus aculeatus. Next base: position 105,388,451 of record NC_052069.1, on the reverse strand, counting down.
ATATGGAACTTGGACTGTGTCTAACCTATCTTGTATCTATCCCAACACTTACAGCAGTGCTTAGCACATAACAATTATAATAATAACAATAATAAGTATTATTATTATGGCATTTGTTAAGTGCTCACTATGTGCTTCACTTAAGCGCTTAACAAGTACCATAAGAAAAAGCCCCTCGAAACTGGAACTCTCTGCATCAAGCGGAAACTCCTTACCGCTGGGCACTGCTCAGCACTTAGAACAGTGCTCAGCGCTTAGTGCTTTGCACATAGTAAGCACTTAATAAATGCCATTATTATTATTATTATTATTAAGACACTCAATCAGCTCTCTCCCTCTAAACCTCACTTCTCCACTACAACCCAGCTCGCATACTTTGTTCCTCTAACGCCAGTTTACTGTGTCTCAATCTCATCTCCTTTGTCTCTGACTCTTTGCTCACCCCTTCCTTCCAGTCTGGAACTTCCTTTCCCTTTGTATCTGTCTGATCACCACTCTCCATCTTCAAAGCCCTCCTAAAATCATATCTCCTCCATGAAGCTTCCCTGATTAAACTCTCATCCCCTCAACCTATGCTCCCTCCCTTCTCCATCACTTATGCACTTAAGGTTCATGTCCCCTTTGAATCAGGGAAGCAGCAAACTCTAGTGGAAAGAGCACAGACCTTAGAGTTAGAGGACCTGGGTTGCAATCCTGGCTTCACCATTTCTCTGCTGTGTGACATTGGGCAAGTCACTTAACTTCTCTATGCCAGTTTCCTCAACTGTAAAATGTGGATGAAATATCTGTTCTCCTTCCTATTTAGATTGTGAGCTCCATGGGGAACAGGGACTGTCCAACCTGAATAACTTGTATCTAATCCAGTGCTTTGAACAATGCTTGACATATAGTAAACATTAACAAATACCATTAAAAATTCCCTACCCCGACTTCCACAGCACCTTATATACATACCCTTGTACTCGGTTGTTTTCCCTACCTGTAATTTGTTTAAATGTGTCTCCCCACCAAAAATATAAGCTCCTTGAGGACAGAGATCATGTCTGTCTACTGTACTCGCCTAAGCACTCTGTACATTGCTCTGCACACTGTAAGCTCTCAATAAATAATAATAATAATAATGATGGCATTTGTTAAGTGCTTACTGTGTGCAAAGCACTGTTCTAAGCACTGGGGAGGTTACAAGGTGATCAGGTTGTCCCACGTGGGTCTCACAGCCTTAATCCCCATTTTACGGATGAGGTAACTGAGGCCCAGAGAAGTTAAGTGACTTGCCCGAAGTCACACAGCTGACAAGTTGTGGAGCCAAGATTTGAACCCATGACCTCTGACTCCAAAGCCCGTGCTCTTTCCACTTAGCCACGCTGCTTCTGATTGATTGATTTTTTTCCTTAAGAGAGCAAACTAAACCCTTCTAAATTCACAGAATGATTCAGTTTGCACAAATGGAAAACAAGGGATGGAATTTAGTGCAATTCTGACTTCAAGAAAAAAGTTGACAAGTTTAACATTGCCTTACCCAAAATGCATATTATTGTAGAACTAATCTTTCCCTTTTAAAACCTAAAAGAGATATAATTTACCTTTATGCACATCCATACTGAGAAGGGGAACGTAATAACGGTGAAGATAAATGAAACCACCACTAAAATCCATCCACATGGGCCCAAACCAGTACTGGGGCTTTCTATAACGAGAACAAAAGAATATGTCATTCATGTTATCGAAAAAGAAAACCCAAAAAACCCCCAGAATTGCTGACATTCCCTGTTAAAGTATAGGAAATGTCTATAGTGTAGCGATAAAACAAAGAACTAAAAGACATTGAGTCATGTAAGAAACTATTATTTCCTTGACTAAACTGGATTTTTCATAGCTGGAGTCCAAGACAGGAAAGTCAAAGTTTTTTTAATGTTGGAGAGCAGGGACACTTTACCCACATTACTATCATTTCCTGTTTGCCTCAATCATTGTCATTACTGAGCAAAGACAGAGGTTATAAAGCTTCTAAGCTAGAAAGAAACAAGAGGAAATCCCACGTCAAATATTCTTACCGCAAAAGGCCCCGTGACCAACTCCCCAAAATATACAATGGCCCATTTCTTCCCATGGCAAAGGGTTTTGAATGGTGGTACTGAGGAAGCCTGAAGAGAATAAAGGCTGGAGGGAGAGGTTGCTGAGATAAAAGGGCAAATAGAGAATCTATTATGAATTAAAACAAGCACTCAAGCAAATAAAAACACCAAGACATTTTGCTCCACATTTCTTCTCTTTCATTTCTCTGATTCAAGCATCAAAGGTATGGATTGTAAACTCTTTGAGGGCAGGGAACAGTGTCCCCCGAAGTGCTTTGTACAATACCCAATCTGTGATTGACACCATTAACTGTTATGGTGCTAGTCAAGGATCCAGAAACAGACCATTGATAAAATCGTTCTGTTCAATCAATCAGCGGTATTTTCTGAGCACTTAACTGTGTGCAAAGCACTGCACTAAGCACTTGGGAGAGTGTTGTGCAATAGAGTTAGTAGACATGACCCCTGCCCTAAAGGTCTTTATGGTCTAGTGATCGTGTTCGAATTTTCTGTTCCCAGACACTAAATTTCCCTCCCCACAGCACCTGTATATATGTAAATATATTTGTACGTATTTATTACTCTATTTATTTTATTTGTATCTATTGATTTTATTTTGTTAATATGTTTTGTTTTGTTCTCTGTCTCCCCTTTCTAGACTGTGAGCCCGCTGTTGGGTAGGGACCGTCTCTATATGTTGCCAACTTGGACTTCCCAAGCGCTTAGTACAATGCTCTGCACACAGTAAGCGCTCAATAAATACGATTGATTGAATGAATGAATAAATGTAGCCATTCTCTGCCGTGTCTTTCATGGGAACAGAGATGACCCTAGGTAACCCTGAACAACTCATTTCAAGACAAGCAGGGGAAGAGAGCTAGCTTTTTAATTGACAGGACATATCCAGAGGAGTCTTCCAGTATGATATTTTAAAGGAGCCTAATATTAGATTATGACGACGACATAAAATAGGACCTGGCTTTAATGATGGTTTAGTGTCCGTGGCAGCATTTCAAGACAGCTGTATCCAAACTGGGAACGCAGAAAGTGAAATCTGATATTCCCCAATAGGAAATGCTCTTATTTCCCAGAGAGGTTCTTTCTGACAACAGACAACCATGAAGCTGGGTCGGAATTTCCTGGATGAGACAGACTCTAAAATCCAAGATGATTGGTATTTCTTCTTAAGAACTTTTAAGTGCTTTCAGGGGGAACAATCCTTCACCTACCTTTCGTACAACTCACTAAACGGAAAGGAAATGAGATTATTTCCACACCTCTCTGCAAAGCCCTTACAAACCATCGACCCAACCCAATCCTAATTACAGATATGATTCGAGAAGCAATCTGACCTAGTGGATAGAGCACAGGCCTGAGAGTCACAAGGCCTTGGGTTCTAATCTCAGTTCTGCCATTAGTCTGCTGTATGTCCTTGGGCAAGTCACTTACTTCTCTGTGCCTCAGCTACTTCATCTGTGAAATGGGGATTAAGACTGTGAGCCCCATGTAGGCCAGGGACTGTGTTCAACCTGATCATCTTGTATCTATCCTAGCATTTAGCACAGTGCATAGTATATAGTAAGTGCTTACAAATACCATTAAAAAATAAAAAAATAAATGTACCTTAGACCTGACACTCCTGAATTAAAAGTGCTAAAATGCAGACTTTTCATGGTTCATTTTTTCCCCTTAGGTCCTGTTCTTCCTGCTTGCACCACACTTTTGAGCTCACAATTTCTCTTTGCACTTTTTTTTAATAGTTTTACCTACCTTATTACTTGAGCACTTCTTCTTATTAGTAAATAATTTTATGACTACCTCCCCAACTAGACTGTAAACTTCTTGAGGATAGGGAGTGTTTTTTTTTTTTTCTATTATACTCTCCTGAGCATTTAGTATGGTACTCTGCACACAGTAGGTACTCAAAAGGTACTTCTTACTGCAGACTCTCAAAGAGGAATCCCAAAGAGGATACAGTTACTTAACAGTTGAATTCTGGCTACCCTGAAAGCCAGGGCCATTCATGATCTATTTTAGATTCAGTGTTTTGTTGTGAACATTCAAACAGTTCAGCAGCAAGACAAAACAACTAACTGGTTATTCTGGGAAAGTTATGGATGAAGTTCCACATATTTCACAAATCAAATGTCTAGAGAGTAATGATCATAAAAATTGCCAGTTTTGGTAGAGCTATGTGTAGCCCATTCACACACAAACATCACCCTCACCATTCTTCTGGGAGGGGCTGAGGTACGGCAGATGCATGGAGAAAAAATAGCACATGCACAAAAGTTCCCGTGCACTTCAAATCAATCAATCACTGGTATTTATTGAGCACTTAGGTGCAAAGCATTGCACTAAGCACTTGGGAGAGGATAATTCAACAGAGTTGGTAGACAGGTTCACTGTCTACAAGGCTCTTACAGTCTAGCGGGGGAGACAGATATAAAGAAATAAAGAAATAAAGCTGTAACTATAAATCCCTGCAGCTCTCAGGGCCAACTACCTTTACATCTCCCTATTCCTCAGATGAGGCTGGACTCAATTAGTCCTGGCCAGAGGCTCTTACTCCCGGGATTTGGGCTCATGTTCCTACAGTTCCTATGCTTTTCAGAGACAAAGCTCCAACAGCTCTGGTGAGGCAGTTACTCCAACATCTTCTAATCTGGAGCCCTGCCTGGACCAAAACCCTGGAGTCCAGCTCTCAGCAACCAAGATCATGAGGCTCCTGGGCTGGGCCCAATCTGGGGTTTGGGCAGCCCTGTCTGGATGATGCAAGATAGATGTAAGCACCTTAAGGGCAGGGATCATCATACTCTTCCAAGCGCTTAGGACACTGCTTTGCACAGAGTAACTGCTCAATAAACACTATTGACTGGTTGATGGTGTCTTCCTCTCTAGACTGCAAGTTCACTATGGGCAGGGAACATATCTACGAACTCTGTACTGTAATGTATTCTCTTACTACGTTGCTCCAGCGAATACCACTGAAAATGATGTCTGGAATGTACACATGGGAGTACATCTGGGCTCTGATGCATTTTTAAATTACCAGGCATACCTAGATTTAGAGTGCAAATGACTTAATGGCAGGAGTCATGCCTTTTACCCTAATGGAGAAGCAGTGTGGCCTAGTGGAAAGTGCACAGCCCTGGGAGGCAGGGGACCCGGGTTCTAATCCTGGCTCTGTCACTTACTAGTTGTATGACCTTGGTAAGTCACTTCACTTCTCTGGGCCTCAGTTTCCTCATCGTTAAAATTGGGGATTCTCCCTCCCATTTAGACTGTGAGTTCTATGTGGGATAGGAATGTGTATCCGATCTGATTATCCTGTACCTACTTTGAGTATTTTGAATACAGTGCTTGGCATATATTAAGCACTTAACATGTACCACGATTGATGATGATAATAATAATTATAATGATTATCTATTGTATTTTCTCAAGCACTTCATACAGTAGATTCTCAAAAAAATAAAACTGGTGAGAGGTTTTGTTCAGAACAACTGCACAATAGCATCCTAGACACTCTTTGCCAGCGGTCACAGTTCTCCTTGTCTGGGTCTGCAGGGGGTACAAAGAGGACCAACATTAGAAGGGAGGTACTCTGGGCCTCTTGCTCTGGCCTGGTCCAAGCCCAGTCATCCTTCTCCTTTTTGGCTGGGGTCTGACATGGGCCCTAACATATCATCAAATGGCAAGTAAGAGTGGAAACCCAACTTTCCCTACTGAAATTACATTACAGTCATTTCCTTGAACTGTTCGCTCCCTATTCAAAACTTCTATTTTCAAAAGCAGGCTTAGGGGAAGGAGTTAGGTAACTTTTCAGGACACTAGTTAAGCAACTGCAGTAACTGTCTTCTTGGGAAACCTAGCTGTTTGGTGATATGATAGAAGCACATACCTAAAGATTAAGTGCACAACAACCCTGGATGGAAAATACCATACTTTGGCATTCTCTTTTTGCAGGTGAGATTCCCAGGAACTCCAAAAGAGATAGCGAGTATCTGAAGAAAACAACTCCCTGGCAATAAACGTTCACTCCACCAGGCTGGGTGCTGAGGGCTGGGTTTCCCCCCAAAACTAATTTTGTTGACCTCCACGATAAGAATACACTGACCTAAACCCCCAAACTGCTCTTTTCTGTATTTTACCTTCAGTGCTCTGTGATACTAACCTTGCAATTCCTCTTCTGAGAAAGAACAAAATCCAAATCCAAATTTATCAGGGATTATGGTCTTGGAGTGCAATGATGCTGGGGGAATGGGAAAAGGGGTGCTGTTCTCATGGACAGGAGGCCCATTAGAGCAATACCTCGTGAGCAATACCTTCCACTGTTAGGGCTCAGCCAAGCATGTGGCCACCTCTGTAAAGCAGGGGCAGTGATATTGGGGGGATATTAGCACTCACCAGCACCCCTGACCTGATGCAGTTGACCCGAACCTGATCATTTTATCAGGGTCAGCAGTGGGTCACACATATCCCCCTCCTGAAAGGGAACCAGGCACTGGGCACTAGATGTAAACTCCTGCAGGGCAGGGATCATATCTACCAGCTCTATTGTACTGTAATAATAATGTTGGTATTTGTTAAGTGCTTACTATGTGCCAAGCACTGTTCTAAGCACTGGGAGAGATACAGGGTAATCAGGTTGTCCCATGGGGGGCTCACAGTCTTCATCCCCATTTTACAGATGAGGCAACTGAGGCCCAGAGAAGTTAAGTGACTTGCCCATAGTCACCCAGCTGGCAAGTGGTGGAGCCAGGATTAGAACCCACGACCTCTGACTCCCAAGCCCATGCTCTTTCCACTGAGACACACTACTGAACTCTTCAAAGTGTTTAGTATAGCACTCTGCACACAGTAAGTGCTCATTAAATAGCACTGATTGATTGATTGATAACTGAACCCGAGACACCAGTTAGCATAGCCCTTGAGGGCAGAGGGATGTTAAAAAAATAAACATAAAGATGGAAAAATGTGTTTGAAGGTCAAGATGGAAACCAGAACTATTGAATAAAGATCTGAAGCCTTGTCCCTCCCTTATCCACCTCCTGAGAACCTAAGAATGCAGTGTGTCTCACTGTAATCCTAATCATCATCATCAACAACTTTTATTGAGTGACAACTAAGTGCAGAACACTGTCCTGTGTGCCCGGGGAACATACAACACAGCTGTCTCCACTGGAAACTAAATGATCTTAATTAGCTCCCTGTCACCATGTAAAGGATTATTTACAATTCTGGCACCAGGAGAAAAAGAGCTATTTGTCAAATGAATTGGGGAAGGAAGAAAAGAGAAATGATCAAGAGTCGATGATTTCTATTCAGGGACTTTTGAACTCGATACTACTAGTAACCAAACCAGGGATGAAATGTTCACTTTTTTATGGGAACCATTTGAATAATTGATGAGTCCAGGGTATTGTAAATCCCTGTCATTACCACTATCATTAATTAATACGACTGACTATCCACTGGGTTATAACTCTCACAGATGAAAGAACAGGTCTTTAATTACATTCTGTCCAGTTTCCTCACTGGGAAAGTATGGAACCATATGGTTTCACAGTTCCTGAAAGCACAATACAGTTGCTGAGTTTTCACAGGGCAAAACAAACCTTTCAGTCAATGGATGCCTACTGAGTGTAAAATCCTGTAGTAAGCCATGGTTTAATGGATAGAGCACAGGCCTGGGAGCCAGAAGGACCTGGGTTCTAATTCTGACTCTGCCACTTGTCTGCTGTGTGACTTTGTACAAGTCACTTCACTTCTCTGTACCTCAGTTACCTTATCTGTAAAATGGGGGTTAAGACTGTGAGCCCCATGTGGGCTATGTCCAACCCGATTTGCTTGTATCTACCCCAGAGCTTAGTACAGTGCCTAGCTCATAGTAAGTGTTAAATACCACAATTATTATAAGCCCTTGAATAATGTCTCAGAAACAGGACTCATAATCCCTGTTTGGCAAGGCGCTTACAATCTGTTAAGGGAGGCAGACAGACAAAATTATTTACAACTAGAAGAAGCAGGAAGACAAACACGGATATAATGGGTAGTATTACAGCGGTCAGGTTGAATAGCTAAATGAATAATCGAATACACATGTAAAGGCATATATGTACACTGATTTAAAGGGTACGAATAAAAGACACATACTAATGGAACGAAGGTTTGGGGATTTAATCAGGGAAAGCTTCCTGGAGGTGGGATTTTTTTCTATAACTGATGAGGGAGGGCTAGGAGAGTTGCTGAGCTGAAGACAGAGTTTAAGTATAGCAGGTCAGAGTGAATTTGAAGTGCAGAAGTTGGATTGGCACCTGGATTTCCCCCAGCTGTATTAGGGTAGAAGCAGATGAAGGGAGCTGTGGGGGTGATGGAGAGCTGAGGGTTGGTGGTACAGGAGCAGTGGAGGGACAAGGGAGCAACAGATTTGAGTTTGGTGGGGAAAGCAAAGCTGAAAAGGTTCACTTTACTATTAAACAGCATCAAATTCTTGCACCAACCAACTACACGGATAGAGTTGAGAGGGAAATGGATGGTTCTGGAGGCATATATAGAAGTCTCCGCTCCCATGATGCCAGAATATAATAATAATAACGTTGGTATTTTTTAAGCACTTACTATGTGCCAAGCACTGTTCTAAGCACTGGGGTAGATACAAGGTAATCAGGTTGTCCCACGTGGGGCTCACAGTCTTCACCCCCATTTTACAAATGGGGGAACTGAGGCAAAGAGAAGTTAAGTGACTTGCCCAAGGTCACACAGCTGACAAGTGGCAGAGCCAGGATTAGAACCCATGACCTTCCGACTCCCAAGCCCGGGCTCTAGCCACTAGGCCACGCTGCTTTCCACGTTTTGGGCCTTTTCAGTGGTCACCTCTGTGCCCATGCCCTCTGCAGCTGCCCTGAAGTAGGGGTTAGGGAGGAGAGTGGATCAGTACACTCCCCAGAATCCAGAAATAGTTGTTAAAGCACTTACTATATGCCAAACACTGTTCTAAGTGCTGGGATAGATACAAGGTAATCGGGTTGGACACGGTCCTTGTCCCACATAGGGTTCACAATCTTAATCCCTATTTTACAGATGAGGGAACTGAGGCACAGAAAAGTTAAGTGACTTGACCAAGGTCACACAGCGGACATGTGGCAGAGTCAGGATTAGAACCCTTGTCATCTGATTTCCAGGCCCGTGCTCTTTCCGTTAGTCCATGCTGCTTCTACTGGGGGTGGGATAAAGGGAGCAGTGCCAAGCCCCCAGCACCCACAGCCGGCAACTGTCAATCAGTCTGACTCCTGAGGCAAACATGAGACTCACTTGAGGTCACACACTCCTCGAACAAAATCACTCTGCCTGAACAACCACAAAGTGGATGGCTGCCGATCGAGTGGCAACAGAAACTGCTGTCACAAATACTCCATTTCTGCTTTGAAAATGAGGCTGGAAATGCTACTGTTAAAACATGTGTGGCTCCAAGATTGGGGGGGCAATTTGATGCTTGCTTTGCCCCACTCCGACAAGACCAGAAGCTAAGTGCCCGGTATATCCATGACAATCTATCCACTCCTCCCAGGGGAAAGTACAAACCTTTGTAGTTATATAATAGCTAACAGTTTGATTCATAGTCACATGCATCATCACATATGGGAGATAGAGTAGACTAATCAAGGAAATGTTTTGCCCCTAATCTACTATGGCCTGGGACTCTGATGTTAGTATTAATCTCATAATTCATAATAAACAGCAGTTCTTTGGGGTGAATAGTATGGGGAGGGTTTGACAGAGACATGAACCAACTGGTCACAACAGGAAACTTAACTGAGTGAGGAATTTTGTTGCCTAATGGATAGCGCACGTGGCAGTGAGTCATGAGTCCCGTGTTCTAATGAGTTCAGGTTTGCCACTTCCCAGCTGAATGACCTGGGGCCAATTATTTAACTTTTCTAAGCCACAGTTTCATCATCTGTAAAATGGGGATTTTACAGATCTCTCTCCCCAATAGACTGTGAGCAACCATGCTGGGGACTGTGCCTTATTAGATTGTATTGTATCTATCCCAGTACCTAATACAGTGCTTGGCACATAGTAAACCCTTAACAAATATTATTATTATATATTTTGGGACATCAAGACATCAAACTAAAGGTCTGGTTCCTGAGTCCACCAGACATCAAGACATCAAACTAAAGGTATGGTTCCTGAGTCCATTCCATACATACATATATATGAATGTAAATATATACATATAAAATAAAAAATCATTAAAAAAATACAGATTCTTTTCAGATTCTTAGCCCTGGCAAGTAGTTAATTTCTGAATAAGGAAAACTTTAAACATAAAAATAATAAAAAAATTATGTTCTTTGTTTCTAGCACCAAATTCTCCAGGCTCCCATTCACTTCGTCCTTCACCTATTCAAAGCAAGATATTAATATTAGATCTGGTGAGAACTTGCTTAAATGAAAGCCTGCTGAAAGATGAGGACAAACTAAAAGAGACAGATGCAATTCTATGAAATAAAGAGATTGTGCTTTCCAACCCAAATATCCCCAGCAAGACAAAAATGTAAAATCCAAATCCTGGAAAGTACAGATGAGTTTTAGTATGGTAATGATAATAATAGTGATACTTATCCTGCATTTACTTATTGTCAAGCACTGTGCTAAGCTCTGGGATAGATATAAGATAATAAGATCAGAATCAGTCCTTGTCACTGATGAGACTTGCTATCTAAGAACAAGAGAGGACAGGCATTTCATCCCTACAGATAAGAAAACGCAGGCAGAAAGCCTGAGTTCCACCTGCCTAAGGTTGCCCAGCAGGTGGAAGAGCTGGGATGAGAATTACAGTCTTCTGTCTCCTAACTCACAGTCTTTTCAGTAGACCACACTGCCTCAAATATTCAGTGCCTTGCCATTTTATTTTTACGAATGAAATAAGACTCTAAGATTCAGGAAAAAAAAAGTTTTGCCTTCCTTGTAGCAGTCTGAAATATGGCCGGTTGAGTACCATTCAACACGTACTTTGCTCATATGCCAATTTGTTTCACCTACCAAGAACAGCTAATGAACAATATTGGTCTCACTATAAATCTAGGAAGACCCTTAAAAATGATCCCAAATATTTTTTCATTGGTGTTTACCCATTACAGAAATTTTATCCAGATGATTAGAGAGTTTAAGAATGCTACTGCTGGAGCTGACCGTATTATATTCTCAGGGTCGGGGCAGATTAAAAGATGCTTGAAAAAACTTACAATGGCTAATGTGCTCATTAAGCCCAAATGGACCATTTCCAAACATGCAGAGCAGCTAAAAGTTCCTTCTTTAGGCTTATTTGGAGCATTTTGTCTGGAAGTCTTCATAAAGGTCGATAAAACTTCACTAAGCCTAATTCACGGTAGTTTTGAGAGGAAGCATTGTTCCTACCTATCCTACTCATGGGAAACTGTGGCATGGGGAAGGTAACTACTCTAAGGTTACCCTGAACTGTGAAAGGAATCCAGGGGTCCTACTTCCTAAAACATCTGCTAAGATTTTTCAGCAACTAGAGAGCTAGGACCTAGTTCACAGCCATGAGGGTCCCAAAATCTCTTGAACAGCCCTCCTTGGGATAGGCAAAGTGGCATGGCATAGTGGATAGAGAATGGGCCTGGGAGAAAGAAGGTGATAGGGTCTATCTAATCCCGGGTCCTCCACATGTCTACTGTGTGACTTTTGTGTTTGACATAAAGTTATTAAGAAAATATGCTTTATTTTCCTTCATAACAATTTATGAAGAGGATCCCATTTTAATCTTACCCACTTGATTTTGAGGCTTACAAAATAGAATCGTAACATTTGATCAGTTTTGAGAACTTTTTCTATGATCTGAAATGAAGAACAGTCAGTAATTGGCTTGCTGGAACATGCAGGTGATCAACCCTCTTAACCAGCGTGGATTTAAGGCGATAGACTTCTGATAAGTATTATGTGATTCTCTTCACCCACCTTCTCTGAATCTTCTGCTTTAGTCTGTGACTAAACAGGTAGAAATGGCTAGCGTACCAAGTCTTAAGACCCGGAAAACAGTCCTTATTGCTTACCCCAACCCTCTTTTGTGATCAATTATTTCTAACAAACTAAAAGGCTGAACTGCTTCAGGTGGTGCCCCATAGCAACATCATTTTAATTTCTTTTTCTAGCTGGTTGATAAACTGTGCATTTCCATATCTTATCAAATTTATAAGTAACCCCAGGAGCATATGTAGCCACTGACATGATACTGTTAAAGGAGGTCTAGATGCTAACAATCAGGCATGTTTACTAAGATTAATTATTGAAGAAGTTATGCGGACTCCAACAATATGATCAGCTAGGAACAACCCTGAGTTAGTGCAATAAACAAATCAGTCCCATGTTTCTCCTTATTCTCAGTTCTACATATCCCCTTAGGGATTCATTTTGTTGACATGGTTTTAGATTATAATTAAGCTCATTGCTAAACGGTATGTCTTTGCAAGCCACTACATTATTTCATTATAAAGATGATGCCAGGGTGGACAGAATGAGTGGACTGTCAGCAGATAACACCGCAGGTGGAACTCAGCTTCACCATAGTTACAGGTCCCTGACTAGGTGTGACCCAACTAAGACAGTGCAGTCTGGGGCAGATCACACACTTAGTGAGGACATAATTATGATTTTCCTCCACCGTCCCACAAAAACAGCCAACATTCCCTGACCTCAAGATCCTAATGAAAACCAGACTCCTCTCTGCCTTAAATTTTGTTAGGTTGAAAATGTTGACCATAGGCTGGCTGTGAAACCAAAGTCTCAACAACTCGCTTCTTGCCACTTGCTTTTAGGTTTCAAAGAGTTGTAATCTTAGAATGTGTATGCAAAAAGCACAGGATTATAGATCAAATTTCCTGCTTCAACCTCTGCTGAGTGGGACCATTAACAAGAACCAAACCAGCAACAGTCACTGTCATTGCTCACTGTCAATGATTTGTTAAGTTCTACATGGCTAGTTCCAGGACAAATATGATAGTAATAGATTGGAGAAATGGAAATTTGAAGATGGGTGAATGAGAAAGTGGTAAAACCTCACCCTGGCCTGGACAGTCTGTGACTATGTACAAACCTCTAATAGTTGCCGGTTCCTGTCCACATCAAACAGAAACCTCTGACCACCACCACCGGCATGAAGGCATTCAAAACAGCTCTCTCACGCTTAATGATCCACTCCTTTTTCCCATTACACCCCAATTTGCACTCTTTGTTCCTTTGAAGCTAACCTACTCACTGTGTCTCATTCTCATCTATCCCACTGCCAAACTCTTGCTCGAGCCTTCCTTTCCTCCCTGAATCTCCCACCCCCTTCACATCTGAGAGACCATTGCTTTCCCCATTTTCAAATTCCTTCTTAAATCATACAACCAGGTGACCTTTCACAGTTGATTTCTAATCTTCCCACCTTGTATACCCGAACTGCTACTGCAGCACTTCTGTGCCACCTAAGTATTTGGGTGCTTACTTTCCTCCCTCAGCCTACCACTTACATACATGTCTTTAACTACTACTTCTGCTTATCTGGAATTTACTTCAGTGCCTGTCTTCCAGTTTGATTGAAAACTCTTTAAGGGCAGAATCATGTCTATTAATTCTACTGAACCCTCCCTAGCACTTCATATAGTGCTCTGTACAAAGTAGGTGTTCAATAAATTCAATTGACAGATGTAATGAAAAGGAGTCGAGAAGTGGTGGAGCTGGCTTCTTGCCATCTACTCCTTCTGAAGTGACCCTGGATCAAAGAAAATATTTACTCTTCATAAGCTCTCCAAAATTAAAACCCAAAACGATCAACTTCATAATAATAATAATATTTGTTACATGCTTACAATGTGCCAGGCACTGTACTAAGTGCTGGGATAAATAGAAGCAAATTGGGTTGGACATAGTCTTTTGTCCCACATGGGGCTCACAGTATCAAACTGCATTTTACAGATGAGGTAACTGAGGCACAGTGAAGTGAAATGATTTGCTCAAGGTCACACAGCAGACAAGTGGTGGAGCTGGGATTAGAACCCATGACATTCTAACTCCCAGACTCATGCTGTATCCCCTATGCAATGCTGCTTCATAAAACTTAAAATACAATGCTTCCCCCAAAGCTCTGGGGTGTCCACGGCTTAGCTATTTCTGACCACAGCATATCTAGGGGGGGCCTCCTCATCACCTGCCAAAGTAGCCTCTTCTAAATACCGCTTTCCATCATCTATCTCAATCTGCAACAGAACCAGCAGCTACCTTGGAAGACTCCCCATTTTAGGCGGTTCCACAGGGCAGGCAAATCATACGGGGCCAGCAGAGATGGGGGTGTGGGCAGGGAAATGAGGAAGTGTGGCTTTCTGTGGAGGAGGATGATAGGAAACGTATCTTGATGGTGAACCCTCTGCTAGATGGGGTAAAAGGTCTCTAGAAAGTTCAGGGAAACCAAATGAAGACAAATGACCCATTAGAAGGCAGGGGAGGCCTTCACAGGGATCACAGACCTGGAACATTTTTTCTTGAGGTCACTGGTACTTGTATTCTCTGGCTACAAAGGGAGAAGGGTACCTCAAGGAACCAAGCAATAGAGAGAAGCAGTGTGGGCTAGTGGAAGGAACACAGGCTGGAGGGTCAGAGGATCTGTGTTCTAATTCTGCCTCTGCAAGTCACAACTTCCCTGTGCCTCAGTTTCCTCTCTGTAAAATGGGGGATTCACTACATGTTCTCCCTCTTACTTTGTGAGTTCCATGTGGGACTGGGACTGTGTCCAACTAGATAGACTTCCATCTACCCCTGGACTTAGAACAGTAGGGGTAGATAACTTAAGAAATACCATTACCACTATACTAAGTACTTGAAAGTACTAAGTACTGCACATAGTAAGCGCTCAATAAATACGATTGATTGATTGATTGATTGAAAGTCCCCTTTCAGGGTCACATCCGGAGAGTTTCCAGTACTCTACTGGTCTTGGCTTTGGGAGGGAAAGTGAAGCAGAGGCATACACATTCCATTCCTACCTTGGCCGGTGCCTAGTGAGTGGAAGGCAATCTGCTACAAGTCAAAACTCACCTGTGCTGGGCAGCAGCAGCATGGGATAGAGTCGAGGGCAGAGACTCAAGTTTATTGCCTGGAAGGAGGCAATGGTAAACCACTTCCATATTTTTTTTTTTTACCAAGAAAACTCTATGGATACACTACTAGAACGACTGCAAATGGAGAGTAGGGCGTTCTGGGACAGATGTGTCCATGGTGTCGCTATGGGTCGGAAATGACAACAGCATAGACAAAACACTTGAAAGAGTAAACAGTCCAAAACCCTCCTCTCAAGAAGCTTGCAATCTAACTGCAGACACAAAATAATTTGCTGAAATACCCTGCTTCCCAAGGAATTGACAGGGAGGATGGAGAATAACCATTGACACATTATAATACATGCTTAAATAGTAGAATTCATTAAATGTTACATCAAATACATAAAATGTACAAAAGTGCTATAGGTGGCTGTAGGTACATAAGTGCTGAAGTGATCATCTGGAGGCTATGCCCTGGGGAGAAGAAAAAATAAGAAGAGAGAAAGCTTCCTGGATTTCAGGAGTGCTTCGAACATGGAAAGAGCCGTAGTCTGTCAGTTTTTCAATCATTCATTCATTCAATCATATTTATTCAGTGCTTACTATGTGCAGAGCACTGTAGTAAGCGCTTGGGAAGTACAATACAGCAATAAAGAGACACAATCCCTTCCCAAAACGGGCTTACAGTCTAGAAGACAGGGGACAGTTTTGACAGGGAAGGGAGTTCCAGACAAGAAGAAAGGCATGGACATTCATTCAATTGTATTTATTGAGCACTTACTGTGTGCACAGCACTGTACTAAGCGCTTGGGAAGTACAAGCTGGCAACATACAGAGACGGTCCCTACCCAACAACGGGCTCACAGTGCAGAAGATGGGGTCAGGATTGGGAGAATGGAGGAAGAGGCAAGAGGGATCATTTTGGCAGGAATAAAAACGACAAGCCAGGGTACGGTCGGAAAAGAGAATGGATAACGAGAGAGCTGAAGAGGCACCTTAAAGCCAGGTGCAGCAGCATGGTGTAGTGGATAGATCACGGGCCTTGGAATCACAGAAGGTCACGGGTTCTAATCCTAACTCCGCCACTTGTCTGCTACGTGCCCTTGGGCAAGTCACTTTGCTTCTCTGTGCCTCAGTTACCTCACCTGTAAAATGGGGACTGCGGCTGTGAGACCCATGTGGGACAGGGACTGTGTCCAGCCCGATTTGTTTGTACCTACCCCAGCACTTAGTACAGTGCCTGGCAGAATAAGCGCTTAACAAATACCATAATAATTAATAATAATAATTCGGGGGGTGTCAGAGCCTGGACCAGGGTGGAGGCCGTTTGAATGGAGAGGAAAGCGGTGGATCGGGGAAATGTGGAGGAAGAACCGACATATTTATTATTCTATTTATTTTATTAATGATGTGTATATATCTCTAATTCTATTTATCTATTTTGATAGTATTGGCTCCTAATTGTTTTGTTTTGTTGTCTTTCTCCCCCCTTCTAGACTGTGAGCCCGTTGTTGGGTAGGGATTGTCTCTGCTGCCGAACTGTACTTTCCAAGCGCTTAGTGCAGTGCTCTACACACAGTAAGCACTCAATAAATAGGATTGAATGGGCAAATTGAATGTTGAAGCCGAATGACAGCGCGGGGTCGTGGCTATTTGTGACGTCCTGGGCTTCGGCATTGACGATGGTGATGGAAACCTGTTGCCTTTTTCAAAAACGATGTGGGCTCCAGGATGATGATGACGATGGTATTTGTTAAACGCTCACTTTGTGCCAAGCACTGTTCTAAGCGCTGGGGGGGGGGGTTACAAGGTAATCAGGTTGTCCCACATGGGGCTCACAGTCTTAATCCCCATTTTACAGGGGAGGTAACTGGGGCCCAGAGAATAATAACAATAATAATAATAATAATAATAATGGCATTTGTTAGGCGCTTACTACGTGCCAAGCACTGTTCTAAGCGCTGGGGTGGATACAAGGTCATCAGGTTGTCCCACATGGGGCTCACAGTCTTAATCCCCATTTTACAGGGAAGGTAACTGAGGCCCAGAGAATAATAATAATAATAATAACAATAATGATGGCATTTGTTAAGTGCTTACTACGTGCCAAGCACTGTTCTAAGTGCTGGGGGGATACAAGGTAATCAGATTGTCCCACATGGGGCTCACAGTCCTAATCCCCATTTTACAGGGTAGGTAACTGAGGCCCAGAATAATAATTTGTTAAGTGCTTACTACGTGCCAAGCACTGTTCTAAGCACTGGGGGATACAAGGTAATCAGGTTGTCCTACATGGGGCTCACAGTCTTAATCCCCATTTTACAGGGGAGGTAACTGAGGTCCAGATAATAATAATAATAATAATAATAATAATAATGAAGGCATTTGTTAAGCGCTTACTACGTGCTAAGCACTGTTCTAAGCGCTGGGGGGATACAAGGTAATCAGGTTGTCCCACATGGGGCTCACAGTCTTATTCCCCATTTTGCAGGGGAGGTAACTGAGGCCCAGAGAATAATAATAATAATGATAAGAATAATAATAATATAATTTGTTAAGCAGTTACTATGTGCCAAGCACAGTTCTAAGTACTGGGGTGGATACAAGGTGATCGGGTTGTCCCCCGTGGGGCTCCAGTCTTCATCCCCATTTTCCAGAAGAGGTCACTGAGGCCCAGAGATGTGAAGTGACTTGCCCCAAGTCGCACAGCCGACAAGTGGCGGAGGCGGGATTAGAACCCACGACCCCTGACTCCCAAGCCCGGGCTCTTTCCACCGTCTCCGGGAAACAGGAATGGTCCGGAGAGCTCCCATTTCATTCATTCATTCAGTCGTATTGATTGAGAGCTTACTGTGTGCGGAGCACTGGACTAAGCGCTTGGGAAGGACAAGTTGGCAATATTCATTCATTCATTCATTCAATCGTATTGATTGAGCGCTAACTGTGTGCGGAGCACTGGACTAAGCGCTTGGGAAGGACAAGTCGGCAACATAGAGAGACGGTCCCTACCCACCAGTGGGCTCACAGTCTAGAAGGGGGAGACAGAGAACAAAACCAAACATATTAACAAAATAACATAAAGAGAATATGTAAAGTAAAATAAATAGAGTAATAAATACGTAAAAAACATATATACAGGTGCTGTGGGGAAGGGAAGGAGGTAAGGCAGGGAGGATGGAGAGGGGGAAGAGGGGGAGAGACGGTCCCTACCCAACAGCGTGCTCACAGTCTAGAAGTGGGAGACAGACAACAGAACAAAACATATTAACAAAATAAAATAAATATAATATGTACAAGTAAAATAAATAGAGTAATAAATACGTAAAAACATCTATACATATATACAGGTGCTGTGGGGAAGGGAAGGAGGTAAGGCGGAGGGGATGGAGAGGGGGAGGAGGGGGGAGAGACGGTCCCGGCCCAACAGCGGGCTCACAGTCTAGAAGGGGGAGACACAGAACAAAACAAAACATAGTAACAAAATAAAATAAATAGAATATGTACAAGGAAAATAAATACAGTAATAAATACGTAAAAACATATAGCGTGGCTCAGTGGAAAGAGCATGGGCTTTGGAGTCAGAGGTCATGGGTTCGAATCCCGACTCCGCCAATTGTCAGCTGTGGGACTTTGGGCAAGGCACTTCACTTCTCTGGGCCTCAGTTCCCTCATCTGTAAAATGGGGATGAAGACTGTGAGCCCCCCGTGGGACAACCTGATAATGATAATGGCATTTATTAAGCACTTACTATGGGCAAAGCACTGTTCTAAGCGCTGGGCAGCACGCTCGTCCCCCTCTCCATCCCCCCCATCCTACCTCCTTCCCTTCCCCACAGCACCTATATATATGTTTGTACATATTTATTACTCTATTTATTTATTTTACTTGTACACACCTATTCTATTTATTTTATTTCTGTTAGTATGTTTGGTTTTGTTCCCTGTCTCCCCCTTTTAGACTGTGAGCCCACTGTTTGTACATATTTATTACTCTATTTACTTATTTTACTTGTACACATCTATTCTATTTATTTTATTTCTGTTAGTATGTTTGGTTTTGTTCTCTGTCTCCCCCTTTTAGACTGTGAGCTCACTGTTGGGTAGGGACTGTCTCTCTATGTTGCCAACTTGTACTTCCCAAGCGCTTAGTACAGTGCTCTGCACACAGTAAGCGCTCAATAAATACGATTGATTGATTGATTGATTACAAGGTGATCAACTCCCCAGCGCTTAGAACAGTGCTTTGCACACAGTAATTGCTTGATAAATGCCATCATTATTATACAGGTGCTGTGGGGAAGGGAAGGAGGTAAGGCGGGGGGGGGATGGAGAGGGGGAGGAGGGGGAGAGACGGTCCCGGCCCAACAGTGGGACTAGACTGTGAGCCCACTGTTGGGTAGGGACCGTCTCTATATGTTGCCAACTTGGACTTCCCAAGCGCTTAGTCCAGTGCTCTGCACACAGTAAGCGCTCAATAAATACGTTTGAATGAATAGTCAGCGCTTAACAAATACCAACATCATCATTATCATTATTATTATTCTAGACTGTGAGCCCACTGTTGGGTAGGTACCGTCTCTAAATGTTGCCAACTTGTACTTCCCAAGCGCTTAGTCCAGTGCTCTGCACACAGTAAGCGCTCAATACGACTGAAGTCAGCGCTTAACAAATACCAACATCATTATTATTATTATTATTATTATTATTATTCTAGACTGTGAGTTGGGTAGGGACCGTCTCTATATGTTGCCAACTTGTACTTCCCAAGCGCTTAGTCCAGTGCTCTGCACACAGTAAGCGCTCGATAAATACGATTGAATGAATAGTCAGCGCTTAACAAATACCAACATTATTATTATTATTATTATTATTATTATTATTATTCTAGACTGTGAGCCCACTGTTGGGTAGGGACTGTCTCTAGATGTTGCCAACTTGTACTTCCCAAGCGCTTAGTCCAGTGCTCTGCACACAGTAAGCGCTCAATAAATACGATTGAATGAATAGTCAGCGCTTAACAAACACCATCATCATTACTATTATTATTATTATTCTAGACTGTGAGCCCACTGTTGGGTAGGGACCGTCTCTATACGTTGCCAACTTGTCTTTCCCAAGCGCTTAGTCCAGTGCTCTGCACACAGTAAGCGCTCGATAAATACAATTGAATAGTCAGCGCTTAAATACCAACATTATTATTATTATTATTATTATTATTATCATTATTATTATCATTATTCTAGACTGAGCCCACTGTTGGGTAGAGACCGTCTCTATATGTTGCCAACTTCATCATCATCAGTCGTATTTATTGAGCACTTACTGTGTGCGGAGCACTGGACTAAGCGCTTGGGAAGTCCAAGTTGGCAACATCTAGAGACAGTCCCTACCCAACAGTGGGCTCACAGTCTAGAATAATAATAATAATAATAATAATAATAATAATAATGATAATAATAATAATAAAATAGTGGTATTTGTTAAGTGCTGACTATTCATTCAGTCGTATTTATTGAGCGCTTACTGTGTGCGGAGCACTGGCCTAAGCGCTTGGGAAGTCCAAGTTGGCAACATCTAGAGACAGTCCCTACCCAACAGTGGGCTCACAGTCTAAAAGGGGGAGCCAGAGAACTAACGAAATAAAATAAATAGAATAGATATGTACAGGTAAAATAAATAAATAATAAATAATAATGAATAAACAATAGAGTACAAACATATATACATATATACTTGTACTTCCCAAGCGCTTAGTCCAGTGCTCTGCACACAGTAAGTGCTCAATACGATTGATGATGATGAAGTTGGCAACATATAGAGACGGTCTCTACCCATAAATAATAATAATAAACAATAAATAAATAGAGTAATAAATAGGTACAAACATATGTACATATATACTTGTACTTCCCAAGCGCTTAGTCCAGTGCTCCGCACACAGTAAGCGCTCAATAAATACGATTGATGATGATGAAGTTGGCAACATATAGAGACGGTCTTGACCCATAAATAATAATAATAAATAAACAATAGAGTAATAAATATGTACAAACATATATACTTGTACTTCCCAAGCGCTTAGTCCAGTGCTCCGCACACAGTAAGCGCTCAATAAGTACGATTGATGATGATGAAGTTGGCAACATATAGAGACGGTCTCTACCCATAAATAATAATAAATAAACAATAAATAGAGTAATAAATATGTACAAACATATATACTTGTACTTCCCAAGCGCTTAGTCCAGTGCTCCGCACACAGTAAGCGCTCAATAAATACGATTGATGATGATGATGAAGTTGGCAACATATAGAGACGGTCTCTACCCATAAATAATAATAATAAATAAACAATAGAGTAATAAATATGTACAAACATATATAGTTGTACTTCCCAAGCGCTTAGTCCAGTGCTCCGCACACAGTAAGCGCTCAATAAATACGATTGATGATGATGAAGTTGGCAACATATAGAGACGGTCTCTACCCATAACTAATAATACTAAATAAATAGAGTAATAAATATGTACAAACATATATACTTGTACTTCCCAAGCGCTTAGTCCAGTGCTCCGCACACAGTAAGCGCTCAATAAATACGATTGATGATGATGAAGTTGGCAACATATAGAGACGGTCTCTACCCCTAAATAATAATAATAAATAAACAATAGAGTAATAAATATGTACAAACATATATACTTGTACTTCCCAAGCGCTTAGTCCAGTGCTCCGCACACAGTAAGCGCTCAATAAATACGATTGATGATGATGATGAAGTTGGCAACATATAGAGACGGTCTCTACCCAACAGTGGGCTCACAGTCTAGAATAATAATAATACTAATAATGTTGGTATTTAAGCGCTGACTATTCAATCGTATTTCTCGAGCGCTTGGCAGGTTTGGCAGGGTCCCGGGCTTACCGGTGAAGGTGTCCGGGACCCGTCGGGTCTTCGAGTCGGCCATGGGGACGGCTCCTCCGGGTCCCCGTCCCTCTCCCCTTCTGGACCGCTCCGCTCTCCTGCCCCGGCCGGACCCGAGGACCGCACCCCAACCGCCCCGCCCAGGACACGCCCCTTCTCCGAGCCCACCAATAGGCGCCCGGCACGGCCGCGGAGCCACGCCCACCGGCCACGCCCCACACCCGCACCCGCCAATGGGCGCCCTGCACGGTCGCGGGGCCACGCCCACCGGCCACGCCCCACCTCCGCGCCCACCAATGGGCGCTCGGCACGGCGGCGAAGCCCCGCCCACCTCCCCGGGAGCTGCTCTTTCTCCCCGCCCGAGGGGACCGGCGGGGAGAGGAATAATAATAATTCATTCATTCATTCATTCATTCATTCATTCATTCATTCAGTCGTATTTATTGAGCGCTTATTGTGTGCAGAGCGCTGGACTAAGCGCTTGGGAAGTACAAGTTGGCAACATACAGGGACGGTCCCTACCCAACAGTGGGCTCACAGTCTATAGCAATAATAATGATAATAATAATAATAATAATAATGTTGGTATTAAGCGCTGACTATTCATTCAATCGTATTTATTGAGCGCTTACTGTGTGCAGAGCACTGGACTAAGGGCTTGGGAAGTACAAGTTGGCAACATTGGGAAGTACAAGTTGGCAACATGTAGAGACGGTCCCTACCCAACAGTGGGCTCACAGTCTATAATAATAATAAGAAGAAAAGAAGAAGAAGAAAAGAAGAAGAAGAGAAAAGAAGAAGAAGAAGAAGAAGAAGAAGAAGAAGAAGAAGAAGAAGAAGAAGAAGAAGAAGAAGAAGAAGAAGAAGAAGAAGAAGAAGAAGAAGAAGAAGAAGAAGAAGAAGAAGAAGAAGAAGAAGAAGAAGAAGAAGAAGAAGAAGAAGAAGAAGAAGAAGAAGAAGAAAGAAGAAGAAGAAGAAGAAGAAGAAGAAGAAGAAGAAGAAGAAGAAGAAGAAGAAGAAGAAGAAGAAGAAGAAAGTTGGTATTTGTTAAGCGCTGACTTCATTCAATCGTATTTATTGAGCGCTTACTGTGTGCAGAGCACTGGACTAAGCGCTTGGGAAGTACAAGTTGGCAACATTGGGAAGTACAAGTTGGCAACATATAGAGATGGTCCCTACCCAACAGTGGGCTCACAGTCTATGATAATAATAATAATAATAATAATAATAATAATAATGGTATTTGTTAAGCGCTGACTTCATTCAATTGTATTTGAGCACTTACTGTGTGCAGAGCACTGGACTAAGCGCTTGGGAAGTACAAGTTGGCAACATATAGAGACAGTCCCTACCCAACAATGGGCTCACAGTCTAGACTAATAATAATGATAATCCAACAGTGGGCTCACAGTCTATAACAATAATATTAATAATAATAATGTTGGTATTTGTTAAGCGCTGACCATTCAATCGTATTTATTGAGCACTTACTGTGTGCAGAGCACTGGACTAAGGGCTTGGGAAGTACACGTTGGCAACATATAGAGACGGTCCCTACCCAACAGTGGGCTCAGTCTATAATAATAATAATAATAATAATAATAATAATAATGTTGGTATTTGTTAAGCGCTGACTATTCATTCAATCGTATTTATTGAGTGCTTACTGTGTGCAGAGCACTGGACTAAGCGCTTGGGAAGTACAAGTTGGCAACATATAGAGACAGCCCCTACCCAACAGTGGGCTAACAGTCTAGAATAATAATAACAATAATAATGTTGGTAGTTGCTAAGTGCTATGTGCAAAGCACTGTTCTAAGCGCTGGGGGGAATACAAGGAGATGAGGTTGTCCCATGTGGGCTCACTGTCTTAATCCCCATTTTACAGATGAGGGAACTGAGGCCCAGAGAAATGAAGTGACTTGCCCAAGGTCACACAGCAGACATGTGGGGGAGGCGGAATTCGAACCCATGACCTCTGACTCCCAAGCCCGCACTCTTCCCATTGAGCCACGCTGCTTCATATAATGTTGGTATTTAAGCGCTTACTATGTGCAAAGCACTGTTCTAAGCACTGGGAGTTTACAAGGTGATCAGGTTGTCCCACGGGGGGCTCACAGTCTTAATCCCCATTTTACAGATGAGATAACTGAGGCCCAGAGAAGTTAAGTGACTTGCCCAAAGTCACACAGCTGACAAGTGGCGGAGCTGGGATTTGAACCCATGACCTCTGACTCCAAAACCCGTGCTCTTTCCACTGAGCCACGCTGCTTCATATAATGTTGGCATTTGTTAGGTGCTTACTATGTGCCAAGCACTGTTCTAAGTGCTGGGGTAGATACAAGGTAATCAGATTGTCCCACGTGGGGCTCACAGTCCTCACCCCCATTTTACAGATGAGGGAACTGAGGTCCAGAGAAGTTAAGTAACTTGCCCAAGGTCACACAGCTGACAAGTGGTGGAGCCGGGATTTGAACCCACGACCTCTGGCTCCCCAGCCCGTGCTCTTTCCGCTGAGCCATGAGGGCCGAGGAACCTTAGGGCAAGTCCGGATGGGCAGCTTCAACCACTCGCTCCCGGTCACACGTGGGAGAGAATATTTTATTCTCTCTCTGCTTCCTGGGAAATAATAATAATAATGATAATAATAATAATAATAATAATGGCATTTGTTAAGCGCTTACTATGTACAAAGCACTGTTCTAAGCTCTGGGGAGGTTACAAGGTGATCAGATTGTCCCACAGGGGGCTCACGGTCTTAATCCCCATTTTACACATGAGGTAACAGGCACAGAGAATAATAATAATGATGGCATTTATTAAACACTTACTGTGTGCAAAGCACTGTTCTAAGCGCTGGGGAGGTTACAAGGTGATCAGGTTATCCCACGGGGGACTCACAGTTTTAATCCCCATTTTACAGATGAGGTAACTGAGGCACAGAGAAGTTAAGTGACTTGCCCACATTCACACAGCTGACAATTGACAGAGCCGGGATTTGAACACATGACCTCTGACTCCAATAACAATAATAATAATAATAATGGCATTTATTAAGCACTTACTATGTGCAAAGCACTGTTCTAAGTGCTGGGGAGGTTACAAGGTGATCAGGTTATCCCACAGAGGGCTCACAGTTTTAATCCCCATTTTACAGATGAGGTAACAGGCACAGAGAAGTTAAGTGACTTGCCCAAATTCACACAGCTGACAATTGGCAGAGTCGGGATTTGAACCCATGACCTCTGACTCCAAATAATAAGAATAATAATAATGGCATTTATTAAGCGCTTACTATGTGCAAAGCACTGTTCTAAGCAATGGGGAGGTCACAAGGTGATCAGGTTGTCCCACGGGGGCTCACAGTCTTCATCCCCATTTTACAGATGAGGTAACTGAGGCACAGAGAAGTTAACTGACTTGCCCAAAGTCACACAGCTGACAATTGGCAGAGCCGGAATTTGAACCCATGACCTCTGACTCCAAAGCCCGGGCTCTTTCCACTGAGCCACGCTGTTGACATCAATAAATACGATTGATGATGATGATGATGGAAAAAAAAAACATACTTGGGCATTTGCATCACCATCATCTCCAAAAATCTCGTGAGTCCCTAAGCAGGGACGGGGATGGAGGGTGGAGAAGAGGGATGGGGAGTGCTTTTGACAGGGCTCCTGTCAAAATTGAGGAAATGGAGTCACCGAGAGGTGAGAGAGGAAATCCCCAAAGCACCCTAAAGGCAAACCCTTACAGCAGCAGCACGGCCTAGTACATAGAACAAGGGCCTTGGCGTCAGAAGGTCCTGGGTTCTAATCCCAATTCGGCCCCTTGTCTTCCACGTGACCTCGGGCAAGTCATTTCACAGTCACAGTTCACAGTCCTTCTAGACTGTGAGCTCACTGTTGGGTAGGGACCGTCTCTATGTCAACTTGTACTTCCCAAGCGCTCAGTACAGTGCTCTGCACACAGTAAGCGCTCAATAAATGTGATTGATTGATTTAACTTCTCTGTGCCTCAGTCACCTCACCTGTAAAATGGGGAGCAAGACTGTAAGCCCCACGTGGGACAGGGACTGTGTTCAACCCAGTTTGCTTGTATCCACCCCAGCGCTTGGTACAGTGCCTGGCACATAGTAAGCACTTAACAGACACCATAATTATGGTTATTATTACTATTAAAACCTCTAGTTTCCTGACTCATATTCCAAGAATACACTGCCCTGAGAGCCCTTTGTCACAGCCCCTAAGGGACTGGGGAGCCCCACGTACCCATTTTGGGGAAGAGATCTCAGGGAAATTTTGACTCCTCTTGAAGAAAGGCTCCTTAAACTCAACCTTTCACCGTCCTCTCCTGGTTCTCGTATCTCTCTGCCCATTCAATCTGGTCTCTTTAGCGGCCTCATCCTCTGCCTCCCAACCCCTAACTGAGGTCCTCTTCTATTCTCCATCTACACCCATTCCCTTGGAGAACTCATTCGCTCACATAGCTTCAGCTACCACCTCTATGTGAATGATTCCCAAATGTACATCTCCAGCCCTAATCTCTCTCCCTCTGAAGTCTCTCATTTCTTCCTTTCTTCAAGACGTCTCTACTTGGGTGTCCCACCATCACCTCAAACTTAACATGTCTAAAACAGAACTTCATACCTTTCCACCCAAACCCTGTCCTTCCCCTGACTTTCCCATCACTGCAGATGGCACCACCGTCTTTCCTGTCTCACCTTGACATTACCTCTGACTTCTCTCTCTCATTCAAATCACATATTCAGTCCATCACTAAATGCCATCAGTTCCACCTTCACAACATCGTTAAAAATCTGTCCTTTCCTCTTCACCCAAACTTTTACCACGGTAATACAATCACTTATCTCCTTGCTGACCTCCCTGCTTCTCCCCACTCCTGTCCATACTTCACTCTGCTGCCCAGATCAGTTTTCTATAAAAACATTCAGGACATTTTCCCCCTCTCTTCCAGAACCTCCAGTGGTTGCCCATTCACATCCGCAACAAACAGAAACTCCTCACCATTGGCTTAAGGCACTCAATCACCCTACTCCATCCTCTCTCACCTCACTGCTCTTCTACTTCAACTGATCTTTGCTCCTCTAAATGCTAACCTTCTCACTGTCCCTGGATCTTGTCTATCTCACTGCCAACCTCTCACCCACACTCTTCATATCTGACAATTACTCTCCCCTCCTTCAAAGCCTTATTGAAGGCCCATCTCCTCCAAGAAGCCTTCCCTGACTAATTCCACTCCCCTCTGTAATGCACTGATTAGCTCCCTTTATTTATCCCCAAGCCCCACAGCACTTAAGTACATTCTGTAATTTATTTATAGTTAATGTCTGTCTCCCCTCTAGACTGTAAGCTCATTGTGAACCAGGAATATGTCTGTTTATTGTAGTATCGTACTCTCCCAAGTGCTTAGTAGCATGCTCTGCACACAGAAAGCGCTCAATAAATGCAAATGAATGACTGATGGACTGAACCCCCTTTCCACCCCCCAACAATTCACTCCAGGGAAGTCCACTGGGGATGGGAGACCAATGAGGAGACTAAACTCCTATGGTAGCAACCTTTCTCTTTCCCCAGCACCCCCACCTCCAGCAGAACAGGGCAGCAAAAAAGGCCCTTTTATTGCCTTCTTCTGAGAAGTGCAGTTTGGAGAAATTGTTCAAGTGGCTTCCACTCAGCTTCTGAAGGGCTCTGCCTCACAGACAATGTGTTGCTGATTATCTTACAAGACCTGGGTCTTTAGGTAATCTAGGGCCTGAAAATGCATGAAATAGAGACCCCATGAACTAGAAGTGATCATATTTGCTAATGTGTATCAGGCTCGAATCACTAGATTTATTCTCTCCGCATACTGTGTCCCAAAATACTTCACTGAATTTCAGTCCATGTGCGTAGGTGTGATTCAATATACCAATAATCCCCAGTTTACATTATACGAGTATAGTATGTCTTTTGCAGCATCACAGGACATAACCAACTTCAGCAACCATTTGTGGGATAATTCCTTCTGGATAACTACTCCAAATCCTATGAAGGATCTGAAAGGATCCCCTATAAACACCAAGACTTGCTACTTCCTCACCTTATTAGGGTGTAAAAGCCCCTGAGTCTTAAATAAGTTGGACTCCCTACTGTTTTCTTGGGTTCTTCTGGCTCTTCTGCAATTGTGCTTCCCTTTTTAGGAAGGAAGTGGGGATCATGCCCATAGTACTTGTTATGAGACAATTTAACCTCTGAGGAACGGCAGGGCCAAGGAAATCCCCCAAACGCCACCCCACTTCTTACATGAAAACCTCATTGAAACGGTCTTAGAGATGGAATATGTAAAGAGGGAGAAGAGCCCAGGCTAGTTCCCCACTTTCCAATTCTGCCTTCTCTTAAAGTCACCTCAGCACTCATGTCTTTGTGTTAACTTAGTGGTATTTGAGCACTTGTGTGCAGAACACAAGTGCTTTGGAGAGTACTATATAACCTGGGTACTACTTTAAGCACTTGAGAAAGAACACCATTAACATAAGACACATTTCTTGCCCAAAAGGGGCTTGCGCTATAATGAGATAGGCATAAAATAATTTACAAATAGTCTAATAATGATTAAATGTACAATTAAATATCTATATTTACACACTTGTACCAAATATTTGAGATTGAGATCTATATTCTAGACTGTGAGCCCGCTGTTGGGTAGGGACTGTCTCTATATGTTGCCAACTTGTAGTTCCCAAGCGCTTAGTACAGTGCTCTGCACACAGTGAGCGCTCAATAAATATGATTGATTGAATGAATGAATGAATATATCTATTTACCCACCTGGGCAGAGCCATCTCCTGTTCTTTTAATTTGTATCTTAGTCAGTATATGCCTCCTTGCTTTTAGACATGTTTTTATGGGCAGCATCACGTTTTCTATTTCTTTGGGATGTCCGCGCAAACACTCAGTCCAGGGATCTGCACAGAGTAAATATTCTGTCAATCAATGAGTGCCTGAGTGTGGGGCACTGTACAGAACACCTGGGAAAATACAACAGAAAACACGTATACGGCTGTTGATGATGAAAAAGTCATCCCAGAGAGTCCACCACGGGATGCCTTTCCCAATAGACAAGAATAATAATTATAATTCCAATATTTGTTGAGTGCTTACTATGTGTTAAGCACTGCACACAGTAAGTGCTCAATAAATACAATCGAATGAATGAATGAATGTACTAAGCGCTGGGGTAGATACAAGATAATCAGGTCTCGCCCAAGGTCACATGGCAGACAACTGGCAGAGCCGGAATTAGAATTTAGGTCCTCTGACACCCAGACCTGTGTTCTTTCCACTACGCTAAGCTGCTTCCCTGTGGCAACAATAAGTTGCAGCATTTCTCTGAGAGGCCCCTTTAGGGGCTAAAGGGCACATGCATATTCCCCTTTCTCATAATCTTGCACCCTGACTGCTCCCCTCTTTCTCCATACCCACCTTTGACTTTCTTTCTCCCCATCACCTTTGCCACACATGCCGATTGCTATGAGCTTCAAAGCCCTACCCTTTCCTGGATTCCTGATGATTTATTCATTCACATCCTCTCTTCTTTCTACTTCCCAGATTTTCCTCCACTATTCTAGCTGAACAAATTTGGGCTTGGGCTTTATCCCATCTTTTGGGCTCTCAACTCTGCCCTTTGGTTTATAATAATAATAATGACATTTATTAAGCGCTTACTATGTGCAAAGCACTGTTCTAAGCGCTGGGGAGGTTACAAGGTGATCAGGTTGTCCCACGGGGGGCTCACAGTCTTAATCCCCATTTTACATATGAGGGAACTGAGGTGCAGGGAAGTGAAGTGACTTGTCCAAAGTCACACAGCTGGCAATTGGCGGAGCCGGGATTTGAACTCATGACCTCTGACTCCAGAGCCCGTGCTCTTTCCACTGAGCCATGGTTTATTTCCTCCAGGACCTGGAAGAATCTCTGCCAAATTGCTTTCTCCTCCCCTTCACCCGTGTTCTCCCACTTCCTTAGGAAACCTTCCTAGAAAAAGTGGAAATAGATGGAAAGCAGACTCCCTTTTCCTCCTCCTCCCACCAGCTGGCCTCTGCTGTGTCCTCCATTCTGTTCTGGGCCTTTTCACTTTCCACTCACTCCCTTAAAGGGCTCAACTGCTCCCACCACTTCAACTACCACCTCTTCATAGGTAACTCCCAAATCTACCCTACAGTCCCCAACCTCCCACCAATTCTGCAATATCAATCAGTCAGTAGTATTTATTGAGCACTAACTGTGTACCGAGCACTTAGTAATAATAATAATAATTGTGGCATTTGTCAAGCACTTTCTGTGTGCTGTTCTAAGTGCTGGAGTAGATACAAGCTAAGCAGGTTGGACACACTCCCTGTCCCACATGGGACTCACAGACTTAATCCCCATTTTACAGATGAGGTAACTGAGGCACAAAGAATTAAATGACTTGTCCAAGGTCACACAACAGACAAGTATCCAACCCAGCACTTAGTGCAGTGCATGGCACATAGTAAGTGCTTAACAAATACCACAATTACTATTAGGATTATTATTACTACATGGGAAAGTACAATAGAATTAGTAGCTATGATCCCTGCCCTCAAGGAACTTACAGTCTAGCAGGGGAGACTGACATTAAAAAAATTTGCATGTTGGAGACGTAACTAAGCATAAAGCTAATATGTTGTTATTATTATTATTGCTAACTTTATTGTACTCTCCCTAGTCCTTTGTCCAGTGCCAGAACAATCTCAATATGACTGTTTTTAATAGAAACAAATGCCATCCACTATTTAAGTTTGCATAATTCAACAAAGCAAAAACGTCATACAGTGTATGCCTTTCAGTCATCATCACAGTAAGCGCTCAATAAATACAATTGATTGATTGATTGATCTTTGGGTGTAAATTTTAAGAAAACAGGAATTGTGTTTTCAATATTTTCTGTGCAGCCTTGTGTGCCCTCAATATCTTTGCAGGGTCTCCAGTTTTGAACTGCCTTGGGTTTGGTTGGCAAGACTTCGTCAACATCGGGAACAGAAATAGGTGACTGAAAAAAAGGATCTCCTAACAGAGATTGATAACGAACGATTTTGTTAGCAAGACTCAGCCTTTCCCCAGGGGCCTTTCTCCAGAGGCAGGTGGAGGGTAACCCAGAGGTTTCTAGTCAAGCCCTAGTCACAGGTGGATTTACCAAGTTTCTACCCCGTAAGGGCTCCTCCTCCAGTTTATGGTGTCATCCCAACCTGCCCCCCAGAGAGGCCCAGAGTTTATAATCTAATGATCCCTCCTCCTCTGACTCATCCCCTCAGAAAGTCTGCCACTTCGCTTTCCATTCCAAGATGAAGAAATCCACAGGGAAATGAATTTCCTGTTTATTACCGCAGTTCCAGTAAAAGTAGAGAAATACCGCAGCTCCTCTCCCCACTCCCTTCAGTCTTGCAGCTTCCGAGCTGCAGGCCGGGAAAAATAATTCCAACTTAATATACAAGCTGATACAAGCTGATGTCTCTAGCCTCCAGGCCTCAAGACATTTTAGGCAGCATTACTGTAGGAGAATTAGAAGGAAAAAAAAACCTTTTTTCCCTTGGGGACAAAGACTTTGGTAAACAGTTGGCCTCTGGTTTCTGATTGCATCAGGTTGGGTTCTATTGCAAAAATCCCCAGGATTAATCAAAACCTGCATTAATTCCAACTTTAATTTGTGATTTTCAAATCATCAAATTCCAGATGACCAGCTAGAATTTCCTGCTGGGCCCCGGCATGTCACAAATTCTGGGTGGGCTAGGATGATCATAATTTCAACCTAAAAAACGCAATCCCAATTTAATCATAGGACTGTTGATACACACTCTTGCAGAAACAGCCAAACTGAAATTCCTTTCTCCGCAGATTTGTATCCCTCCCCTCCTCAAATTACACTGTTTGCTACATTTTTAATCTTATTTTTCGTTTCCCCTTTTCCTCCTGCCTTTTCTTCCTTTCTTCCCCATCCAGCTCTTTGGCCTCTTCCCTCACCTAGATCTAGTGGGAAGGAGTCTTGTCACTTGCATGCTGTTTTCTGCCTAGCATATTAAGGTCACACCACAAAATTAGATTGAGGAGAAGGAGCATGTTAATGAAATTTGGAGTCCAATTTGGGAGCTGGGGCACTGAAGGATGCATGCTTTATGATCTTGCCCTTTAATGCAATTTGATTAGAACGTAGTTTTCCTCCGTAATGAATGGTACAGAAATATCTGGTGATTCTCCTTTGCACAAACTGACAATTCTGATTCACCACTCTACCACAAACAAAAGCAAGAAAAGGCAAAGCTATCCTATTGTTTTAAGAGAGCCATTCATTCTTTCAATCTAATTCAATCTTATTTATCAGATAAGCAGCGTGGCTCAGTGGAAAGAGCCCGGGCTTTGGAGTCAGAGGTCATGGGTTCAAATCCCGGCTCCACCAACTGTCAGCTGGGTGACTTTGGGCAAGTCACTTCACTTCTCTGGGCCTCAGTGACCTCATCTGGAAAATGGGGATTAAAAACTGTGAGCCCCCCCGTGGGACAACCTGATCTTGTAACCTCCCCAGCGCTTAGAACAGTGCTTTGCACATAGTAAGCGCTCAATAAATACGATTGAATAAATGAATGAATGTCTCCCCCTTCTAGCCTGTGAGCCCACTGTCGGGTAGGGACCGTCTCTCCATGTTGCCAACTTGGACTTCCCAAGCGCTCAGTCCAGTGCTCTGCACACAGGAAGCGCTCAATAAATATGATTGAATGAATGAATGTCTCCCCCTTCTAGCCTGTGAGCCCACTGTTGGGTAGGGACTGTCTCTGATGTTGCCGACTTGAACTTCCCAAGCGCTTAGTACAGTGCTCTGCACACAGGAAGCGCTCAACAAATACAATTGAATGAATGAATTTATTGAACACTTGTGTGCAGAGCACTGTACTAAGCGCTTGGGAGAGAACGATACAACAATAAAGAGACACATTCACCTTCCCTGCCTGCAATGACCTTGCAGTGTGAAGTCATGCATGGAAACCTGCAACTCATTAGCTTCAAGCCTACCAGTTGGCATTCAGACTCCCCTCATCCCAAACCAGGTCAGGTTAGAAAGTGTGTTGTCTGCAGGCACCCAAATCCATTTAGCTTGAGAGTAACCATCCTAAAATTCCTCTAGGACACTGTGCAGGATTCCAGAAACTCCTGACTTCAATCAACTCTCTCCCCTTCTAACTTATCCACTTTCTTCTCCCACCACACTCCAACTTGCAGGCTTCATTGATCTCAAGATAACCAACTCATTGTATCTCTTTCACCTCTCAGTCATTCAATCAATTTTATTTATTGAGCATTTACGGTGTGCAGAGCACAGTGCTAAGCACTTGCGAGAGTACAACAAAACAACAGATACATTTCCTCCTCACAATGAGCTTACAGTCCAGAGAGGGAGACAGACAATAACAAATAAAATTACAGATATACACATAAGTGCTGTGAGAGTGGGAGGAGGAATGCGGAAAGGGAGCCAGTCAAAGAGATGCAGAAGGGAGTGGGAGAAGAGGAAAGGAGGGCTTAGGGAAGTCCTCTTGGAGAAGACGTGCCTTTGATAAGATTTCAATAAGGAGAGTAATTGTCTGTCTGATATGATGAGGGAGGGCATTCCAGGCCGGAGGAAGAACATGGGCGAGAGGTCAGCTATGTGATAGATGAAACTGAGGTACAATGAGAAGGTTACCATTAGAGGAGTGAAGTGTTTTGTGGGCTAGGTTGTAGTAGGAGAGTTGCCAAATGCGGTAGAAGCTTCCTCCAACCCCTCTCTCCCTCCCTAGAACCTCCTCTGTTGAAATACTGTAGACTACTGCTCTCTCCATCTTCAAAGATGAACTCATAACAAATGCAATAATAATTCAAAGCCCTTCTGAAATTACTTTCTTCTGCCACTTCAGCATTTTGAGGCTCACATCACCCCCATAGAACTTGTGCATACACCTTTATAGTCTATTACTTCCTATTCTATTCTATTGGTAAATTCAGGACTTGTTTCCTCTGCTAGGTTGTAAGACCCTTGAGGTCAGAAATCATGACAGCTATTAGTAGTAATAACAACACTAATTGGGGAACTAGTTAGTGCTTACTACATGCTGGGGTAGCTACTATGAGAAGTAGCATGGCCTAATGGATAGAGCATAGGCCTCGGAGTCAGAACCAGCTCTACCACTTGTCTGCTGTGTGACCCTGGCAAGTCACTTCACTTTTTCAGTGCCTCAACATACCTCATCTGTAAAATGGGATTAAGACTGTGAGCCCCGTGTGGGACAGGGACTGTGTCCAACCCAATTACCTTGTATCTACCCCAGTGCTTAGTACAGTGCCTAGAACAGAGTAAGCACTTAACAAATACCATATATATTACTAGGTAATCAATGTGGACACAGTCCCTGTCGTAGTTAGGGCTAGCAAGCTAAGTAGGAGGGAGAACGGGGATTTAATTCCCATTTGACAGATGAGGGAAACTGAGGCACAGAGCAGTTAAGGGACTAGAATGTAAGCTCACTGTGGGCAGGGAATGTGTCTACCAATATTGTACTCTCCCAAGTGTTCAATAGGGTACTCTGTAATCCAGTAAGTGCTCAATAGGGACTGTCTCTATATGCTACCGACTTGTACTTCCCAAGCACTTAGTACAGTGCTCTGCACATAGTAAGCGCTCAATAAATACTATTGAATGAATGAATGAATACCACTGATTGCCCAAGATCACACAGCAGGTAAGAGGCAGAGCTGTGGTTAGAACCCAGGTTCTTTGACTTCCACACTCTTCCCCTAACCTCATTGCTCTACTAGGTCACCCTACTTCCCATGCAATACTTTGTACAATGCCTACACACAGTAGAGGCACTCAGGAAATGCAGTTAATTGATTGATTTGGTCTAGTTGAGAAAGCCTAAGCAATGTACTCTTCGTAAAGTAAATTCTTGATGTTATTAGGTTACTGATTTTCCAGAGATTTTGTACGCATGATTTTAGCATGGAAAGGAGGTGGAGGGGTGGGGCACAGAGGATACAAATATTTTATGTGCAGTTGGTTCCATCTAGTGTCTATGATGCTGTACTACCCACAAGGAAATCCAAATACCGGTAATAATAATTGTAAATTATTATTATTATGTAAATTGTGATAATAATAATAATGGTATTTGTTAAGCACTTACTATGAAGTAGGCACTCTACTAAGCTCTGAGGTGGATACAAGCAAATGGGATTGGACACAAGCCTTGTCCCACATGGGGCTCACAGTCTCAATCCCCATTTTTCAGATGAGGTAACTGAGGCACAGAGAAGTGAAGTGACTTACCCAGAGTCACACGGCAGACAAGTGGTGGAGCCAGGATTAGAACCCAGGTCCTTCTGACTCCCAGGTTCGTGCTCTAGCCATTATATCATACTGCTCCCTGTATGATATGCCATACTCTTAGGAGTTGAAGGGTGTCCAGTTGCATTCTTGAATTAAGGTGACCAAAAAGTAGCAGAGGGAGGAGGGCAGAAACCTGTGGATCATACTTGCAATTCAGTTTTTCCTTAATGTTCTTCAGGTCGCATGTGAGGAGGGCAGAAACCTGTGGATCATACTTGCAATTCAGTTTTTCCTTAATGTTCTTCAGGTCGCATGTTTTGAAGACAGTATTACATTCCATACTGTTGAGTCCATTTCAAATTTTCTAAAACATAATATTGTAAAGAAAACATTTACTGGTAAAGACTTTTATATACACATATATGTGTATGTATACATATTCCGTAAGTGTATTTTTTAGGGCAGCAAAAGGCCAGATGTCTTTTCTTGCAATGGTCTTCATACACATCAATACTGATGTCTTGCCACCTGCTTTCTCTGTTCAACTCAAACACTTTGAATGTTCACAGGGCCCCCAGCTCTATCCAGGGAAGCTTGGAGAAGTCATCCACCTTCAGGTAACAGATGACTCTCTGGTCTACCATGAAGTATTTCTCTGCAGAGGTTATGAATTATCTCAGATACCTGTCAAGATACCTGTGGAACCAATGAAAATAGTAAAATTATCTTCCTCAAAGCAAGCAAAGGAGACAATTTTATTGCTTTTCTGATGGCTCTTAGGAACCACAGAACAGCATTTTATAGGACTTTCCCGCATCTTGCTTTAGATGTCTTGCATGCCCAGTATGTCCCTTGATCCGACCTTGAAGCTGTATCCTGGTATTCAACTTTACTTTTTCAACCTTTTTCTAGTCCCACCTTTTAGATGCATTTTTATTATCGTGTCTGTCCAAACATTTGTTAATAATGCTGAAATTGGAGTAGTCCAACCTCACTTAGCAGTAGCTTTCCTGATCCCCTGTCCTCTTTACCTTCATCTCTGGTTCTCTTTTAATGTTTCTAAGACCTCCTATA
Organism: Tachyglossus aculeatus; assembly: GCF_015852505.1. Taxonomy (NCBI): domain Eukaryota; kingdom Metazoa; phylum Chordata; class Mammalia; order Monotremata; family Tachyglossidae; genus Tachyglossus; species Tachyglossus aculeatus. The sequence goes on along the minus strand of NC_052069.1, from coordinate 105,351,897 downwards.
CCTGCAAATCACCTCCAATGCTTCAAGACAGAGTGTTCCCTTTAAAAGCCTGTTTTCTTTTCACACGTACACCACCACTCACTCCCACACCTAGGGAAAGAGGCAGGCAGGCCAGACATCCCAGATCTTTCCCTCCCCTTGAACTCTCACCTCCATAAACAACAAAGCCAAAGAGGATTCTTCATCAGCACTGAAGCAGTGTTTCTCATAACAAAACTGGGTGGGACAAGTCAATTGACGGTATTTATTAAGCACTTACTTTGTTTCGAGTACCGAACTAAGTATTTGGGATACAGTTGGTAAACATAGTTCCTGCCCTTAATGAGCTTATAGCTTAGTCAGGAGAGATAGACATTAAAATCAATTACAGGGAAGGGAAGCAACTGAGTATAGGGATATGTACACAAGTGCTGTGGGAGAGAATGTGAGGAAAATGGGCAAGAGTAGGATGCTCAAACCTTAATGGCAGAACTCACCCATAGGTCTTAGCGCAAACATGAGTGGAAGGGTTGAGGGAACTGATCAGTGGTATAATGCCTGGCCCTTATTTTTGACCCCTTTCTCTTAGAAATATTCCCAACCCTCTCAAAGCCTTTGTTCAAAAAGAGGCACCACTTGCAACCCATGCACCAACTTGCACATCCTTAATTTCATTATCTCTAGTCATTGTCAATTTCCAATATCACCAATTCTGAAATCCCACTCGTTGTTGTTGTCTTATGCTGCCAAGTCGTATCTGACCCACAGTGATGCCATGGACTCATCTCTCCCAGAACGCCCCACCTCCACCTGCCATCGTTCTGGAAGTGTATCCATAGTTTTCTTGGTAAAAATACAAAAGCCATCAAAGTAATCCCATTTCTGCCATTTGTCTACTGTGTAACTTAGATCACGCTGCTAAGCTTTAAAGACTATAGTAAGGAGTTTCTCTGCAATGCAGAGTTGGATGGGCAACCATTGAGGTTCTTGAAGCGAGGGGAAAAATGTTCTGAATGTTTTTGTAGAAAAATAATCTGAGAAGAAAGAGTCAAGTATGACCTGGAGTGGGGAGAGACAGGAGGCAGGGAGGTCAGCAAGAAGACTGATACAGTAATCAAGGTGGGACAGGATAAGTACTTGGATTTACGTGGAAGCAGTTTGGATGAAGAGGAAAGAGCAGATTATAGTAATGATGTGAAAGTTTGACACACTTTGACAATGAGCTGAATGTGGGAGTTGAATGAGAGAGAGTAGTCAAGGATAAAACCAAGGATACAGGCTTGTGAGACAGGAAGGATGGTGGTGTCATCTACAGTGATGGGGAAGTCAGGGGGAGACAGGGTTTGAGAGGGAACATAAGGAGTTCTGTTTTATGCATGTTGAGGTGATGACAGGATAGCCAAGTAGAGATGTTTTGAAGGCAGGAGGAAATGTGAGACTTCAGAGAGGGAGAGAGATCAGTTGGGGCTGGAAGCGTAGATTTGGGCATCATCCGCATAGAGGTGGTAGTAAAAGCCATGTGAGCAAATGTGTTCTTTAAGGGAGTGGGTGTAGATGGAGAATAGAAGGGGACCCAGAACCGAACCTTAAGGGATGCTCACAGTTGGGGGTGGGCGGCAAAGAGTAGCCTGTGAGACTGAGAATGAGTGGCCAGAGAGATAGGAAGAGAACCAGGACAGGACAGTGCCAGTGAAGCCAAGGTTGGATAATATTTCCAGGAGAAGGAGGTGTTCGATAGTGTCAAGGGCAGCTGAGAGGTCAAGGAGGATTAGGATAGAGTAGAGGGCATTGGATTTGGCAAGAAGGAGATCATTTGTGAGATTTGAGAGGGTGGTTTCTGTGTAGTGATGGGGTTGGAAGCCAGATTGGAAGCCAAGTCAAGGAGAGAATTGGAGGAGAGGGACTTGAGACAGCAGGTGTAGACAACTTGCTCAAGGAGTTTGGAGAGGAATGATAGGAGAGAGGTGAGTCACTAGCTAGAGGGAGTCAAGGGTGGAGTTTTTTTTAGAAAAGGGGAGACATGAGCATGTTTGAAAGCAGTGAGGAAGAAGCCCTTGGAGAGCAAACAATTGAAGATGGCAGTCTGGGAGGTGGCAAATGTTTTGATAAGGTGAGAAGAGATGGGGTCAGATGAGCAGATGAAGGGGGGAATTTTGAGAGAAGGCAGGAGATCTCTTGAGATTCTGCTGGGAAGGAGTGAAGAAGAGGCAGGAGGAGGGAAGGGCTGGAGAGGAGCAGGGGAGATTTTAGGGAGCTCATGCTTGACAGTTTCAGTTTTCTCAACAATAATAATAATAATGGTATTTGTTAAGCGTTTACTATGTGCAAAGCACCGTTCTAAGCACTGGGGGGATACAAGGTGATCCACGTGGAGCTCACAGTCTTAATCCCTAATTTACAGATGAGGGAACTGAGGCACAGAGAAGTTAAGTGACTTGCCCAAAGTCACACAGCTGACAGTTGGTGGAGCCGGGATTTGAACCCATGACTTCTGACTCCAAAGCCCGTGCTCTTTCCACTGAGCCATGCTGCTTCTCAATGAAGTAGGTATCCAGGTCCTTAAGGATGAAGGATGGGGGAAGCCAGGGGACAGGTGGTTTGAAGAGGGAGTTAAACATCTGGAACAAATGGCAGGGGTAATGGGTACTTACTGGGTGCAGAACAGTTTACTAAGCACTTGGGAGAGTGCAATAATAGAGTTGGTAAACACATTCCCTGCCCACAGTGAGCTTACAGTCTAGAGGAGCAGAAAGACATTAATGTAAATAAATAATGGACACATACATAAGTGCAGTGGGGCAAGGAAGGGGTAAATAAAGGGTGCAAATCCAAGTCCAAGGGCAACACAGAAGTGGGAGAAAAGGAAATGAGGACCAATCTCTTCTGTCCCCCTAGATGCCCTTCTCCTTGGAAAGCCAGGGTCTGCATTCCCTAACTCTCCCTTACTTCTCTACAATCCCCCTGCCAGCCCTGACAGATGCTAGTCTCTAACAGGGACAAAACTTATTTTCTGATTAAAAATTTTTTTTTCGCAAAAACTTAAGCATCACCTCTGACCAGCTTCATGCAGCCCCAAGCCATTAAGAAGGCGGTCAAGCCTGGATTGAAACTCCCTGCCCCTAATAAACCATTTCAGAGACTGTTTCACCATGTAGCCTCTCACTAGACTGGCCGGACGGAATTTTTATGTGCCTCTGTCAGATTTTCAGTTTCATCTGTATCCCAAATGCCCCGACAAACATTCTGAGGCTATTTTTAATTCTGTGGAAAGCCACGATACATTTCAATATTTGCCACAGGATGGCCAGACAATGAGACTCCTTTGCTGGGCTGATTAGGTGACTGCAGTCTTCCCTTTCTAGATCCACCCTAATGGATCTATATTGTCTTTTAATGAGCTCTGTTGATCTCATAAGTCTTTTAGAAGGGGGGCTGGGTTTGTGGTTTACAGACAGGTTATCGATGTCTGTATGCCATATGAGACCATCTTCATTTGTAGTTTGGATTTGTGGTTTTCTAGGTGCTCAGAAGACTGGTCTCTCATTTCACAGTTTACCTCCTTAAAGAGGGACCGAAGGGGGTGATTGGATTTGCCAATTTAAACTCCAACCCCCAATGATTAACTACTTCTGTGGTCTTGAACAATTTTGTTTCCTCCCCATTTCCCATCAGTGATATTATCTAAAAAGATTAATTTTTTAGGTTTGCAGGAGTTAAGATTTATTTAGATCAGAGGGCTAAGCATGCAGAATTGGTGACTCCTACACAACCTCAAGCTGGGTGACTAAATTAGTGTGCAAAGGGAGTAGTTTCATATCACGTGTGTATAGGGAATTTAATTCAGGTATGTTCTAACAAAGGAATACGGGCATTACAGATGCATGACATTCCTTAAACTAATTTACTGTGAAACGTCTTTGTTCAGGAGCACAAGGGAAACGACACCAGGAAATGAGTGTTTTAACCAAAGAGATTTCTAACCTTTCGCATTGTTCAGTTGCTTGCATTGCTATTTGAAAAGCCAAAAATTAGCCCCAACATAAATTTTCTATATCCACTCAGCCCTCAGAGATACATGCATTACCCCAAGGTAGAGTGTCAGTGTCTCTCTCTCTCTCTCCACCTTTGGTCAGTAGCTGGGAAGAACAGATTGGGACGCTGCAATTAATGACTGAGTTTGCATGACTGGAAGGAGGTTTGAAGCAGTTCAGGTTCACTTTCTTGGCTCTTGGAAACCACTGTGTTAGATTGCAGTAAGACAGATTGGCTCCCTTCACTCACTCCTGACACAACAAATTCTACTGGCGAAAATCCTAAAACTGCAGAGACCCTTCACTACCTAAATTCATCTTTACATCCCATGAGGCAGCAGGTTCTTGGAGACTAGGGTTGATCCAGTGCCCCCAACCAAATTCCCAGAATTTAAATGAAAACTCTCCCATGTGAGAGCCAGCCTTGTAGGGCACAATTCTAAGACATGTCTTTTTATTTAACTCATGGTACTCTTTAATTAATCTCAAGTGTGAGGCCCAGCTGCCTTACTGAAATTTCGTGGAATACAACAAACACTCATGTGATTTACTCCTTACAATCCCTCTCCAAGATCACTCAGCTTCATCACACCCTGACGCAGATGATGCATCATTTTCGGATGCAGAAGAAGAATTTAATGAAGAAGTTTGCCCCCGAGTCAGAGTGAGAGCTGGAAAAAGAACAGCCCACTTTTCCTGCATGTCTCAAATTTTGTTTTCTGAGGGTGAACTGTGCTGGCATTTTGAGGGTACTGAATTTTCAAAAGGGTTCCTTCATTCATCGTGAAAATCCATTATTGTAATTTTCAAATAAGCTGAAAATTGCTCTAAGCATTCCATTCATTCAATCGTATTTATTGAGCACTTACTGTGTGCAGAGCACTGTACTAAGCACTTGGGAAGTACAAGTTAGCAACATATAGAGATGGTCCCTACCCAACAGCGGGCTCACATTTAGAAGAACTGTTCCAGTGGACTTCTAGGGTCAGACAGGCTCCAAAATCATTACTAGGAAATTCTAGCATGAACACCTAAGTGGGGGTGGGAGGATATTAAGGAACTTTACTTCCATCTGCTGCTATTCAAACTGGTTCCAAATAGTTTCTTGCTGTCTCCAAACTCTGAGCAAATAAGGTGCTGCTTGGAAACAAACATGACCCAGAGCGACCCACACTGGGATTTTACCAGTGTCCCCAGTAAGTCAGTCTGGCCCTGTAGGCATCTACTCTACTACACTGAACCTTTCCTTCCCCTCCCAACAACTAATCTGGCCCCCCTTGAGACAACCTATGATAGTTGTTAGGCTAATTTTAGCTGGGAAGGATGAGGAGAAAAAGGTTATTTTTGTTTTTCTGAGTGGGATCAGACTGGTCTGGGGGCTACAAAACTGGCCAGATGATTAGGAAGGAGTTGGGGGGTTTGCCTACAGCAGAGAAGGAGAAGAAGATGGATGCTAAGGAGGGCAACCATCATGTTTCTCCAACTGTCCTCTGGTTGTTGAATAGGAGATAGACTATTAGGCTGAATAGATCACTGGCTTAACTCAATATGGCACTGTTATTGGTCCTAGTCTTTTCCAAGAGTCATCTCTGACCCATAGCAACTCCATGGACACATCTCTCCCAGAATGCCCCACCTCCATCTGCAATCATTCTGGTTGTGTATCCATAGAGTTTTCTTGGTAAAAATATGGAACTGGTTTACCATTGCCTTCTTCCATGCAGTAATAATGATAGTAATAATAATAATAATGGTATCTGTTAAGTACTTACAATGAGTCAAACACTTTTCTAGGCGCTAGGGTACATACAAGCCACTCAGGTCAGACACAGTCTCTATCCCACATGGGGCTCACAGTCTCAGTAAACTTGAGTCTCTGCCCTTGACTCTTTCCCATGCCACTGTTGCCCAGCACAGGTGATTTTTGATGTGTAGCCGATTACCTTCCACTCACTAGCCACTGCCCAAGCTAGGAGTGGAAATGCCTCTGCTTGACTCTCCCTCCCATAGCTGAGACAGGTAGAGTACTGAAAACTCTCCAGGTACGATCCTGAGATGGGGTTATTAGCCTTAGGCTGTTATTACAGTAACAATAGTACTGGAGAAATAGCATGGCCTAGTGGAAAGAGCACAGGCCTAGGAGTCAATGGACCTGGGTTCTAATGTTGACAGGTGCCACTTACCTGCTATATGAACTGGGGCAGGTCACTTAATTTTTCTGGGTCTTAGTTTCCTCATCTACAAAATGGGGATTCAATACCTGTTCTCCCTCCTACTTAGACTGTGAACCCCATGTGGGATCTGATTAATCTTGTATCTACACAGTGCTTAGAACAAAGTACTTAAATACCACAATTGTTAGTACAGAAGTGCATCAACAAAGGAGAAGAAAAAGATCCCAAAGCTGAATATGTTCCGACTGTGTGTTAAAAGGAATCCCACTCTCTACTCATTGTCCAGTGTTAGCCAGGATGATTTGATTAATAGTTAATGCAACAAACTGGGACTAATGAGCTTATTTTCAGAGATTAGAGAGGAATGATGCTTGGGAATTAAAAGTTTAATTTAAGAATAGAGCCCCTTGGGTTAGCTGGTTAAATTTAGCAATTGTGCTGCATGGCTTTGTTTTTAAAAACAGGCCAACAAATTGGGTGAGGCAAATCATCTGTTTATGCTGATTTTGCACAATGACAAGGGAGCAAAAATCCAAGACAAAGCAGTGGGCTGAAGAGACTCAGTGAGTGGCAGGAAATACTCCAGCCCCAAAATACTTTTTAAAATATTTTTATCCTCAACTATTTCTTCTATCCTTCATCTATTTTAATGTCTGTCTCCTCTTGGAGACTGTAAGCTAGCTGTGGATAGGGATTGTGTCTATCAGCTCTGCTATATTGTAGTATTTCAAGCACTTAGCACTGTGCTCTGCATTCAATAAGCATTCATTAAATACCATGATTGAGTGAATGAAGAGAGAAAAGCATTCAGAGAGACTGAAACGCAAAAGGAAGACCTTAAAGATCATCTATTCCTTGGAAAAGAGTGATTTCTGAGATGCAGAATCAAAGCTACCTGAAGGAATTGCTGCCTTGTATGTAGTCAGTACACACACAACTGCTTTTATATAATACACTGTAATTTCCTGAACTTCTGAGAGAAAGAAATAAGTGTTCCTCCACTTAAAGACACTTATAAAACTACCTTTAAACAGAAACTAGGTAGACTTGGCAGCCCTCTCCTATTAGGTATATAAGATTTTGATTGGAAGGTACTTCACCTCCCCATGAAGAGACCACAAGCCTGAATCCCTCAAACAAATCAGCCTCCATCTCAGCATCTAAACCAATTTGACTCTTGCTCTTGCAGACCTTCCCTGGTTTTATTTTCTAGAGTGTCAGAATTAGAACATGCTTTGCCCAGCCATTATTATCCCAGAACAAGGAGTTTGGAATCAGGCCTTCAAATATCAGCTGCTAATAATAATGATAATAGTAGTTAATAATGGTAATATTATTATTATTTTTATTAAATAATTACATTTATTACTGTAGTAATAAGTGATTATGGTGTTTGTTAAGCACTTACTATGTGCCAAGCACAGTTCTAGGCACTGGGGTAGAGATAAGCTAATCAGGTTGTCCTACGTGGAGCTCCCAGTCTTAGTCCCCATTTTACAGATGAGGTAGCTGAGGTGCAGAGAAGTGAAGTGACTTGCCCAAGGTCACACAACAGATAAGTGGTGGAGTCGGGATTAGCACCCACATCCTCTGACTTCCAAGCCCGGGCTCTTGCCACTAGGCCAGGCTGCTTCTGTACTAACCGTTGGGGCAGATACAAGATGATCAGGTCCCACATGGGGCTCACAGTGTAAGTAGGTGGGAGAACACATATTGAATCCCCATTTTGCAGATGCAGGAACTGAGATACAGAGTAATGAAGTGACTTGCCCAAGGACACACAGTGTGTAAGTGGCAGAACCAGGTTTAGAGTGCAGGTTTTCTGATTCCCAGGCTTATACTCTTTCCACTAGGCCATGCTGCTCCTCTGGCCACTACTAAATAGATCCACTGCTCTCTCCCACCCCTACTTTTATCCACTCCCTGATCTAGACTGTGATCCCGTTGTTGGGTAGGGATTGTCTCTGTTGCTGAATCGTACTTTCCAAGCGCTTAGTACAGTGCTCTGCACACAGTAAGCGCTCAATACAACTGAATGAATAAATAATAATACCCTTCCAGAATCCCCTCCTGCCACCAGGTGAGCTGCCATAGAAAATGTCCACGCTAAACTCTGTGACAGAAGGACCTTGTCTTGCAGAATTACTCCAAATGCCAGGGAAAAATTACGCTGAGATCAATTACAGGAAGTTTGATGGGTTTTAATAAATTCTCGGGCTCTCTCCCATGCCTTCCTAAATTAAAAGTTTACATTTAAGGCAGTGAGAAATGGCAGTCCTTCAGTTCAGGTGTGGACAAAACCTCTTAATATCTGGGCGGCTGTTTGAGCTAGTGGGATGAGCATGAGTTTTAATCCCAGCTTGGTCCTCTTGGGCATATCTCCTCCAGAGATCTTCCTTGATTAAGCCATCTTTCCCCCCACACCCTCTTCCTTCTGCATCACCTGTTCTCCCTCCCCCATAGACTGTGAACCCCATGTGGGCCAGGGACTATGTCCAACCTAATTATCCTGTACTTAGTACATAGAAAGCACGTAACAAATACCAAAATTATCATTATGCCAAACCCCATGACATAAAAGGATTACTGGCAGGGCTTGAAAATATAGAAGAGGAGACTGCATGAATATGTTTCCATGCAACAAGCAGTAGAAATTCCTGGGAGACAGTTCCATAAGGATGACAATTTAATGGAATCTAATGAATGTTCTTCTCAGATAGAAAAAAAATGGAGTTCATTGCTCATTTTGTTTTTAAATCCTAGGTTCAAGGTTTATCAGCAAAACAGTCATTTCCTATCCTGGATCACACTGAAAGAGAAGCAGCATGGTCTAGCGGATAGAACATGGGCCTGGGAGTTAAAAGGAGCTGGGTTCTAATCCCAGATCCACTACTTGTCGGCTGTGTGACCTTGGGCAAGTCACTTAACTTCTCTTAGCCTCAGTTACCTCATCTGAAAATGGGGTTTGATTTTGAGGCCCATGTGGGACATGAACTGTACCCAACCTAATCAGCTTACATCTACCCCAGTGCTTAGTACAGTGCCTAGTGCAGAGAAGGGCTTAACAAAAACCACTGGGGAAAAAAAACCCTGAAAAATACAGGTGAGTAGGCATTGCTGGGAATTGTCAGTTTTGCTTGAGAAACTGAGCAGTGCAATTCACAAATTTTTTGTCCCAAAGTAGTCTGGTCCTAGCTGCCAGATGATCTCTAGAACCAAGTTGGAAAAAGAATTCAGTCTACTCATTGCTTAAGTGAGGAAAAAGTGGATGGGAGTGAAGGGCTGTCAGCAGAAGGGAACTTGAAGATGGCTCTGAGTCATAGCGATACCTCAGTTTCTGTACTGGGGACCGGACAAATGGAACAAAGAAGGAAATCTAGCTTTGTTGCTGGCACGGCTGCCACTGTTCCATGGCTTTCACTTTCAATAGCTCCAGGATTAGCTTCAACAGCACATATGCGTCCCCCTCTCCATCCCGTCCCCCTCTCCATCCCGCCCCCCTCTCCATCCCCCCATCTTACCTCCTTCCCTTCCCCACAGCACCTGTATATATGTATATATGTTTGTACATATTTATTACTCTATTTATTTATTTATTTATTTTACTTGTACATTTCTATCCTATTTATTTTACTTTGTTGGTATGTTTGGTTCTGTTCTCTGTCTCCCCCTTTTAGACTGTGAGTTCACTGTTGGGTAGGGACTGTCTCTATGTGTTGCCAATTTGTACTTCCCAAGCGCTTAGTACAGTGCTCTGCACATAGTAAGCGCTCAATAAATACGATTGATTGATTGATTGATATGCATGCTGGTCACTACCTCCCTCTAACACTTTCACTTTTGTGGCTTGTTGGGATACGTTTCAGTATTGCACAATACTTCAATCTTATTCAGTCTACAAACTGCCTTTCTGTAACAGGACGTGGTGGAATTTCTATCCCATCGGCCCTGGATAGTTTACTTCTTCAGTTGTCTGGAGACAGATGATCCCTTGGGGATCCCTTCCAGCTCTTGGTTTATTATTCTAAGTAATAATTATTCTAGGAACATATTATTCTATGTACTAATTCTACCCTTTTTGTAGCCACTCCTGTCTATTTCTACTGCTCTCAGTCAATGGTATTCATTGAGGGTTTACTCTGTGCAGAGCACTGTTCTAAGAACATTGGAAAGTACAATAGTAGACACCATCCCTGCCCTCAAGGAATTACCCCATAACAACAGGTTAAAAGAACAAAACACATGCCTACGAGTGTACCAAGAGTTCAGTTGGATTTTAATTAAAACCTGAATTGAATGGGAAATGGCAGATTAACTTCGATTCCTTATTAAATTGGTTCCTTCATTTTTTACTAGACTCTGGAACTTGGGCTTATTTTCAATTCTGTTACAAACAGGCCCAGCCCAAACCTAAAAGACATTCACAGCAGCTGGATGTTTGAGAACCCCAAAGAGGAAAATGGAGACCATGGAGGCAGAGGAGGGAAGCAGGAATGTACAGGTGAGTGCCCCTTGAGGGATGCCTGCTAGCTTGTTGAGGATAAACCACAGCCAATTTCTCCCTGCTGGTTTGCCCATCTCACAATCTATAAGAGAAGAGGTTATAAAGGTGTTATTCAATATCTGGGCATGATGGGAGTTTCAGATCCTTCCACAGACTTATGGTAAGTACAGGTTTCCCCCTACCTAGGTAGTCTCTGCATGACTGAAAGAACATAATAATAATACTTGTTAAACACTTGCCATTTGCCAGCACTGTTCTCAGCACTGGGGTAGATACAATTTAATCAGGTTGGACACAATCCCTGTCCCACATGGGGATCACATTCTTAATCCCCATTTTACAGATGAGATAACCAAGGTACAGAAAAGTTAAGTGACTTGCCCAGGGTCACACAGCAGACCTGTGGCAGAGACGGAATTAGAACCCAGGTCCTTCTAACTCCCAGGCCCTGGTCTTCTCTTCTCACCCTGCCACTCTAAAGGCTCCTCTGCTTGGTTTTCTTGCCCTTCCCATCAGTCTGATTTCATCAACTGCATTGTGCTCCTCCTTTCCTCTCCTCTGCTGGACAAAAGGTTGGTGCCTTGGGTCCTGGTAGATTGTAGCGACATGCACAGCTTAACTCTTGTTAACTCACCATTTGAAAGTTCAAGTAAGAAAAATCCTGTCCTAGGAAAGCACCCTTGAAGAGTCTGTTGCTGGAGTCATTAAAAGTCAATAACGTATTTGTTAAGCACTTACTGTGGTGCCAAGCCCTCTACTAAGTGCTGGGTTAGGTAATCAGGGTGGACCCAGTCCCCCTGTTCCACATGGGGCTCCCAGTCTAAGGGAAAGGAAAAGCTCAGAGTCATGGGAAAGTAATCATCTTGTAGAAAAACAAACCGAGAAGCAGATCATTGATGTTGGTCCAGCAGATTCTCATGACTATCACAGAACTAAGGTTACCCTGAGAATTAGGGAGCTATTTCTTTATTACATGAAAGTCAGTGTAGTGACTGTTCTGCTGCTTATACATGGAGCAAAAAATCAAGACACAAGACACAAACAGTGCTATCTGGCAGTTTACCGACCAAGGCTCTAGAAAATAGCATTTCCCACACCCACTAATGGTGATTAATCAATCAGCTGCATTTATTGAATGCTTACTTGGTGCCAAGCACTGTAGTAAACACTTGGGAGAATACTATATTATAAAATTGGCAGACACGTTCCCTACTCATAGTGGGCTTACAGTCTAGACGGGGAGACAGACATTTATGTAAATATATAAGTAATTTATAATATGTAATTTAAGGATTTGTACATAATGCTGTGGGGGTGAATATCAAATGTCCAAAGATCACAGATCTAGCAGCATGATCTAGTGGATAGAACATAGGCCTAGTTCAACTTTACATTGGACTATGAGTTAGGAGACCTGGGTTCTAGTTCTGTCCCTGTCACTTGCCTATGGTGTACTCAATTCCTCTGGGCCTCAGTTTTCTCACCTCTAAAATACTAGTTCTCTCTCCCTGTTAGACTGTATGCTATGTGTGGAACTGGGTCCAAACTGATTGTCTTGTATCTACCCTAATGCTTAGCACACAGTGCTTGGCACTTAATGAACACCATCATCATGCAGAGCCAGGCTCTTTTTTTACCTGGGATTAAAGCAGTCTGACAGCTCGAGCTCTTCTGAATGTTCATTCTGGTGCCTGTGTGGCAAGTAGAAAGAAGCAGAAACAGTGGCAGGTAATTTCACGTAGTCTGACAAGATTAGAGGCTTGCCAATTTGTACTTCCCAAGCGCTTAGTACAGTGCTCTGCACATAGTAAGCGCTCAATAAATACAATTTATGATGATGATTACTAGGCTGAAGCTTTACTGATCCAAGAAATATAAATTTAAAATGAGGCGATGGAGGTGAGGTGTCACAATCCTTGACTGATTTATGAAGATTAGTTCCTCTGATCAAGAGCCTAAGGATTTACACAGGAGCTACCATGCCATTTAATGTGGGAAATTAATATATAAAATATCTTAAGCACCTTTCTGGGTGTTTCAGCCATAAGGTTTTTTAAAATCTCATTTAATAAAATATCCACAGTTACAACACAGGCTTCCTATTTCTTCTTTACTCTTCCCTTTTGATCTAAATTTCCTAGCATTGTTACCAATTTAAAGCGAAGGAGTATAAATGTTTGGAGGAGGTGTGGCCTGGTATATGACCCTTTGATCCCAAGTAATTATACCAGCTTCCACTTCAGTCTGAAGTGGGGCATGGTGAACTTTCTAAAATACCCTTCAGTTGCCAAAAATCTAAAGTATTTTGCACTCCCACTGACAAAATAAATAACCTTCAACTCAAATTGAGAAGCAGCATAGTCTAATGAAAAGAGCACTGGCCTGTGAGTCAGAGGACTTGAGTTCTAATCCCAGTTCTGCCCTTGCCTGCTATGTGGCCTTGGGCAGATCATTTAACTTCTCTGTACCTCAGTCACCTCATGGCTCAGTGGAAAGAGCACCAGTTTGAGTGTCAGGGGTCATGAGTTCTAATCCCGGCCCTGCCACTCGTCAGCTGTGTGACTTTGGGTAAGTCACTTAACTTCTCTGTAAAATGGGGATTAGATTGTGAATGAGCCCCACGTGGGACAACCTGATTTCCTTGTATCTCCCCCAGTGCTTAGAACAGTGCTTGGCACATAGTAAGTGTTTAACAAATACCACAATTATTATTATTATTATTAAAATAGGGCTTAAGACTGTGAGTCCCATGTGGGATATCGACTGTGTCCAAAGCGATTATTGTGTCTACTCCAGTGTTTACTACAATGTCTGGTGCATAGCAAACGCTTAACAAATACCATAATTTTTTTTTTTTAAGTGTGGACTGGATTCTCATACCCACTGACAGTTTGCAGTTGTCACTTGTCCTGGAGTCAGCACCACAGAATTGTCAGGGAATTAGAAATACAGATTCCTGACCCAAATGGATTTCAAATCCAGTTTGCCACAGGCAAAGTAACTGCCCCTCCCCACCCCCTGCTCTCTTTAGAAAGTTGTCGATTCTTGTTCCACTACAGCACTTATCAGAGGAGCAGGTAGGCTCATTTCTTGGGGTCACACTGGGTCAAAGCTCCTATAGTACTGAAGCCTATCCAGGGGTGGGATCTGTGACCCAGTATCAAGGAGAATTTGGACTCCTGTCAGAATTTAACCTGCCTCCTGTCGGGGGTGGATCTACAGCTGTTCCTTCTACAGCCCAGCCAGCACCCTCCGCTCCACTGCCGCTAACCTCCTCACTGTGCCTCGTTCTCACCTGTTCCTCCATCGACCCCTGGCCCACGTCCTCCCCCTGGCCTGGAATGCCCTCCCTCTGCACATCCACCAAGCTAGCTCTCTTCCTCCCTTCAAAGCCCTACTGAGAGCTCACCTCCTCCAGGAGGCCTTCCCAGACTGAGCCCCCTCCTTCCTCTCTCCCTCCTCAAGGTTCAGTTCTGGATCTCCTTTTATTCTCCATCTACACCCACTCCCTTGGAGAACTCATTCACTCCCATGGCTTCAATTACCACCTCTATGCAGATGATACCCAAATCTACATCTCCAGCTCTGATCTCTCTCCCTCTCCGCAGTCTTGCATTTCCTCTTGCCTTCAGGACATCTCTACTTGGATGTCTTGCCATCACCTCAAGCTTATTATGTCCAGAACAAAACTCCTTATCTACCCACCCAAAACCTGTTCTCCCCCTGACTTCCCCATCACTGTAGACAGCACCACCCTTCCTATCTCAGAAGCCTGTAACCTTGGCATTGTCCTTAACTTCTCTCTCATTCAACCTACATATTCAATCCATCAGTAAATCCTGTTGGTCTCACCTTCAGGACTTCGCTAAAATCTGCCCTTTCCTCTCCAAACTGATACCATGTTTAACCAATCCCACCTTGATTGCTGTATCAGCCTTTTAAACTATTATTCTTAATAATAATAATAATATTTGCTAAGTACTTACTTTCCACTTTTGTAAAATGGAAGAATGTTGTAAACTGTAAGCTCCTTATTGTATTATACTTTCCTAAGCACTTAGAACAGTGCTCTGCAAACAGTAAATGCTCAGGCAACACTAGTGATTGACTAAAAGTCCTCAGCTCTCCCTGCTTACTTTAGGGATGATAATAATAATAATAATTTGGTATTTTTTTATTATTATCATTATCATCCCTTAAAGAAGGAGAGGCAAGAACTTTCAGTCAATCACTAGTGTTGATTAAGCATTTACTGTTTGCAGAGCACTGTACTAAGTGTTTGGGAAACTATAATACAATAAGGAGCTTACAGTTTACAACATTATTTTTCCATTTTAAAAAAGTGGAAAGTACTTAAATATTATTATTATTATTATTATTATTATTATTATTAAAGGCTGACCTAGCTCTGTTCCTCCCTTCAAAGCCCTACTGAGAGCTCACCTCCTCCAGGAGGCCTTTCCAGGCTGAGCCTCCTTTTTCCTCTCCTCCTCATCCCCCCTGCCCTACCTCCTTCCCCTCCCCATAGCACTTAGACATATGTGTATAGATTTATTACTCTATTCTACTTGTACATCTTTACTATTCTATTTATTTTATTAATGATGTGCATATAGCTTTAATTCTATTTGTTCTGACGATTTTCACACCTACATACCTGTTTTGTTTTCCGTCTTCCCCTTCTAGACTGTGAGCCCATTGTTGGGTAGGGCCCATCTCTATATGCTGCCGACTTGTACTTCCCAAGTGCTTAGTACAGTGTTCTGCACACAGTAGACGCTCAATGAATACGATTGAATGAATGAATGAATAGGATAAGTGCTTGAATAAACATGGTAGCAGTTTGGAGAGGAAAGGGCAGATTTTAGCGATGTCCTGAAGGTGAGACCCACAGGATTTACTGATGATGTAAGGATCAGTGAGATTATGGATTTGGCAATACTCTGGGAAATGACAGTACCCAGATATTTAGAGAGATATTTCTTTTTACCTTTTTACTGTTCACTCTACAATGGCTTTTTTTCCCCATTGCTTTCAAACATGCTCACGATCCCCATCTGGTTCTTCAAATAGAGGCTTGTGGTGGGTAGGAGAGGTTCCCCTGTATTTTTTGAGGAGTGTCACCTAGTGGTTAAAGCTTGGGCCTGGGAGTTAGAAGGACCTGGGTTCTAATCCCAACTCCAATACATGTCTGCTGTGTGACCTTGGGCAAGTCACTTCATTTCCCTGGGCCTAAGTTACCTCATCTGTAAAACTGGGGATCAAGTGTGAGCTCAATGTGGGAAAGGGACTGTGTCCAACCTGATTAACTTGTATCTACCTCAGTACTTGGCACATAGTAAATGCTTAACAACTACTCTATTATTATTATTAATGTCTCTCCCTTGGCTCCACAGCCCCCTTCAGTTATTGCTTAATCTCCCGTCTACCATTCCTCTCCAAACTCCTTGAGTGAGTTGTCTGGAGCCCGTCTCCACTTCCTCTCTTTCAATTAGCTCTTTGACCCTCTCTATTACTAAAGATGACATCAGAGGAGCTTTCTGCGATCTAGATTTGAATCTAAATCTCAAGTGTGATAGAAAAAAAAGAGGCAAAGTGTATGTGCACATTTAGATCATTGTAACTATTCTGAGCAATCCTCAGCCGCAGGCAGCAGTGGACTTTTGGGGTCACATAATCATATGTTTTCTTTGTTAAAAGGATGGAGATGCCAATATCCAAATATTATTTCAACTTTGTTGATCTACTGCCCCTTTCAGTGAACCTTTGCTTCATAAATCCTTCTTCCTTCAAGAAAAGCCTTATTCTCCTAAAGGTGTCTAACATAACATCCAGAAAACAGACTAGACAGAAGTCAAAAGAGTCAAGGCTGAGAACACAAGCAGTTTTTGAGGTGCTGTGAGGGATGATAAGCTAAAACAAAAAGCAAAAAAAAACTTGCCATGAAGTCAAAAGCCTTCCCTTTCTACTTTCCATGTTTAGGAAGTCAAGAAAAATAAATGAACAGACAAAGGATCTGGGGAAGCTAGGTTTCTTCCTCAACAATAATAATAATGGCATTTATTAAGCACTTACTATGTGCAAAGCACTGTTCGATCTGTTGGGAGGCTACAAGGTGATCAGGTTGTTCCAAGGGGGGCTCATAATCTTAATCCCCATTTTACAGATGAGGTAACTGAGGCACAGAGAAGTTAAGTGACTTGCCCAAAGTCACACAGCTGACAAGTGGTGGAGCTGGGATTTGAACCCATGACCTCTGACTCCAAAGCCCGTACACTTTCCACTGAGCAAACCAAAATGCTTTTTAACTTGGCATCACAGAAATGTCCCTGAAAGGCAGAAATAAGTTATTTCAATATCTCACATACCTCATTGTCTGCTTATTCCTCTAGTGTATTAAAAAAAAAAAGGAAAAGTCGAGCCCTGATCAGAAGACTCAAGTAGGACTGAAATAAAAAGAACTGTTAAATTCCAGTCCTTTCAGCCAAAAATAAACATTAATCAATTACTCCGGGAAGGGGACAGATCACCCTGTAGCCTGTGAGTGTTTTCCTGAAGCCAGTAGAGTACTGCAATGGTTGATTCCAAAATGCATGGAAAAGGAAAGAAATTCCATCTGTAGTGAGGGAACAAACTATTGTCACATCAAAAGTGAAAACAAATCCCTCAGTTCTGTATCTGCTTAACAAGCTCAATGGTGGGGAGAGTGGGTGCTCACACAATGCAACACACACATACACACCAGCCCAACTACATTTGCTTTAGAAGCTGAAAATTTCCTGAACCAAACACACAACTGCTAAAGCCTAATGAAAGCCTGAGAAGACTAGAGGACCGTGGAATGAAATACTGAAGAATCTAGGGCAGGGAATAGAGGATTTAAAAAATTTTAAACCAACCCTAAAATATACAGCCTTCTTGAAGACTTTTACTGCAGGGGTTCAGTGTAAATTTAGAAATGAGAAACACTTAAAAAGTACAAATTATGTATATACCCTAGAAAGCCATTCCAGTTTAATTCCACCTGCATCCATAACTCCTGTCACGTGGGCATTCAGCAGTAACAAATGGGGTTAGGCATCTTGTATTTTCATGACTTTTTGTATTGATTTAAAATCATCAGCAGTGCCATCCTGGGTCAGACCAATAAGCCGTCCAGCCCATATTCCATCAGACAGTGGCACAAAAAAGTGTTGCTTTTTTCCCCCTTGCAACCTATCCTCATGATTAGGGAATTTATCTTCTAGTACCTATAACCTTTCCCTCTAATAATGAATACATTTAAAAGATAATTATCAAAGCACCTAGTGTGAGCAGACTAAACCATTTATTTGTGGTGTGCATTATATTTGTTTTGGATGTCAGACCTTCCTGCACTTAGGTGGTGAGCCTCTGGGAGCCACGGACTGGAAGCCAAGGGTCTGTCAATTGATTTTCATGTAATTATCCCAGCACTTAGTTTTTTTGTCCATTATAAAGTGATTAATAAGTGCTTATGGTGATAATAATTAATGTACTTATGTGGGTTCTGTGCATCTTCATTTGTGCTTAGGTACTTAGTTTTTTGAGAGCAGGGAGTGGTTTTTGTTCTAATTGCCCTCAAAATCTCATTCAGGGCTCAGTGCCCAATGAGTGCACAGACACTTTCGTTATCTGCTTATTTTAGGTGGTGCACTGTTGTGGAAGTTGCAAAATAAATCAATTAGACAAGATTATACACCCAATCCTTACCAGCAATGATTTTTACTGTCTCAGAGAGTCTTCATACCTCTCCTCCTGAACTGAGTGCAGGGATGGTGGAGAGGGTCGATGTTCCCAGGGCCTCTTGGCAATGTGTGATCCGTAGGGCTGTAGGGGAGATGAAAAGCTCACAGTAGGAAAGCTGCAGGAGAAAACCTAGCCTAGGGGGAGATCAGTAAAGTTCTGCCCTTCCCTGGACACCAAACAGCTGTTTGAAGCCACCAGCTCCAACCTTCAGGATCGTATTTATTTACTGAGCATTTACTGTGTGCAAAGTACTGTACTAAGCTCTTGGGGAAGTACAATTTAGCAGAGTTGGTAGACACACTCCCTGCTCAAAACAAGCTTACAATCTAGATGGTCCACAAGATATTGAAGAATCATACAACCCAGCTCCCCCTTCCCTCCAGCCCTCAAATTAATAGTTTTAGGAATTTTTGTGGTAGAAAAGAAAAACAAAAACCCTGAACCCTCTTAGTAGTTTCTCTTTATCTCTGCCTAACAGCTGAAGTTCAGTTCCTCAAGATAAGTGACTGGTTAGAAACCTCGCAGTCATAAAAACAACTAAAAAGTGGGATAATAATAATAATGGCATTTGATAAGCACTTACTATGTGTGAAGCACTGTTCTAAGTGCTGGGGGGGGGGGATACAAGGTGATCAGGTTGTCCTACATGGGGCTTACAGTCTTATTCCCCATTTTACAGATGAGATGACTGAGGCACAGAGAAGTTCAGTGACTTGCCCAAAGTCACACAGCTGACAAGTGACAGAGTTGGGATTAGAACCCATGACCTCTGGCTCCCAAACCCATGCTCTTTCCACTGAGCCATGCTGCTTTGTCCACTTGTCTGCTGTGTGACCCTGGGCAAGTCACTTCACTTCTCTGTGTCTGAGTTACCTAGTCTCTAAAATGGGGATTTAAGACTGAGCACCCCATTTGGGACATGGACCCAGTCCACGTGTCCAACCTGATCAGCTTGTATCTACCCCAGTGCTTAGTACAGTGTCTGACACATGGCAAGCATTAAAAAAGAAAAAGAGAGAAGGCGGTGGTCCATAGTGTGGAAGCCAGCTGAGAGTTTGAGGAGGATTAAGATGGAGTAGAGATTGTTGTTCAAGTCATTTGAAATCTATCTTGTGAAACAGTGAAAGTTCTGATCCTAACCAAATCCCATCCAAGCAAAGGTTCAATTGACTTCAGGATACAGCTTTTTCCTGACAATCTTGGGGGCTGATATTTAACCAGGATTTGTACATCTTTCCAGTTAAATTGGTCTTATTTTTCCAAAATATGAAGAGTCATTTGTATTCACCTACTGTAGGAAAGGCACATGGTCATTACTATAAAGACTTCCCAAAGCAAAGATTTTAAAGTCAAATAAGATAATTTCCTTCCCATTTACCTGCCACCCCCCCCAACTCCCCACAAAGATGTTGATGAGTAAACTATGATTAAAATTGCAGCTAATGAAACAAGGCTCCAAATTACTTAGAAAGATTGGTAAACTCCATGCAGCAGAACTGCAATGTATCTACAGTAGCTACATGGGACTTGGAAATACAGGCCTTCCTATCCCATCACATTTCAAAGGTGTTTTCTTTCCCATCAAGCCTCAAGAAGTAGGAAACCAATTACAATGACTAAAAATATTACAGGACACATTATGGAAATGCAAAGACAGAGAAATACAGAAATAAGTTTGAGTGATGTGTCAAAGAACAATGTCTGTGTCCTCTGGAAATCTGAAGTCTTAATAGACCGACTGTAAAGAGCCAGTGGGGCCAATAATGCCGACTTTTCCGTAGTTGGATTGATAATAGGTGGACTGTGTTGGGAGCTGCTACATCAGTAGGTTTTTCAGAGGGAGAGGTTTACTAGTAGTTACTGGTTTCCACCTCAAATAGCCATCCAAGGAATCTTCATATCAAATTACAACTTTAAACCTCCTAGCCCACTTTCTGCTCTTGCCAAATTTCTAGGTAGGAAGTGCCTTAGAACCAACATACTGTAAATAACCCAATTTCTCCAACCCCCTGTAGTTGGGCACACCTAAACCAGTCATACATGATTGTCTCACCTAGTCTTTTGAGATTCTCAGAGAAAGATCCCACCACTGCCTGCAATGACCCATTACAAGTTCTGAACTGTCTCCCAGACCTTCGAAGCATTATTTAAGCCCCTTTATTTTTTCTAGTTCAAGACACTAAGGCATCTCCAAAAAAAGAAAAAAACAAAACCCAGCAACTCATGCCACCATGTCTCCTTCCCTTCCTGTACAACCCCAACAAGATATTAAGATTAACAACATCACCCTCCTTTAATATGGCTCCCCGGCCTGGGGTGGGCCAGGCATTCTGCAAAGCTGGTTTAAATAGCAAAAAAAAAAGATCCAGGGTAGAACTTCTGTCATGCCATTTCAGAAATAAAAAGTAACAGGCAGGCAGAGGTGAAGTTCTGTAGTTTTGGTGAATCTTCTACCTGGAAGAGGTTGAGAACCCAGAGGCAGTTGAACTTCAGCTCCCTCTCTGTTTTTAATCAGCTTCTTCTATCACTTCCTCTTCTCTCCAGACACAGGCACTATCTACTTTCTTTCTCACCACCCCCATGAAATAAGTCAGCAATTATTGGCAGAGCAGAATGAATGCCAAACACCTGCTAGAATCAGCATCTCAGATGCCCACACCTGCCTTTACCTCCTCCTGGCCCTAATGAATCTTGGAGTTCTGAGATCCCAAAGGTCTAGGAGAAGCCTTCTGGTCCAGGCCTATGGCTCCATGGTGGGGATCCTCAGACCATTCCAGACAGCTGAGAACCTCTCCATGAGAGGCAAAAACACCCTAGCCTCTCTCGGGCATCCCATGCCAAGGCCTAACAGCCCTCTTTTTTTTTTAATCAACCAATCATATTTATTGAGCACTTACTGTGTGCAGAGCACTGTACTAAGTGCTTGGGAAGTACAAGTTGGCAACATATAGAGACAGTCCCTACCCAACAGCTACTTCCTCAAACCAAACCCAAATCCTTCTTGCTACAGCTTGTTTCTTCTTTATCCAAACCACAAAATTTTCACAAGTTGCTCATCATCTTATTATATTCTCTTAGTCCACCATCCATGACTTCTTCATCAAGCCAGATGACCCCAGGATTTATTTCTCCACGTTTTTGTCTCCTCTGGGGCTGTCTCTGAAAACGTTTCTCAGTGTCCATATCTCTTTTGACCTAGGAAAATACTGGATAGTACTAAGTTCAGTGAAAGGATTACTTTATATCCTTTCTGGATTTACTTCCAGTTTTGCTCAGCACTGTGTTGGGATGGCCTCCTTTTAAAGCACAGAGCCATAACCCAGACTCATAGCCAATTTGGTTGCCCGCTCTGATGTCAGGATCTTTTTTGCCATACCTGTCCTCTGCCAAGTCTTCCCTCACTGGCATCTTTTCTTCCCTGCACATTAGCCATTCTGAAATATACCTTGCTAGGAAGACTACACTTCTCCCTCTCTCCTGCAATCCACCGAACAGTTTATTCTGAATTGCGCATGGTGACACAGAGAATGGGCAGACAGGCATTAGGAGTAAGACCTCTATTGATGAGCCAAAATACTGAACTTGGCTGCTGGTTTCCACCACTTCCCCAGGGCCAGCTGCAAACAGGGGGAGAGTGAGACAATGGCCAAAGGGAGAAATGTGGGTGGGAAAAGTGACTTGGCTAAAAGGGAACATCCCTCCCCAACTAGCCCCGGTCAGAAGCAGCCCTTGCTTGAACAGGAACCCGAGCAGGGAACTGCAACAGCTTTGGAGCAAGGTGGGTGCATCAGGGAACCCTGGAGTCTGTTTCTGCTGATGTTGTATGAAATAAGGAGGAGGGGCAGCAAATGTCCCACCACCTCAGGGCGACTAGATGGCTAAAGCCAGCCCTGCACCATCACAGTCAAACCTCTTAGTAAAGCCGCTAACATGGCCTAAGGGCCCTGCCACATCTCTGAGGAGAGGGCCCCATTCCTGCTAAGCATCCAGAAGGAAGGGCATTTTGACAACTACTGAGATGCAGCTTGGCCTCATGGAAAGAGTACAGCTGGAGGTCAGAGGACCTGGGTTCTAATCCCAGCTCTTCCAAATGCTTGCTGTGTGACTTTGGGCAAATCACTTAACTAATCTGTGCCTCAGTTCTCCCTTCTTCCTAGACTGTCAGGGACTGTGTCCAGCTTAATTCATTAGTATCTACCCCAGCACTTAGAATAGTATTTCACATATAGTAAGGGCTTAACAAATACCATTCAAAACCCCCCACAAAAAACACTACTACTTCTATTGCACCAGCTGACATCAAGTCAGTCTCAGACAAGTCCTTCAGACAGGGACTTGTCAGATAGTTCCCTGGTCCAGAACCACACCTGCAACAGGTAAAAACCAATTGAGATTAATCCCCTGAATTATGTCTATTTTTCCTCCCACCCTACCCACTGCCCATTTACAGAATACCCACCTGTTGATCAGCATGTGGCAGACAAGTCTTGATGCTCCTCTACGTCAAGTATCTTTTTTAGGATTGCCTGCCAGACTTCCACAATGCTGCCCTGAGTAAGTGTCACAAAAACTTAAAGTTTCATGTAGCTACAGTTTGGAATGTATGAAAAGGAGACACCGAGGAAGGGGGAAATTCATCTATCACTTAAAGTGAACTCTGATGGGGAAGAGTAAAAGGTTGATATGCTAAAGTTTCACTTATCTATCATGGACCTGTTTCTGAAAAGTTATTTTCCACCTCCCAGTCAACCAAATCTTTTGAGGATGGACTGAGCAGCCAGCCAGCAGTAGCTTTACACAGTAGTCTTCTACTGCCATGGGAAACTTGTTCTCACTGGGACTCTACCCTCTCTGTTCAGGGGGATGTAATTCTCATCAAAACCAGCCACCCCAAACCATATCCCATGGCTGACACTCAAAACCCAACTTTTTAGGGGCAGGAAAAGCTGCAGCTGCCCATCTCCCTGGGGAATGAATGCTAATCAAAAGAATGACCTAATCAAGCCCATACTCCATGGAAGCACATCAATATTCAGGAAGTGGGGCCAGCTTGCTTCAAAAGGCCAGAGTCAAGGTACAGAAACAGGATTAACCTAAACCAGATGCATCAGGAAGTCAAGTTTGAAACCAACATTCAGAGAAATAGGAAGGAAGGGAAGGGAAATGGAGGGCAAGGGAGGGGCTCTGGATCTCTATCAGCTGGCAGCAGTTGGCATTTGAGAGGGGGTGGGACTTTCTCTCCCTTCCCCTCCTCTTCATAATCTCTACTCCCAGAGAAAGAGAAGGGTGTTTTTTTGGGGGTGTTATTAGCATTTGTTAATCATTTACTACGTACCAGGCACTTTACTAAATTCTGTGATAGATAGAAGCTAATCTAGTTGGACATGAGCACTGTCCTACATAGAGCTCACCATCTTACTCCTCATTTTACAGATGAGGTAACTGAAGCACAGAGAAGTGAAGTGCCTTGCCCAAGGTCATATAGTAGACAAGTGGCTGATCTGGGATTAGAAGCCAGGTCCTTCTGACTCCCAGCATCATACCCTATCAACTAGGCCATGCTGCTTCTCTATAGGCTGAGGTTTTATTTGAATAACTAAACTAAAAATCACTTATCTTGGTTTTAGTTTCCTGGGCAGAGGAACTTTTAAGACATTTATTTGGTTTATATTATCCCAATATGTGGAAGAGAGGAGACTTGGTGGAAATTAGTTTGGCAATTTTTTGATGCCCAGCGCTGGATCTAATCTACACACACCTCATGCTGTCAGCCTGGCTCAGGAAATTCTTGTTGTTGGTGAGGATGTGGGTGATGATGAATTATCTGGGTAAGTGCTTCGCCATGTGGTTTGGCTTTGTGGAAAGCTGGACTCAATGTTTTGCTCTTTGGGTACACCTGAAAACTAAAACATCAGTGGCTATGCAGGCTGGTCTCTGCCAGAGGAGATTTTATTTTCCCTCTAGGAGGGGAGGGAGAAATGGGAAAAAAGAAGGAAGAAATGTGCCAAACACTGGAGTAGATACAAGATAAACTTGGCCCTACATGGGCCTCCCAGTCTATGTAGGAGGGTGAACAGGTATTGAGTCTCCATTTTGCAGATGAGGGAACTGAAACCCAGAGAAGTTAGTTGACTTTCCCAAAGTCACACAGCAGAAAAATGGCAAAGTGAGATTAGAATCCAGGTCCCCTGATTCCCAGGCCCGGAATCTTTCCATTTTCTCCAAATTAGCATATTTTGAAGTTTCTACTAGGTATTTCTGTTTCCTTTGCAGCATCAAACCTAGCACCTCTCACCTGTTAAGAACAGAAAGCACCCAAACTTTAATAGGCTTCTCCATTCCTGCCTCTCCCTAGTACAAAATGGCACCCTAGGATCCTTGGGCATGGCTTAGTGGATAGAACATGGGACCTGGGTTCTAATCCTGGATCTGCCACATGTCTGCTGTGTGACCTTGGGTATGTCACTTAACTTCTCTGGGCCTCAGTTACCTTATCTGTAAAATGGGGATTAAGAGTGTGAGCCCCATGTGGGACAGGGACTATGTCCAACCTGATTAACTTGTATCTACCCCAGTGCTTGGCACATGGTGCTTAGCAAGTACCATTATTACTGCTATCATTATTACTGGGCTGGCAATCCCCACTAGAGGTCATTTAGTTCTTGCCCCTGCCTTTGTGCAGGACTGCTGTTAACTCAGCCCAGAAAGAAGAGAGGCTCTCTTGTCATTGAAGTTCTTCAGGAAAGAAGGAACCCAAAACTTTCTCAATCTCCCAACATTCCTCAGCCCAACTCCTCCAGTCTAGTCTGATCTCCACACTTCCTCAGCAAGATGTTGACACTGATTACTTTACCTCCGTAAATATGTTTGCCTTTTGAACGTAGGGCCTTCTAAACATAAAAACACGATGGCAGCGGCTATTTCAGAAGGGGACCAGCAAATTTCCAACACTGACTGTTTAGTTCAGTGCTCTGCAGAGGGTAAGAGCTCAGTAACTACTACTGATGGAACTTTAAGCTGACTGTGGGCAGAGAGCATGTCTGCCAACTCCATAGTATTACACTCACTCAAGCATTTAGTACGGCTCTCTGCACTCAATAAATACCATCGATGACGACTGATGATGAAACAAACCTTGGGCTCTGAAGGAGTTCTCTTTTTGATTTTTAATGGGGGGCAGAATACACTGAGGGGAAAAAATGGGAATAGGAGGGCAGAAGCGTTCCTTTGGGAGAAAGTCCTGGTAAGATACTAAACCTGATTTTTCAAGGAACACTGAGAGAAGCCAGGACAGCCACAGTGGGTTAATTTGAGTCCAAATTAGCCTTGGGGTCTGAATGGTACAGATCGAGCATGGCATCCTCCCCTGACCACAAAGACCAAAGTACATAAGGAACTTGTTTTCTACCACTACTAATACTGCCAACTGTCAGTATTTTTATTAGTACTGACTGCTGTTTATGCCAGGGAGTAAGTTTCTGACTAAGGAGAATAAATGGGGGAGAGAAATACATATTTTTTAAAAAAACCTAGCCCATAGATTGTAAGTGCTTAATCTGGTGAGCAAATGGGAAGGGTGGGGGGGAACCCCTCATTACTATTCAAACTACTCTCCCCAAATATCTCTGGTGACACCTAATGACTAAAAGCCAATCTCTTAAAGAGACTAAAAGCCTGAGTTGCTTAAAAGCCTAAGTGAAGAGAAGCTTTTCTTTGCTCACAGGCAGAAATTAATCATTTGAAAGAGAAAGCAGGGTAAACTAACAGATGAGCAATGGTTCAAGTCTCTAGTACCTTTAAGTGAATAAACCCTCCCCCTCACTGTGATCTCCTTCTGCTTTGATGGATCAGCCTGGTGGTGAGGCTGAGGAACGGGTGGAGGTATACACAGAATTTAGGTTTTGGGGGAGGAAAATATTTATTTTGAGCACCAGCTACACCTCTGTCCTCTTTCCACTGGAGAGTCACTGGGAGATTTGAGGACTGTCTTATTTGTTAGTGTTTCTCTTTGAAGGAAAAAGTATTTCATTTTGGTGTTTTCTGGGCCTCTATCAAAAGTTGATGCAGTACTTTAATTTTTGTTGTTTTCTGCCATTTGGTTGCTTTTTGGTTTTTTTGTTTTGTTTTGGATGTAGAGAGGATGTTTAGAAATACGTCTGCTTCCACGCAGGTTCTGAAGAATGTTGCTTATACTGTTTTCCCCCTGGCTGTCTCTTCACCCAGTTTGCTTTGTGACATTTATCTCCCCTTTTGTAAGCACTGTATCTCTTCCCTTCCACCTGAGCAATACCCCCTATCTCCCATCCTGCACGAATGTTTATGAAAAGACAGTTAACGTCTTTGCCTGTCTCTGTCAGTCACTCTCTACCTCCCTTTCCCTATTAGCAAAACACACCGAATAAACGTAAGTGACTTTAGTGCCTGGCTCCTTGTCCAGATCTCTTTAAATATAATATACTTTGCTCTTGAGAAAAAGCCAGGGTTTTGGGGCTTTTTTCTTTTAAATTTGTGAAAACAAATCCTTTTCCCCAGCCTCCAGCCAGAGAAATAAACAGGACCAACCTGCTTCACCAGGGAATCCTTAACTTCCGCATGTAGCATCTGAGATGACCCCTTTCAGTTCGAGCCCAGTGGGTTGACGTTTCATGAAGCCAACTGCCTCTTAGATGGAGGGTGTAGACTCCTTTCTCTTTCCATATATTAGACTCTGTGCTGCACTGCCTCTCTCCTCCCTCTCCACATAGTTGCTGGTTTTCTACTTCCTCAGCACATGCTGGCAGGATGAAGTGGTGACTCTTCTACTAGAGCAGCCTAGTACTGAACTTGCTTCATGATTCTTCTGGTCTTTTGCAAACCTGTTGCCACCTCAGAGAGCTGGCAGAAAAAAACCTTAGACCAGCAACAATAATGACCAAAAAAAAATACAAAAAACAGTGCTAGTAGGGCTTCTCTGTCCTCAGGTTTCTGTCCCAGCCATTGGGGGAGTTTCAGGAAGCAGTGGCAGCTGGCCAAAGAGGGATTTCCTCTGGGCTAGGCAGGGGGTAGGAATAATTCAGCTACCACTGTGGCACGCTTCCTGATGAGAGAGAAGCAGGAATCAGATGAGCCCAGGTGAGGGGCATGTCTCCACAAGAATCAGGAAAAAGAGAGGAGCAGCGTATTACTGGACTTCTCTTCCTGACTCCAACCAGGATTTTAATAAGGAGCTCTGAGGCAAAGCTGAGACCCACCTAAGTCTCTTGGACAGCGCAGAGGGTCTTCAACTGAATTTTTCTTAGACTTTGGATGCCTTCTGGTGCTTGCTTGCTACATGCACTTCCCCCATCAAATAGGAAACCTATATGAACAGGATCCAAGTCAGGGAGTCTGTCCTGGGTTCCCTGTGGGACTGGGGGCCCCCTGAGGGCAAGACCCATGCATGTCCTGCCTCACCTACTAGACTGGGGGTTCCCCCTGAAGGTGGGGACCATGCTTGTCCCACCTCACCTATCAGATTAGTGTGTATGTGTGGGGGGTGTCAATGAAATAATGGTATTTATTGAGCACTTACTAGGTTTAAAGTACTGTACTAAACTCCTGGGAGAGTACAATACAACAGAATTAGCAGACCCATTCCCTGTCCATAATGAGCTTAAAATTTAGAAGTGATCTCCTGGATGCCAGGGCCCACAACCAGAACTCTTCTTTGAAGCTTTAGACTAAATTGTCTTGTCTTACACCATTGAGTCATCTCTGACCCATAGCGATGTCATGGACAACTCTCCCAGAAAGCCCCACCTTTATCTGCAATTGTTCTGGTAGTGTATCCATAGAGTTTTCATGGTAAAAATACAGAGGGGTTTACCATTGTCTCCTTCCATGCAGTAAGCTTGAGTCTCCTCCCTTGACTGTCTCCCTTGCCGCTGCTGCCCAGCACAGGTGAGTTTTATCCCCTCCAAAATCCCCCCTGTTGTGTCGAATATGTTGTCCAAGGCAGTGACAAGTGAACAACCAGGGCACTTTATATGTTACCTGTGCTGTTTTGGTTTCTTGGAGCCTCCAGTTTTTTCAGAAACTAAAATGCAATCCTGAAAAATCTCAACTATTTTCAAATTGACATGCAGGTCAATCAATCAATTAATTGATCATTTATTGAGCGCTTACTATGTGCAGAGAGAATAATAGAAAAGAGCTATTAGAGGGTGGGGAATTGTGCCTGTCACTCCTCACCTATCAGACTGGGAGTCTTCTTCTAAGAGGAGGGATGGCATCTATTCTCTAACACTGACTTGGAGCACTGGGTTCAGACAGAGCTTTGCACATGAAGGGCCTTACTAATTCAATTGTATTTATTGAGTGCTTATTGTGTGCAGAGCACTGTACTAAGCGCTTGGGAGGTACAAGTTGGCAACATATAGAGACAGTCCCTACCCAACAACAGGCTCACAGCAGCAGTGAACTTCTAGGGGCGAGAAACCCAGTAAAGCCAAAGATCAGAAACGGGGTGATCTCTCTGGGCACCCTCGTCAGTTGTAGGTTGATTGTTTTTGCTCCCTCTCCCCCCATCAATTGAGCACAGTCAACTTTCAGTGGTCTTTTTTGAAACTGAAGTCCCTGAAGATTGCTGTACAAGTAACCAGGGCTTTGGATTTGTTCCTCCTTTGCTCCTCTGTCATTTTTTAAAAATGGTATTTAAGTGCTTACTATGTGCCAGGCGTTGTTCTAAGTGCTGGGGTAGATACAAGCTAACCAGACTGGACACAGTCCATGTCCCACGTGGGGCTCACAGTCTTAATCCCCATTTTACAGATGAGGTAACAGAGCCCTGGAGAACGGAAGCTAATTTCCTAGGGTCACACTGCAGACAAGTGGCAGAGGCGGGATTAGAACCCAGGTCCTTCTGACTCCCAATCCTGTGTTCAATCCACTAGGCCACACTGCTTCTTTACTACTTCTACTTCTGTAGTCAGAGCAATAGGCCAAGGTCATCTTTATGCTGAAAATGATCAAACAAGGCAAAACTTTTATGCCCCATTGGGAAACAGTTTAGTCTCCTGGAAAGAGCACATGCCTCAGAGTCAAAGGACCTGGGTTCTAATCTCAGCTCTATCACTTGTCTGTTGTGTGACCTTGGACAAGTCACTTAACTTCTCTGGTCCTCAGTTCCCTCATCTGTAAAATGGGGATTTAACTTCTCTGGTCCTCAGTTCCCTCATCTGTAAAATGGGGATTCAATAGCTGCTCTCCCTCCTATTTAAACTATGAGCCCCATATGGGACAGGGATTGGTTCCATCCTGATTATCTCGTACCTACCCCCATGCTTAGTAAATTGCTTGGCATAGAGTAAGTGTTTAACAAATACTAGCTTTATTCTTACCAACCCTCCTCCCAGCAGAGAGGTCTGGGCTTTTCAAGGGCTCAGGTGAGGTGCCCTCAGAACTGAACACAGAATTTGGGGTGGGGAGGGCTGAGGTATGAAGTTGTATGACTCTCAGATAATGTCTGTCTAAAATGACAGGTCTCCCCCCAGTGCAGTGTTCACAGGCAGTTCTTATAAAAAGAAGGACCCATGGAGCTATTGCTTCTGTCCTAAGCTCCCAACCCCAGCTGCTGGACTTGGGAGTCCCCTTTCTCATACAGTATTTCTTATTTTGGCTTCTGTCTCCATCTCTGCAATGGCCAGCTAATGGTTAACTAAGTTATCCATGCCAAATATGTACCGACTCTTTTTTCTCTAAAGGGAAAGATTATTATTATTACTACTACTAATATTAATAATTATAGTGGTATTTATTAAGAGCTTACTATGTGCCAATCATTGTAATAAGCACAGGTTAGATACAGGATTACTAGATTGGATGCAGTCCCTGTCCCTCATGGGACTCACAAGTATAAGGGAGAAGATCCTTTCATACAATTTTGCAGGTAAGTATGCAACCCGACTTATGATTTCAACATTTTCTCTGGCCTTTTCACTCTTATATTCTCCCATTCTTTAACTGTGAGCATCAGTAACTTGAAGCAATACCATGTCAATGCCCTGGGACTTCTATTTTTATAGTAACATTATTTACTGAGCACCTTCTCTGGCAAGAGCACTGTATTAAGCATTTGTCAACCTACACAACACTGCTAAAATGAGTTATTTCTTCTCCATGAAAACTATCACATTAATCAGAGCACTCATCTTATCCTGCTGACTTCCCTGCCTCCTGTCTCTCCCCACTGCAACGCATTCTCCTGCCTGAATCATTTGTCTTCAAAAACATTCAGTCCTTTTTTCCCCACTCCTCAAGAACCTCCAGTGGTTGCCCACCCACCTCTGCATCACCATGAAACTCCTTACCATCAGCTTCGAAGCTTTCCCCCTCCTATCTTACCTTGCTGCCTTCCTACCACAATCCAGCCAGCCCACCTTGCTCCTCTAATGCCAATCTACTCACTGTATGCGGATCTCTTCTATCTGGCCACCAACCTCTTGCCCATGTTCTGCCACTGGCCTGCAATGCCCTCCCTCTTCATATCTGACAGAAGATCACTGTCCCCACTTTGAAAGCCTTATTGAAGGCACATGTCCTCCGAGAGACCTTCTCCAAGTAGGCTTTCTTTTCACCTTCTCCCATTCCCTTACCCTAGCACTAGGATTTGCACTGTTTACTTAACCCCTCTCTCAGCCCGACAGCCCTTATAAAATAATAATAATTATTATTATTGTAGTATTTGTTAAGCACTTACTGTGTGCCGGGCACTGTACTAAGTGCTGAGGTGGATACAAGCAAATTGGTTTGGACACAATCTCTTTACCATGTGGAGCTCACAGTCTCAATCCCCATTTTACAGATGAGATGACTGAGGAACAGAGAAGTGAAGTGAACTGGCCAAGGTCACACATTAGACAAGTGGCAGAACCAGATTAGAACCTGTGACCTTCTGACTCTCAGGCCTGTGCTCTATCCACTATGTCATCCTGCTTCACTTATGTATATATCTGTAATTTATTTATATTAATATCTGTTTCCCCCTCTAGACTTTAAGCTCCTTGTGGGCAGGGAACTTGACTATTAACTGTTATACTGTACTCTCCCAAGTGCTTAGTATAGTGCTCTGCACACCATAAGCATGCAATAAATAATGTTGATTGAATGGAAGGGACTGCAATGGGGATGTGATTTCCACAAGAGGTATTTGTTTGGATTATGACAGAGTACCATGGAAGAGTACAATATAAAGAGTTGATAGATATGTACCACAGTGAGCTTCATGCCAGATTGACCTCTCTGTCCCCTGGAGGGGAGTATAATCCCTCCAGAGGAGCTGAGATGGAGCTTCTGCGGTTTGTGTCCACCTTTTGGTCCAGTGGAGGAAAGTGAGCATCCCTGATGGACAGTCCATGTCCCCCGATCCCTGTACCTGAAATAACCTGGGTCCTTCCAAACTTCACGGAATGTCTCACCTCCCCTTTCTCCTACCACCCCTTGGTCAGAATATCGGGTGACCTCATAATTTAATCTATGAAGACAGATGATCAGGAATTGCTATAAACCACTTGTTTACCAGATAATCTTGAAGGATTTCACCTTATTAACATGCCAGAGCACAAAATGTGCCAATCTGTTGTGGAGCCGGTCGAGGTAGTTCCAGATAGGAGAGGGAGTAAGCAAGAGGTCAGAGGTGTGAGAGAATAGTGAGCCACAGTGAATATGTTGGCTTGAGAGGAGCAAAGTGTAAGAGATGTGTTTATAGTGGGAGAGGAGCAAAAAAACTCAATGATTTTTTTTGATACTGAGCTGGTCATCAGGTGCAATCATAATGCTATTAATTCTATTTATCCTGATGGTTTTGACACCTGTCTACATATTTTGTTTTGTTGTCTTTCTCCCCCTTCTAGACTGTGAGCCCATTGTTGGGTAAGAACCGTCTCTGTATGTTGCCGACTTGTACGTCCCAAGCGCTTAGTACAGTGCTCTGCACACAGTAAGTGCTCAATAAATATGATTGAATGAATATTTTCTGAGCGCCTACAGTGTGGAGAGCACTGTACTAAATGCCTGGGAGAGCACAATATTGCAGAGTTGTTCAACTCATTCTCTGCCCACAACCAGCTTATAGTCTCCAGTCTAGTCACTTCGCTTCTCTGTACCTCACTCCTCACTCTCAGCCTCAGCTTCAAGGCTCTCCATCACCTCGCCCCCTCCTACCTCACCTCCCTTCTCTCCTACAGCCCAGCCCGCATCCTCCACTCCTCTGCCACTAACCTCCTCACTGGGCCTCGTTCTTCGACCCCCAGCCCACATCCTTTCCCTGGCCTGGAATGCCCTCCCTCCACACATCTGACAAGCTAGCCCTATTCCTCCCTTCAAAGCCCTACTGAGAGCTCACTTCCTCCAGGAGGCCTTCCCAGGCTGAGCCCCCTTTTCCCTCTCCTCCTCCCCATCCCCACCCCCTACCTCCTTCCCCTCCCCACAGTGCTTGTATATATATGTACAGATTTATTACTCTATTTTACTTGTACATATTTACTATTCTATTTATTTTATTAATGATGTGAATATAGCTATAATTCTATTTGTTCTGACAATTTTGACACCTGTCTACATGTTTTGTTTTGTTGTCTGTCTCCCCCTTCTAGACTGTGAGCCCATTGTTGGGTAGGGACCGTCTCTATATGTTGCCGATTTGTACTTCCCAAGTGCTTAGTACAGTGCTCTGCCCACAGTAAGCGCTCAATAAATACCATTGAATGAATGAATGAGGAGAGGGCTGACTGAGTGTCTTAAAGCCAAGGTCAGGTGTTTCTTCTTGATGCAGATAGAATGAGAATTTTGAGGAGTCAGGGCATTAGAATTAAGAATTTAGAAAAATGATGGGCATCAGAATTAAGTCTGGACTGGAGAAGGCAGTGACTGGAGGCAGGGAAATATTTGAATAAATACGATATGAATGAAAGATGCCAATGCACTAGCTAAGTTGGAATACAAAAAGGGCTTAGACCACCTTGGGGGCAGTTTGGAGAAGGAGTGGGCTTTGGAGATGTCAAGAAAGAATTGACCGGATTTGAAGACTGAATAAATATGCCAGTTGAAAGAGAAATCTTATTGCCAAGTTTATGGGCTTGAGAGACAGGGAGTGTGGTGATGATGTCAATGATAATGGGAAAGTTATGAGGAGGAGAGGATTTGGAAAGGAAGTGCAAATCCTAGTGCTAGGGTAAGGGAATGGGAGAAGATGAAAAAGCAAAACAGGCTGCAGACATGAGCATGGGACTAGGAATCAGGCAGGTGATCTGGATTCTAATTAATGTCTGCCAAGTCATTGTGGGTGAGAAAGGAGAGTGGTGTTTGCACTAGGGGTTTAAGTAGGGAGTTATAAGACTGGAAAAGTTGGTGGATGATGAGCACGGGAGTCAATAAGTAGAAGAAGTAGCAGACATGAGTCAGATAGGACATAGTCCCCATGTGCACAGCATTTACAGTCTGAGACAGAAAGATTGTGAGCCTGTGAGGGGTAGGGACTGTATCTAATTCCCAACTCTATATTCTCTTCCAGCACTTAGTACAGGGCTATAAACACAGTAAGCACTTAATACATGTTATTACTCCTAGAGTTTCCTAATCTCATTTTATAATAATAATAATAATAATGGCATTTATTAAGCGCTTACTATGTGCAAAGCACTGTTCTAAGTGCTGGGGAGGTTACAAGGTGATCAGGTTGTCCCACAGGGGGCTCACAGTCTTAATCCCCATTTTACAGATGAAGTAACTGAGGCCCAGAGAAGTGAAGTGACTTGCCCAAAGTCACCCAGCTGGCAACTGGCGGAGCTGGGATTTGAACCCGTGACCTCTGACTCCCAAGCCCGGGTTCTTTCCACCAAGCCACGCTGCTTCCCTAAGCAAGTAAATAAATACTTATACTTATAAATACTTATACTTTATTAAAGTATACCAAGTAAACAGACCCAGAGAGATTAAGGGGAAGCAATGTGGCCTAATGGATAGAGCACAGGCCTAGGACCCAAGTTCTAATCCCAGCTCCACCAATTCTCTTGTGTGTGACCTTGGGCAAGTCACTTAACTTCTCTGTGCCTGTTACATCATCTGTAAAATGGAAAATTAGACTGAGCCCCACATAGGAATATTTTGTATTTACCCTAGCACTTAGTACAGTACCTGACACATAGTAAGTGCTTTACAAATTCCATAAAATGAAAAAGTGACTTGCCCAAAGTCATGACTGCAAGCAAGTGTTCGAGCAGGGATCATTCATTCAGTTGAATTTATTGAGCACGGGAGAGTACAGTGTAACATGGACACATTCCCTGCCCAAAGTGAGCTTACAATCTAGATGGGGAGGCAGACATTAATTAGAATCCAGATCACCTGCCTGATTCCTAGTCCCATGCTCAGGTCTGCAGCCTGTTTTGCTTTTTAAAGCCTGGGTCTGTGTTGGCCAGTAATAGTAGTTTGCACAGGTGATTTATTGCCTCAAGCCATTTCAGTGGGGTGACAACCACATCTGGCTACTTATTAAGCCCTTTCTATGCGCTAAGCACTGTAGTGAGAGTTGGGGTAGATACCAAATAATCATGTTGGACACAATACCTGTCCCACATGGGGCTCACAGTTTAAGTAGGAGGGTGAAGGATTTAATCCCCATTTTACAGATAAGGAAACTGAAATACAGAGAAGTTAAGTGACTTGGTCAAGATCACAGAACAGACAAGTGGTGGAGCCAGGATTAGAACCCAGGTCCTCTGACTCCAGGCCCAAGCTCTTTCCACTAGGCTAATTTGATCTATCCAATTCCCTTCTGACTTATCAGCTTATCTCCCAATATTTTCACAGCAGAAAATAGAAAAAATAATTTTTGAATGCCAATCGCACTTTTGAAATCACCCTTGAACAGTCCTTCCTCCTTTCTTAGCGATAAACAGGAAAAGAGAAATTGAAAATCATGGTAGAATTCGGGCAAACTTGGCTTACACTGGGATACCTGCGGTTATCTGTTCAGTGAACCCAGTGAACTCTGGTAAAGCCATTATTTCCTTTTCACAACAGTTGCTCTCTACCTTTTATTTGGTTAAATATTTGGAAAGCATTTGCTTTCTAACGACATTGAATTCCACCTCCAGTATTTTTACATATGCCAAACTGAACAGGAAGGGACAGGGTGTACATCCAATTCTTTTTAAAGGGTGTAGTGCTTGCATTTTTAAAGCTCAACACCTCAGGACCAATAGTTCTTCAGCTTGAAACCAAGTTCGTTGTTCCTAAACAAACACAGCTTGACAAAATGCCTTTCTTTGCATTCTACCACCTCTAAACTAGGCCCTGGTCCCAGCAGTTGCCTAGGAAGATAGCACCTTAAAATCTCCCAGAATGTTTCTTTCCAGTAGCTTCCATCTAGCCCCATACACCTACCCTACACTTATTCTCACCTGTCCTGGGCCTGGGATAGGGAATGGAGAATTGTAGAGAGCCTGTATCTCTTACCCAATGAGACTGTGGGAGAACAGACACCTGCCCCAGAGAATCAGGTCTCTGGATACACAGTCAGTCCAGAGTGCTCTCCAAACTAAGCTCTACACCTTCCTCTCATTCCTGCATTTTGGGAATGTTAGAAAAGCATTTTCCCACTGGGGAGTCACCTGAGCCAGAGGTATGACACAACACTGGCCTGGATCTGATATCTCTTTGGCCTAAGAGTCCAGGAGTTATATTTCCATGGAAAAAGCTGAGCTGGGGAGGGGGGGGGTTCTCTTGGACATATTTTATGGGAGATGGAGAATTTTCCATTCTGAAAGTCTCCCCTTTCTTGACAGAGCTGAATGTGAGTAGTTCTCCTGGATCC
The DNA here is from genome assembly GCF_015852505.1 of Tachyglossus aculeatus. NCBI lineage: Eukaryota > Metazoa > Chordata > Mammalia > Monotremata > Tachyglossidae > Tachyglossus > Tachyglossus aculeatus. The sequence goes on along the minus strand of NC_052069.1, from coordinate 105,315,612 downwards.
GCTCAAACAATTGTATCCTTGCCAACATGTTAAGCAGGAGGAGGCTAAGGGGTTTCCCAGCTGTCAGAAGGAAGTTCACTTGGCAGAGGGAAACTGCTTAAAGTTTTCTCATAACGATATTTCTTAATTTTTATGATCATGGGATTGGAGACAAAGACCTTCGTAGAACTGCTTCAAGGGACAAACTCACACCACCTGGCTGCCTTTTTCTAAATCTTCAGAAGCTCTATTCTTCCCTGTGCTGGAAGCAATCTCCTTGGGTCTCCCTTGATTGACACTTTTCCCTGTCCTCCATTTATTTCCCTCTGTCTGATTCCCTTCCTTGATTAAGATGTTTTGCTTATATTTTTCTTCCTCAATGACTTTAAAGTAGGCTAGAAGGAGAGTGTGAGTTGCCTGTCCAACATTTATATCTGGCAGCCTCCCTCCTTTCTCTGTTCCCGGATTTTCTCCCGGGGCTCAGTAACATTCAAACTGTTCTTGGCCCCCACTTCGTGATTGACAGCTTTGGACCATCCCCTTCCTTTCTCTCCGCAGCCTGATTCTCATAACTTAGTCCAGGCTAAGTGTGGTCTAGCAGAAGGAGCCCAGGCTGGGATTCAGGAGACCTGGGTTCTAATCCCTGCTCTACCACTTAATAATTATGGTATTTAAGTGCTTACTATTTGTCAAACACTATTCTAAAAGCTGTGTAGACCCAGTTTAATCAGGTTGGACACAGCCCCATCCCACTTGGACTCTCATTTTAAGTAGCAGGGAGAACCTGTATGAATCCCCATTTTGACAGTTGAGGAAACTGGGGTACAGAGAAGTTAAGTGGCTATGCTGTGTGCTCATTGGCAAGTCACTTAACTTCTCTGTACCTCCGTTTTCTCATCTGTAAAATGTGGATTAAATATCTGTTCTCTCTCCTGCTTAGATTGTGAGCCCCATGTGGGACAGGGACTATATCTGACCTGATTATTTCCACCCTAGTGTTTATTACAATATTTGGCATGTAGTAAGTGCTTAACAAATATCACAACTACTATTTTTGAAATGATTATTGTATTAAATAAGCCCATTCCCATCTCTCCCTAAAGTCATCAGCCCTCTTTGCCCACAAAAAGATGGGGATGAGCTCCAGAGCACTGGCTCCACAGGGTGAAAGGCTTTTGGGCCCTTGAGCCTCCAGGGATAAAATTTGACTTAAAAGTGAGTGTGAACATGTGTGTGTTTGTATATTCAGTACTGCACAGGCCTAGATCATGCATCCATTCCACCACCTTGCCCTCCCTACCTCACCTCTCTGTTTTTCTCCAACCCAGCCTGCACACTTTGCTCCTCTAATACTAACCTTGTCCCTGTGCCTCCATCTCACCTATATCACCATCGATCCCTAGCTCATGTCCTGCCTCTGGCCTGGAATGCCCTCCCTCCTCAAATCTGACAGATAATTATTCTCCCCCCCTTCAAAGCCTTACTGAAGGCACATCTCTTCTAGGAGGCCTTCCTTGACTAAGACCCCTCTTTTCTCTTCTCCCACTCCCTTTCATGTCATGCTGACTTGCTCCCTCTGTTCTTTTCCCCTCCCAGCCCCACAGCACTAATGTACAACTCTATATTCTTTTTTATATTAATGTCTGTCTTCCCCCACTCTAGACTGTGAACTTGTGGGCAGGGAATATCTGTTTATTGTTGCAATCTCTCAAGCGCTTAGTATAGTGCTCTGCACACAGTAAGCACTCAATAAATACGATTGAATGAATGAACCTAACTGCTCTGTGCCTGTTTCCTCATTTGTAAAATGGGGATTCAAAGCCTGCTTACCCTTTTACTTAGATTGTGAACACCACGTTGGGTAGGGACTGTGTCTAACCTGATTATCTTACATCTATCCCAGCGCTTAGTACAGTGCTTGACATATAGTAAGTGCTGAACAAACATGATGATAATAATAATAATCATAGCAATAATAATCATCAAAGCAGTCTTCTCCAGGACAGGGCTCTAGTAGAGGCATCCCAGCCAAAACCTGATTTCTTCGAGTGTGGCTTGGCTAGAAAGACTGTCAAAGCAAAATTGCCATAAGATGGTTGTGAATTGGTTATATCCAGAGATTTATAGCTTTGCCAGGAGTGCAATCTAGAGCTACTGTTATCAGGAGTTCATCAGCATAACAAAAGGAACCAATTACAACCATTTAAAATACGTTGTTGGCTGGAAATTGTCTGTGAGCAGTTGGAAAGCAATTGCCTAGGGGGATTCTAATGACTACTGATGAGAGTGAGATAAAGATCAGAGAAAGGGACAGATTGCTTGAAATAAACTTTGTCAATGTTATTTATTGAGCACTTACTGCATGCAGAGCACTGTACTAAACACCTGGGAGAGAACAAGACAACAGAGTTGGTAGACAAGTTTCCTGCCCAGAAGGAGCTTACCGTGCAGAGGGGGAGACAGACATTAAAACAAATTGTAGATGTACATAAGTGCTGTCATTCGTTCATTCAATAGTATTTATTGAGCACTTACTGTGTGCAGAGCACTGTACTAAGCACTTGGAAAGTACAAAACAACAATAAAGATAGACAATCCCTGCCCACAACGGAGTCACAGTCTGGGGGGGGGGGGGGGGGGGGGGGGGGGAGAGACAGACATCAATACAAGTAAACAGGCATCGATTATAAATAAATAGAATTATAGATATTTACAGAAGTGGTGTGGGGTTGGGATGGGGGGAAGAGCGAAGGGAGCAAGTGGAAGGGAAGGGAGGAGGAGCTGAGGAAAAGTGGGGCTTCGTCTAGGAAGGCCTCTTGGAAGAGGTGTGCCTTTGGTAGGGCTTTGAAGGATGGAAGAGTGATTGGCGGATTTGAGGAGGGAGGGCGTTCCAGGACTGGGTTTGGCAGCAGAACAAGCGAGATTGAGGCACCGTGAGAAGGTTAGCTCCAGAGGAGTGGAGTGTGGGTAGCTGCAGCCTATTTCAGAAAAAAGGATTCTTATTGCTGTTGCGGAATCTAGCTAAGGCCAATTTTCCTTTTTTTCATTTCCTCCTCGTCTGGGCCCTCTCGCCTTCCCTAAAGGGTGTCTGTCTCAGAAAGCCCATCTGTGCAGCCCAAGGAAAACACTATGTAAAGCAGGCTGTTCCCTGATGTTGACAATTCCTCCCTTACTGGACTCTTATCATCAATTTTCTTTGCTCTAAACCAACTTTCCTGACAACAAGTGGGGCCGGAAACAGTGGGTGATGTGTCAGGAGCAGAGAATAGGTTCGTAAAAACAACAGGGACCTAACACAAGACCTTCACTCAGCCGGTGGTAGGCATTTGAAATCGTTTCTCACCAAAAGCTGTACTGGCCGAAAATCCATAGGGGTTTGCATCAGTTTTTGGATGAAAAATCCATAGTGAGCTACTAAAGGGCATTTTGAGGTGTTGGTCCATCCCCACTCAATGAGGTTGGTTGTCAAGGAGGGCAACAATCACGTGGGAGAAGAGGAAATGCTTTCAAACATGCTTGTAACCCCAATCTAAAAAAAAACCCTCTCAACTGCAACAGCTTCCCCATCTTCTTCCACCTATTCCTCTCCAAACTCCTTGAGTGAGTTTTCTACACCCACTGCCTCCACTTTCCTCCAAATCTCTCCTCCCCCTGCCACCTTCAACTTGACTTCCACTCCCATCCCTCCATGGAAACTGTAATCTTTAAAGACCTCAATGACTTCCTTCTTGCCAAATTTGACAATCTCTACTCCATCCTAACCCTCCTCACTTCTCAGCTGCCTCTGACCTTGTGGACCACCCCCTTCTCCTGGAAACGCTACCTAACCTTGGCTTCTCTGAAACCATCCTCTTCTGTTTCTCCTCATTTCTGACTGCTCTTTCTGTCTTTTTCACAGGCTCTCTTGCTGCCTCCCACTCTCTAAAAATTAGAACCTCTCAAGGCTCAGTTGTGGGTTTGCTTCTATTCTCCATCTGCACCAACTCCCTTGGAGAATTCATTCTCTCCCACAGCCTCAACTACCATCTCTACATGAGTGATTCCCAAATCTACATCTCCAGCCCTGACCTCTATCTTTCTCTGCAGCTTCACATTTCCTCCTGTCTTCAGGATGTTCCACTGACTGTGGTTTATATTAATGTCTCTCTCCCCCTCTAGACTGTAAGCTTGTTGTGGGCAGGGAATGTGTCTGCTGATTGTAATACTGTACTCTCTCCAGTCCTTAGTATAGTGCCCTGCACACTGTAGGCACTCAGTAAATACAATTGAATGAACAAATGGGCCCTTGAATTGAATGACTTCAATGTAGATGTGTGAATGACCTCGTTGTGGACAGGGAATGTCACTGTTCATTGTTGTACTATACTTTCCCAAGTGCTTAGTACAGTGTCCTGCACACAGTAAGTGCTCAATAAATATGATTAAATTAATGAACAGGAAATAAATGCCTCTGTCAGCAAAATAACAACAAGAAATCACAAAGCCATTGGCTGAGCTGTATCTTGCCCAGAGGCAGGGGAAGGGTTGGCGGACTATTTCTGATGATCTTGTACCTAACCCAGACCTTAGTACAGTGCTTGCCCCATGGTAACTGCTCAATAAGTACCATAATTACTATTAATGGGACTCTTCAAAGACCCTTGCTGCTCTGGAGGTATGAAGTCTTTGGAATTAGAGATGAATATAGAGTAGCAATGTGATTTTTTTTTTTTAAACTCCCTCCTCTGTTTCTCCAGTTCCCCTATCTCCTCCCAGTTCTCTGCTTCACTTCTCTGCTTCTGCCAGTAGATGACACTCACGGCGTGGTCTTGGACTGTGTTATTTTTAAAACCCGGCCACTATGAATCCCCAGAGTTCTGCCGTGGCTCTTTCCTTGGACTCTCTACTTGAAGGCTGTTGGTCTTGGGGATCAATCAATCAATCAATCAATCGTATTTATTGACCGCTTACTGTGTGCAGAGCACTGTACTAAGCGCTTGGGAAGTACAAGTTGGCAACATATAGAGACAGTCCCTACCCAACAGTGGGCTCACAGTCTAGAAGGGGCTGAAATCAGATGATGCTTGAATGGAACAGGCACACATTTACAGGTTGAGGGAGCATGGGTTTTTCGCTGCATCTGAAAGGACTGAAATTAGACCCTGGAATTGGCAGGCCAACTGGAAGGACTAGATGGGGCACTTTCCTGGCCCACCTAGAAGAGGGGTAAATCCCTTCTTTGTACTTTCCTTATGCCTAATGCAGACAACAACGATATTTTCATTTTCTTTTACTGTAGGACTCTGTCCCCTAGACCTACCCATGCTTATCCAGGGCAGGGTGATGGTGCGGCTGATTCATTCAATTGCATTTTTTTGAGTGCTTACTGTGTGCAGAGTACTGTACTAAGTGTTTAATAAGCGCCATGACATGCTAAGTGCCACAGCTGATGGTGGTGACAGGAAGTAACCTAAAGAATGTGTCTGTTTATTATTGTATTGTACTCTCCCAAGTGCTTAGTACAGGGCTCCACACGCTGTCAGCACTCAATAAATATGATTGAATGAATGAAGGAATCTAAAGCCGTAATCACGACAGCTAAGACAAAGGCGGTCTTTGACTTAGGCAGTAGGAAACAGTCAAGGGTGTTGCCCTGCTGTGGTGAAGAGGGAGGGCTGTGAAGTTGAGGTAGTCCACACAAAGAAGCCAGGGATGTCACCAGGAACCGCAGGTCTGCCCCACCCACCCGGCCACACCCATCCCTGCTGCTGCTCCACTGATGACTGGTTGCACTGGCTAGATAGCCAGAGGGTGATGGAATGACAAAATTATTCTTCTGGGTAGTATGTGTTATCCTCTCATTCCCCCATTTTTTCACTGTACTTGTTAAGCACTTCTTTTATGCCACTGGAGTAGATACAAGTTAATCAGATTGGATACAATCCATGTCCCACATGGGATTTTCAGTCTTAATCCCCATTTTACACATGGAGTAACTGAGGCACCGAGAAGTAAAGTGACTTTCCCAAGGTCACACGGTAGACAAGTGGTGGGGTCGGGGTTAGAACACAGATCCTTCTGACTCCCAGAAGGATCATGATCATGCTGCTTCTCCCACCTTCCCCTTCTCCCATTCCCTGCACCCTATACTGAGCTTGCTGAGGAAAAGGCAATGGGGAGTTCGGGGGATGGGAGACGGGGGACAGGAAGAAAGGTTTTATCATAGGCACAGGTCAGGCTTAATGTCATCTTCCCTTCCCCCACCCCCACGGTGTTTAGTATTAGTGCTATGGATTGTGTAGATTCCTACAGGTGGAATTGTGTGGATTGTGTGGATTCCAAGCAGGTGATTGCCCTCCCCCCCAAGCCTGGTTTCTTCACATTAGTATTTGTGGCTAACATCTTCAGGAAGGAAATAGATGCACAGGGGATTGATTTAATTCTGCCTTTGACTAGGCAGCTTTAGATAACTCATTTTCCATTCTGGTGCTTGAGTTTACCCCTCAGTAAAACGGGGGACTTGGGATTTACCAGGGGGTATGGGTAGTGGAAAGTTTATCAAGTTTCTGGATAGTAGTGTTACTGCATCATCATCATCATCATCAATCGTATTTATTGAGTGCTTACTATGTGCAGAGCACTGTACTAAGCGCTTGGGAAGTACAAATTGGCAACATATAGAGACAGTCCCTACCCAACAGTGGGCTCACAGTCTAAAAGGGGGAGACAACTGCATGACCTGACTCCTTCCAAAGTGAACCAGCCTCTTAGCTATTTTAATTAAATTTACTTGAATCCTTACCTATTTCAATTCTGCTTCTTGTCACTCTACCAATTGCTTGCTTTGTGAGCTTGGGCAAGTCATTTTACTTTGCTGGGCCTCAGTTTCCACAATTGTAATATGGGAATTAAATCGTACTCCCTCCTACTTCAACTATGAGTCCCACGTGGGTCAGGGACTGTGTCCAACCTTATAAATTTGTATCTACCCCAGTGCTTAGAAGAGTGCTTGCCAAATAGTAAGCATTTAACAAATACCATAAAAAAATTCAGGATTCTGGACCTCAACTAGGTACCCACTCATATCACCATCAGAGCAAAACTGAGTAGAATGAACAATCCTCCCTATGGGTAAACAAGTATGGGGAGAAGGGCCTTAGGGGCAGAATTGGGAGTGAAGAAAAATTGGAGCCAGGGAGAGGCGAGGAAACACATTCCTTTGAGTCACCGTGTTTCGTGAAAATCCGCAATTCCCAAGCCAGAAGACCAGAGCAAGTTTGACACTTGCTTCCTGTTAGAATATTGTATCTATGTCACAGCCCCAGTGGGTAACTTGCTGGGATTTGGCAGTCTTTCCCTGAGGTTCCCAAAGTAGGGTTCTGGGATGAGGGCACACTGGGTAATAAATCAATCAATCATATCTCCTGAGGGTTCACTGTGTGCCGAGCACTGTACTAAGCCCTGGGAGAGTCCAATATACAATAGAGGAGTGAAGTGTGCAGGCTGGTTTGTAATAGGAAAACAGCAATGTGAGGTAAGAGAGGGTAAGTTGATTGAGCTGGTAGACATGTTCCCTATCCACAAGCTTACAGTCTAGGGGGGAGACAGACATTAATATAAATAAATAAATTATGGACATGTACATAAGTGGTGTGGAGCTGAGAGAGGGGTGAATAAAAGGTGTAAATCCAAGTGCAAGAGTGATGCACCAGGGAATAGGAGAAGAAATGAGAGCTAAATCAAGGACGGCTACTTGGAGGAGATGGAGATGTTTGGAGAAGAGAAGCAGCATGGTCTATTGGCAAGAGCACGGGCTTAGGAGTCAGAGGTCATAAATTTTAATCCCGGCTCTGCCGCTTGTCTGCTGTGTGACCTTGGGTAAGTCACTTTACTTCTCTGTGCCTCAGTTACCTCTTCTGTAAAATGAGGATTGGGACTGTGAGCCCCATGTGGGGCAGGGACTATGTCCAACCTGATTACCTTATATCTACCTCTGCACTTAGAACAGTGCTTGGCATGTAGTAAACACTTAACAAATACATAATTATTATTATATTATTTTATTATGTGCCTTCAGTAAGTCTGGGAAGGTGGAGAGAGTGATCGTCTGTTGGCAATAAATGAGGAGGACGTTCCAGGCCAGAGGCAGGATGTGGGTGGGAGGTCAGTGGCCAGATAAATGAGATTGAGGTACAGTGAATAATTTGGCATTACAAGAACAAAGTGAGCGGCTGTGATGCAGTAGACAAACAGTAATGTAAGGTAAGAGGGGACAAGATGATTGAGTTCTTTAAAAGGGCAACCATCCTTTGCTGGGCAGGATGGACATGAGGTTGTCTGGCCCCAACACTGTCCCCACCCAGCTTTGGATTGGAGAAAGGCAGTTCACAAGTCAGGTCAGGGACCCAACTGAGCAACAAAGCTTTCTGTTGGCAAACATGAAGGCAGTTTCTTTGGAAAATTGGCCTTTAGCCTCCCCCTTCATCCAGATGGAGAAAGAGGAATGAAAGCAATGGGACATGGGGACACGGGAGCTGAACACATGTGTCCATGTGTGGGAAGGAGAGAGGCCAGAGGACAGCGACATATTTTCACCCAAACTAAGCCCCTACAATGCTACAGCTTCCAAATGAGTTATTAGGGGAAAGACAAAGAAAGAGGTTTATGTAGAATTTCTTCAGCAGTCAGTTTTCCAATTTGGGTAGTCTGTTAATTGCAAAGACTGCCTCTTCCCCCCCCCCCCCCCGCCCCCCGTCCCCCCACATTATGGGGAACAGAGAACAAAGACATTTAGGAAACTATAAAAACATGTAACTATGTTACAAAACTGAGGAAATGTGTTTGGTTTACTCACATTCCTAGATGGCAAAGACAGATATGATCTCTGGGTGGGACATCATATCCTAGTAGATTGCACCATGGCTCAAGGCTTCATCATGGACTGTCCCTTTCTCCCCCTACATACCATGCTCATGTTCTTTGCTCTTTCCAAACAAACTCCTTATCTTCCCTATGCTCATGACTCACCTTGCCTCTAATATGTTATCTCATTGTTTTCCCCCTTGCCGGCAACACTCCTATTCAGATTTGCAAAAGCACATCCCTCCCTTCCTTCACAGTCCCCTACAAAGGTAGTTTCTCCAGGAAGCATTCCCTGATTATTACCCCTACCTTCCTGATCATGCCTTCCCATCAGCCAACATAACACTTATGGAATTATCTGAGTAGTTGTTTTTAATTTGTTTATTCAATTGGGTCTATTCTCCTTATCTTTTCTCTCATTCTAAGAATTTAGAGAACATCTGAGCAGTGCCATTCTGGGTCAAATCTGTGCTTCATCCAGCCCGGGATTATATCTCTAGCACACAAGATCTTTGGAGAGACTGTGGGGAGGTTGTCTCTTAGACACTCATCTTGAGGCTAGGAATGGACCATCCAACATCTCTAACTTTCTAGTAATTCATTGTAGTCCTACAGTATATTTATCAGTGTATGCCTGTCTTCCCTCTTGAACTATCATTGCTTGAGGATAGGAACGGTCTTATACACAAGTACTGAGTTAGAGTGCTCTGTCTGCAACAAACTCTCAATTTTAGTGATACTTCCTGAAATTCCTATCTTTCTGTCTATAAAGCCCTATTTGGTCAGTGGTGGAGGGTGGGTGGGAAGGGAATGTGAGGGGAAAGGAAGAGAAAAGGAGAAGGAAAGGGGTCCTAGGGCAGAAACTTATGTTCCAAGGATTACTGGGGATTCAGCAGGTGGCTGGCATCTCCTCCTCATAGAACTGCAAAACATCTTGTCTTTCAATATGGGGGGAAAGGTTCACAGCAGCAGTCATTCAATCCACCACTGGTATTGATTATTTGCTCAGAGCACAGCATTAAGTGCTTGGGAGAGTATGAGCCAGGTGGTAGACAGGATCCCTGCCCTCAAGGAGCTTAGAATCTAGCAGGTAGCAGCATGACAAGGGATCCTTATGTTAGGTTCCATGACAGCCAGAGTAGGACAAGTTTGCCTCTCCTTTGGGCAGCTGTCATGAAATTCCAGCCCTTTTCAATACAGCTTGGAGAGTTATCCTCACTTGTGGGGGATTGAGGGATGGAATCCAGGGCTTTTCGGAACTTGGTACCCATGTCACTGGTGGTGTTAACCAGCACAAGTCCTTTCTTGAAATTTCTGTGGCTTTGCTTTCCTACAGGAAGGCAAGGATGAGCTTGGCTTTAGAAAGCCAATAGAATTATTTAGTGGAAAAGGGTTCTGCCCTGTTAAAGTTACCAGGTCTTTGGAAATGTTGGTTTAGGTCTCTGATCTGGGGCCTCCCTCCCACTCTTTGAGCCTCTCAGATGTGAAAGCGTTCAAAAAGAAAATTTTAAACCACTTCCGTTCTCATGGTTTCAGCTATAACGTATGCAGATGACACTGAAATCTATCCCACTAATGATAATAATAATACTAATGACGGTATTTATTAAGTGTTTACTACGTGCTGGGCTAAATGCTGCGACAGGTGCAAAATAATCAGATTGAGTGCAATCCCTACCTCACATGGGAATCACTGTTTAAGAAGGGAGAACAGGATAGGAATGGACTTTCTCTCTAGTAATTCATTATAATCCCACAGTATATTTGTCAGTCTATGCCTGTCTTTCCCCTTGAACTATCATTGCTTGAGGAGAGTAATTGCCTCACATGGGAATCACTGTTTAAGAAGAGGGAAGAACAGGTCTTTTATCCCCATTTTACGGATAGGGGACCTGGATCACAGAAAGGTTCAATGAACTGCACAAGGTCACACAGCATGCCAAGGCCAGAGCTGAGGCTGGATGACAAAGGTAGTGGCCCAGGAGATGGGATCTGGATGCACTTGGTTTCACTGAGAGTTTTTCTCACTGGGGAATATTTGGTGGGGAGAGGCTTGACTTTGTCATCAGACAGTTGCTGAGGCGAGCCCTTTCATATCTGCCCAGATTTAGAACTGGCCCGGGACACTGACCTGGCCCCTGAAACAACCACTCTCTCACCTGCCTTCACCCTGCTCTGCTCCTGCTGTTTTCTAGTTCTAGTCTGTTTATGTAGAGGATAACTGCATTTTTGTTGCTCGTCTCTGGGGTCTTGGGTTCTGTTAATTTTGCCTTTTTATGGTTTATTCTAGAAAATCAAAAAAGATCCCATCCATCAATCAATAGTATTTGAATGCTTCCTGTGTTAAGGCAGCCTGAGTAGCATACTCAGTGAAGGTTTACCAATGGCTGAGGCCACAGTGGAGTCCATTGCTGCTGAGGTCTCAGGTTCTGTTCTCTGTCTGAGGACAGCAGTTATTCTCAGTGTGTGTCATCCCACAAAAGATGGGGTTAAAGTGCCCGTGGCTCCGTGCAGACCACCATAAATGCTGCAAAAACAACTCATGTTTTGTTTTGTTGTCTGTCTCCCCCTTCTAGACTGTGAGCCCGTTGTTGGGTAGGGGCCGTCTCTACATGTTGCTGACTTGTACTTACCAAGCACTTAGTACAGTGCTCTGCACACAGTAAGTGCTCAATAAATACAATTGAATGAATGAACTAGGAGCCAGATCTCCTGACTCTGAGTCATGAGGAGAAATTTTGCTCTTCTAGCTGCAGATCCCTACTGACTTTTGTTGTTATTTTGGGTCCCCGTCCTTTATGCTGTTTTAATGTTTTAGTGTTTCATTACTCTCAATTTACCCATCTAAAGACTTCGCCTGTACCCCCCACCTCTATTCATAGATTGGGAGCCCCTCTAGAGACAGAGTTCATGTTTAACTTTCACCCATGTACTCTTTCCCAGAGCTTAGTACAGTGCTCTGCACACACAGTAAGTACTTGTTAAGCACTTTTTATGTGCCAAGCACTGTTCTAAACTCTGGGGCAGATACAATTCCATCAGGTAGGACACAGCCCATGCCCCACATGGGGCTCATACTCATAATCCCCATTTTACAGAACTGAGGCTCAGAGAAGTTAAGTGACTTGCCCAAGGTCAACCAGCAGACTTATGGTGGAGCTGCTGTGTGACCTCAGGCAAGTTATTTAACTTCCCTGGGTCTCAGTTACCTCATCTGTAAAATAGGGATAAAGACTGTGAGCCCCAAGTAGTATATAATAACAATAATAATAATAATAATGATAGTAATAATAATTGACTGTGTGTCAAGCACTGTTCTAAACCCTGGAATAGATAAAAGATAATCAGGTTGGACATAGCCCCAATCCCACATACAGACTACGCATAACCTGATTAGTTTGTATCTACCCCAGCACTTAGTACAAGAGCCTGACACATAGTAAGTGCTTAATAAATATCATAAACAACAACAAACTGTTATATTGTACACCTTTGTTATTTTTTATTCTCCCAAATACTTAGTACAGTGCTCTGCATGCAATTAGCACTCAATAAATATGATTGATTCTGTGACTTTGGACCAGCCATGAGACATGGGTCTCAGTTTCACCATCTGTAAAATGAGGACAGTCACCTTAGTCCCTTATCTGGGTCTTCTGACTCCCCTTCCCATGTGGATGGTTGAGTGAATGAACTAAATAAAATCCACCAAGCAGCTCAAGCTTCTTAGGATAAAGGCGCCATTAGGGATTCTCCTTGTCTTTTCCTTTCTTCATCTAAAGTTTCGTTAACACCTTCCAAATGGGAATAGCTAACCTTAGGACAAATTTGAGATTCCCTTCTGTGTCTCTCTTGCACTTATATTTGCTCCCTTTATTCACCCCTCCCTTAGCCCCACAGCACTTATGCCAATGCCTGTAATTTATTTCTTTATATCAATGTCTGTCTCCCCCTCAAGTGTGTAAGCTTGTTGTGGGCAGGGAATGTGACTGCCAACCCTGTTATATTGTACTCTCCCAAGTGCTTAGTACAAATGCTCTGAATACAATAAGCCTTAATAAATGTGACTGATGGATTGATAGCTCATAGGTGATAGATTCCTCAAATCCTACTGGCTTCTCTAGGGTTTATCCTAGAGAACTCCTCCATTCATCCAATTTTTGTTCAGAAGCCACAGGTGCCCCTTGGTAGCTCTGATCATTCCTCCCTGATTCCACAGCCCCTACACCTCACTTCATTTTGAAAATAGCATATGGCTCTATTTGGAGCTGGTGTGGGCTAATCTTATCTGGGGTTTGACGGGCCTCTAGCAGCGCCTGTCAGAGCAAATAAAATAGCAGCTGTTATCCAACTTTCAGTCTAATGAGGAAAAATATTGAATGGAGGATCTCTGAATCTAAGCACGGGCCGCCGCTGAGGGGATGGTGCCAGCAAGCATTCTGCCAGCTCTTCCGAGAAAAGCAACAGATGGTGCCCACATCCAGCAGAAACAAATGCCAGAGAACCCCTTTGGTGGGTGTGACTTGTGAATGCAGAATGCGTCACTGGGTTCATAGAAAAACAATGGTGACCGTGAGCCTGAGGTAGTTTAATAATAATGGCATTTATTAAGCGCTTACTATGTGCAAAGCACTGTTCTAAGCACTGGGGAGGTAACAAGGGGATCAGGTTGTCCCACGTGGGGCTCACAGTCTTAATCCCCATTTTAAAGATGAGATAACTGAGGCACAGAGAAGTGAAGTGACTTGCCCAAAGTCACACAGCTGAGAAGCAGCAGAGCCAGGATTTGAATGCATGACCTCTGACTCCAAAGCCCGGGCTCTTTCCACTGAGCCACGCTGCTTCTCGGTTTGCTGTTGGCTCTCCTGCTTCTCCTAATAACTGTGTTATTTAAGCGCTTACTATGTGCCAAGCACTGTTGCTAATCAGGTTGGACACAGACACTGTCCCACTTGGGGCTTACAGTCTTACTTCCCATTTTACAGATGAGATAACTGAGGCACAGAGAAGTAAAGTGACTTGCTAATGGCCCCTCTGCTGACATGTGGCAGAACTGGGTTTAGAACCCATGTTTCCTCTGACTTCCACTGGGCCACTCTACTTTCCCTTCCTTGAGCACTTGCCTTCCTTAACTTTGCCCAACCTTTATCTCTCCTTTCTTTCAAAGTCAAGGCCAGCTTCAGAAAAGCACCTCCTTGTGGCTGGGAAAATGTGTTTTCAATCAATCAATCAATCAATTGTATTTATTGAGTGCTTACTGTGTGCAGAGCACTGTACTAAGCGCTTGGGAAGTACAAGTTGGCAACATATAGAGACAGTCCCTACCTATCAGTGGGCTCACAGTCAACTTGCCGTGTCTTGTTTTATGCTATGGAGTCGACTCCAACCCATAGTGACTCTTTGGACACTTCTCTCCCAGAACACAGTCCATAATAATAATAATAATAATAATAATAATAATAATAATAATGGCATTTATTAAGTGCTTACTATGTGCAAAGCAAGTTCTAAGTGCTGAGGAGGTTACAAAGTAATCATGTTGTCCCACGGGGGGCTCACAGTCTAAATTCCCATTTTACAGATGAGGTAACTGAGGCACAGAGAAGTTAAGTGACTTGCTCAAAGTCACACAGCTGACAATTGGCGGAGCTGGGATTTGAACCCATGACCTCTGACTCCAAGCCTGTGCTCTTTCCACTGAACCACGCTGCTTCTCTATGCCCACATAGGGCTCACAGTCTTAATCCTCATTTTATAGATGTGGTATCTGAGGCACAGGGAAGTTAAATGACTTGCCCACGGTCACACAAAAAAACAGACAGGAGCCAGAACTAGAACCCAGGACCTTCCCAGGACCATGCTCTATCCTCTAGGCAATGCTGCTTCTCAGTAAGTGTTCAATAAATAAGATTGACTGAAGTTACAATCCCAGCCCTCAAGGAGTTTAGTCTTGCAGAGAAGCAGATTTATAATTTATAGATGTGACATTATTATGTTTCTCTGCCTGTACCCCTAGCCTACATAATGATGTCATATTAATACAACATTTAGCAGAAGTCTGTATGAAGAACTTTTCTCAGGTGCTACGTTGCTGCTACCCTTTCAGAAATTCCACCCCTCATCTATACCGCTCTCATGAGATGCATCACCCCCAGTGACACTTACTAACACCCTGACATTCAAGATTAACAGTGAGAGAGTGAGTCTGGGGAGATAGGCAATAAAGGGGATTTTTCAGTGGAAATGGGTAGCATTGGGGGCACTCTTATGGCAATGTGAATGCACCCCTGGCAGATAAATTTTACATTTTCAAAGGAAACTTCCTTTTTGTTTGCTTCTTATGCTTCCTCCTGAAGGGCCCTTTAGTCCAAATCTGCCCAGTTTCTCATTCCCGTTATACAGTGCTCTGTACACAGCAAGTGCTTAATAAACACTATTGATTGATTCTCAGCATTTTACCAGCCAGATGTTGCCTGGAAAACAGACAAATGGCCCTATTCTTCTGTATTTCGCTCACGCCTTCCTCTGGAAAGGCAGTGCTCTGGGGATGTGGGATACAGCTGGGTCTTATTTTCAGGTACTGGAGATGGGAAGCAGTAGACAAAAGGAAAAGAAAAGCCCCTTGTTCTGTGACGTGTGTCAGTGAGGTGATAACCATGGATGGGCAAATTTATAAAGAAAAACTAAACTTGCAAAGCTTTCTTGGACGTTTGTCTAGGTTCAGCTTGTAGGTAACTTCCAAGCTAGCTTCGGTAATTTCTAGCTTCTGAGAGCTGCCAGCAATGAATGAGAGTTTGTGGAGGTTAAAGAAAAATACTTGTTTAATATTTTTTATTTTAAGAGGTCTAGGTTTTTGAGGGGGAAGACATTTCTGAAGAACTTTTGATGGAATTTTGAGGTGTTCCCAAGCTAACAAACACTTTTGGAAGATCGGCAACAGGTGCAGAAACTGGCATGCTGCTGTCTCCCTTCCATTTCTCCTGCTTTAGCTCTCTCTCTCAAAGGCTTGGAGATTGTCCTCCATATTCTAAACTGATTAATTGAAATGGCCACTGCTGCATTATGCATTTTTAATAATGAATTAGTGCCCATCTCAGAAAATTTCAGCTAGAATAGTGCTGAAGGGCTTTTCAGTCGGTAATTAGTCTGGGGACATTTAGCTTCCTGGCAGCTTACATCCTTAGGGTATCCTTGCAGAAGTCGGGAGCTGATCTGGTCAGGCTTGCTCTGACCTTCAGTGATTTCTGTTGTTGTCTGGGACACAGTGTGCCATCCTTCCTCACCCCGGAATCCTTTTCTGACCTGAACATTGCAGGCCCTGTCTTCTATCGATCCACTGTCTTTTACTCCAGGTGCCCATCCAAGGGCTCTGGGCAGTCTCTCATGGAGAAAGGAGTCCCAGTTCTTTTGTTCTGTCTTTCCAGGTTCTTCTGGCTCCTCCTTCATGCCCTGTCATTGAGCGGAGCCCTCCCTCGTGTCTCTTGATGGTCAATCACATCTGTCTGTGTTGCTTCTCCTGGGCAGTCTCACTCTCTCCTCTTGATTTCCTTTGCCCTTTGTCCATCCTAGCTGGCTTCATCTCCATTACATGGATATGTCTTGGCCCAAGAACCGTATTTCTGTGGTTTCTAAGCCAATGGAGCCCAAAGACAGGTGAAGCGAACTAGGAATCAAACATACAAATAAACTGGGGAAGGAGCTTCTTTCCAGTGCAGCAGAAACCTCTATACTCCCTCTGGTAGAATCTGTGAGATGCCCAGAGAAACTTGCTTTTCATTCACCTATATCAGATGTCCCAAGGATTAAAGTGAAGCCAGGGCAGAGGGAGTGATCAGAGAGAGGGGAAGTAGTCACCTGTCCATTACCTCAGTGAGGTCCTCGGGTGGGTTTGGGGCAAAAGAAATCTGGGGGACCCTTCCCCCCTAAGTTCTACCAAAGATCTTCCAACCCACCCTCTTTTCCCATCTTGGAGCCTCCATCAAAGCTGACCTTCCTGCTTGAAACGGCTCCCTTACCCTCTTATAGCGTACTCTTAGTACACTAGTACAGTGTACTCATTGCACTTAGTACAGGGCTCTGCATACAGTAAGCCCTCAATAAATTTGACTGTTGACTCCCTTTTTATCTTAGTGCATGTATCACCTCCTCCAAACCACTTCCCCAAAGTCTCACTATTCCTTCTCCTCAGCTCATTCTTATCACAAATGAAACTGTTCAGCAGGCACCTATGGATGTGATTGCCTATGTGTCTGGGCATTCCTTCACACCAGAGACCCAGCTGCCCTCTAACTGGGATCTATGATGGCCTGCTCAGGATACACTGGCAGCAGAAGGGAAATTACGGGCCTTTCTGCCAGGAGGTACATGCCATCAGGGGGACGTTCTTGTCAATCACTCTTGCCAGTCATCTGGCAGCAACTGCTGCATTTCAACCAATTCCAACAGAGAATTGGGATGAAGTTGAGATCAGAAGGAAAGGTTAATAATAGAAATTTTCTCTTATTAATGATTGTGGTATTCGTTAAGCATTTACTACAGGCCAGGCACTGTACTAAGCACTGGGGTTGGGGTTCAAGCAAATCGGGTTAGATACAGTCCCTGTCCCACACAGGGCTCATAGTCTTAATCCCCATTTTACAGATGTGGGAACTGAGGCCTAGAGAGGTGAAGTGACTTGCCCAAGGTCACACAGTAGACAAGTGGCAGAGCTGGGATTAGAAACCATGACCTTCTGACCCCTAGGCCCCCTGCTTTATCTACTAGGCCATGCTGCTTCTCTTATTTAAGTCCCAAATGAAAGTCATTTCTGTGGTCTCCAGAAGAAACTCAAGTGGAGAGCCTCCAGGAGGGGAAAAGATAAGTGGATATTACTAACTTTGGGATAACCCAGATTAAGCTAAAGACCAATACCAGACTAGGTTCAGTCTGCAGCTAAGCCAGAACTCTGTTGTAAAATCTTTATTGCCTAAATCCTGCTTCTATGAGGTCATTTATTTCCAGCGAAGGGAGATTTAAGATTCTGATTTGGATACTTCTGTGTGCTTAGAGTAAATTATTTTATATCTCTCTACTATGATGAGGGATGTCTCTGTGAATCTCTTACCTCAGGGAAGCCTTGCTATTGCCTGGAGGGGAGAGTGTTGAGATAATTGGATTTCTTCTCTAGTAGGTTGCTGAACACCCTGTGTGCAGAACAGTAGCAAAAGTCTTCCAGCGAATTTCCCGTGCCTCTGAGTGGTCAGATATACCAAGTCATGGGACAGCGGCTGAAAATTATCTGCATGTTATCAGGAGATTCATCTATTCATTCAATCATATTTATTGAATGCTTACGGTGTGAAAAACACTGTATAAAGCACTTGAGAAAGTACAATACAATAATAGACACATTCCCTGCCCAAAATGGGGTTAGTCTGGGAAGGCCTCTTGAAGGAGTTGTGTCTCAACACGGTTTTAAAGTGGGGGAGAGTAATTGTCTGTCACATTTGAGGAGAGAGGGCATTCCAGGCCAGAGGCAGGATGTGGTTGAGGGGTCATTTGCGAGACAGGCAAGAATGAGGCACAGTATGAAGTTTAGCACTAGAGGAGCGAAGTGTGTGGGCAGGATTGTAGAAAGAGAGAAGTGGGGTGAGGTAGGATGGGGCAAGTTGATGAAGTGCTTTAAAGCCAATAGTGAGGAGATTCTGTTTGATATGGAGGTTGGTGGGCAACCACTAGAGATTTTTGAGGAGGGGGGTGACATAATAACAATAATAATATTAATAGTATTTGTTAAGGGCTTACTATGTGCCAAGCACTGTTCTAAGCACTGTGGGAGATGCAAGGTTATCATGTTGTTCCATATGGGGCTCAGAGTCTTAATCCTCATTTTACAGATGATGTAACTGAGTCACAGAGAAGCTAAGTGACTTGCCCAAAGTCATACAGCTGACAAGTGGCAGAGCCACACAGCTGAGAAGTGGTAGAGCTGGGATTCTGACTCCCAAACCTGTGTTCTTTCCATTAAGCCATGCTGCTTAGCTTCTCCTGAAAGTTTCTGTAGAAGGATGATCTGGGCAACGGAGTAAAGTGTGGACTGGAATGAAGAGAGACAGGGGGTTGGGAGGTCAGAAGAGAGGCTGATGCAGTAATCTAGGTGGGATGGAATGAGTGATTGTATTACATGGCAGCAGTTTGGATGGAGAGGAAAGGGGGGATTTTAGTGATGTTGTGAAGATGGCACCCACAGGATTTAGTGACTAATTGAATTTGTGCATTGAATGAGAGAGTGGTGTCAAGGATAATGCCAAGGCTTGTAAGATGGGAAGGATGGTGATGCCTACAGTTATGGGAAAGTCAGGGAGAGGAGAGAGTTTGGGTGGGAAAATATGGAGCTCTGTTTTGGATATGTAAGTTTGAAGTGATGGGAGGACATCCAAGTAGAGATGTCTTGAAGGCAGGAAGAGATGCGAGCCTGGAGAGAGAGCAAGGGAGGAGATGTAGATATGGGTATCATCTGCACAGAGATGGTAGTTGAACCGTTGGGAGTGAATGAGTTCTCTAAGGGAGTGAGTGTGGATGGAGAATAGAAGGGGACCCAGTGTCTGCTATATAACCCTGGGCAAGTCACTTCACTTCTCTGGGTTTCAGTTACTTCAACTATGAAATGGGGATTGAGATCTTGAGCACCACATGGAACAGGGACTGTGTCCAAACTGATTTGCTTGTACCCAACCCAGCATTTAGTACAGTGCCTGAGACATCCCCCTCCCTCCCCCAGGCCTCCACCCAGACTTTTGAGCTTACTACAGGCAGGGACTATTGCTCTTTGCTGTTGTACTTTCCCAAGCACTTGGTACAATGCTCTGCACACAGTAAGTGTTTAATAAATGTGATTGAGTGAATAAATGAATAATAAAAGCCACAGTTATTATTAAGCTCCACCCTAACTAGTGATTGATTCCTTCTCTTATTCTCTCCCTTAGTTTCTCCCCATAATGTCCAGGCAGTCCATCTAATGATGATGATAATGGTATTTGTTAGGGTAGTTACTAAGCACTTACTGTAAGCACAGCACTGAACTAAGCACTTGGGAAAGTGAAATAGGACTGTACTAAGCAAACTGGGGGAGATTAAAGATAATCAGGTCTGATACAGTCTCTATCCAGCATAGAGTTCACAATCTAAGTAGGAGGAAAAATAGATCTAGAATCTTTATTTCACAGATGAGGAAACTGAGACACAGAGAAGTTAGGTGACTAGCCCCAACTCACAGAGCAGGCAAGTGGCAGAGCTGGAATTAGATTCAAGGCCCTCTGACTTCCAAGCTCAAGCTCTTTCCACTAAGCCATGCTACTTAATAATAATGATATTTCTTTAATGCTTACTATATGCCAAGCACTGTAGTACACATTACTACACTACACATTAAGTGCTTAACAAATATCACTATTATTATTGTTATTACTAAGCACTGGGGTAAATACTGCATAGGCAGGTCCAACATTGGACTCCCAGTCTAGGAGGGAGCACAGCAATTGAATCTCCATTTTAAAGATGGGGAACTGTGGCACAGAGAAGGTTAAGTGACTTGACCAGGGTCACACAGCAGAGACATGGCAGAGCTAAGTTTAGAACCCAGGTCCTCTGAAACCCAGTCCCATGCTCTTTCCACTAGGCCACAGTGCTTATCACCTGTGGGCAGGAGCAGAGGCCAAGGCAACCCAGTACCAGGAAATACCCGGTGCTGGAAGTGCTTCCAAGAATTTGAGTTGAGGTTTTAGCTTGTGGTTTATAAAAATAAGCTTTTAAGCTGTCAGGTTGACTCCAGAGTCTGTGACTTTTATTGCTTTCTTTTGTGCCCTGTGCATTGTGTTAGGATTATCTTGTAATGAGCAGCCCCAGCGCCTTGAGGGTAGAATGAAACAAACATTGCTTTCTTATCTCTATTGCTTCAGCAAGCTCATTTACTAACCAGGGCATCTGCTTTCATGATTTCACCCAGTAGTGATTTAAAAGGCAGGGCTAAGGGGAAAAGGGCTCTTGGTTTTTCCGCCAAAGGGTGTTTCAAGCTGGCTGAGTGTGGAGCCTTGATGTTCTCCTGGCAGTGGGGAGTTTTGCTGGAGTGTACAGAAGAGCAGGAGGATGGATTGTCAGTGGTGGAATTTCAGGCACTGTGATTGGAGGTATTTGCCCTCCATGTTGTCATTATCTCTATGATAACCAGGTCAACTACAAAGAGGAGGACTTCTTTTGTCATTGTTTCCTTGGACCTTTTCCCCATTTCAGCCACTAGTGTGAAGGCTGGAAGGCCAGATGGACCCTATCCACCCATCAAAAAATGGTTGATCTAACTGGGGATGGAGTCCTGGAGCCCAGGTAGAAGGCAAGAGGCCGGGCATCTAGAAACCAACGGTGACCACCAAAATAAGTTTTCTTTTTAAAAGAGGAGAAACCAGATTTCAACTTGCCCTTGTCATCCCCCACCTTGGAGTGAACCCCTCGCCCTTCTTGAAGGGCCCTGACCTCCCACGACAGAGTACCAATCTGGAAAGCAGCAGTCTGGGGGTGATTGGAGGCTAAACCACGTTTCGGACCAAGGTCTCCCTGAGAGAACTTGCGGTTCAGTCAGGCAGAGCAAGCTCTTCCTGGGCTTGTGCTGTCCCCTTTAAGGAACCATTCCTGAATGACATGCATTCTCTGTAGGGGTGAGGGAGAGTCAGGGATGGGACATGGCCTCTGTTTCAGATAACAAACTGCTCCTTCCACTCCACAAAGGCCCAGCCTCCCTCCCATAAGCCTTGGATTCCCCCGAGTCCCTATGTAGTTAGGCATTAGATGGAGAAGCAGCATGGTTTAGTGAAAAGAGCAAATGTCTGGGAGTCAGAGGACCTGGGTTCTAATTCTGGCTCTGCCAAATGATTGCTGTGTGACCTTGGGCAAGTCACTAACTTTTCCATGCCTCAGTTTTCCTGCTCACCCTCCTACTTAGACTGTGAGCCCTACGTGGGACAAGAACTATGTCCAACCTAATTCACTTGTATCTACTCCAACTCTTAGAACAGCGCTTGTACATAGTAAATGCTTAACAAATACCATTAAAAAATTTCTGTGAAAGGCTGAACATCAACCTGATTGGCCATCTGAAGGCATGGGCTCAGGCAGGGGGAGGCCAGGCTGGACACTGAGCATGCCTATTTAATTTTAGGGGTTATTTTTGGTATTTGTTAAGCACTTACTATGTGCCAGGCATTGTTCTAAGTGCTGGGGTAGATACAAGTTAAGCAGGTTGGTCAGAGTCCCTGTCCCATATGGGGCTCACAGTCTTAATCCCAGATGAGGTTACTGAGGCACAGAGAAGTTAATTGACTTGCCCAAATTCACACAGCAGACAAGTAGCTAAACTGGGATTAGAACCCGGGCCTGTGTTCTATCCACTAGGCAAACCTGCTTCACTTGATTTTAGTCTCAGGGAAATGTGGTCTTCTGCACATGGGTTAGCTGACGATACATTTTGCTGAAGAAATTCCATGGTCTACTCTGCTTTGGTTAGCACCATTTCCAGGCTCCTCATTCCAAACTGTCTCTCTCCAGGGGGAAGGGAGGCAGAAGGTGAGAGAGGAGGGATACCAACCAGCTGAGGGATTCAGGGTTCTGGTAAACAAGGTGCATCCACTCAGTACCTAATTGCTTAGTGAAATTATGTTGGCTTTATTGAAAAAACAAATACCACCAAAATCCATTTCCCCCTCACCCTCCTTCCCTCAAAAAATCTGTTTTGTCTGATTTTTTAAAGTAGCCAGAGGAGGGAGGAGAGCAGTCAGTACTCCCCTAAGTGTTCTCCAAGTCATTATTTTCTAAGTGAGATTGTACTTCCCGCTAACATGGAATAGGCCTGTGTACCTCTGGGTATTGTTTTTTAATATCTTGTTTTTATTGAAATTGCTGAGGAATAAACAGACAGGCAAAAGATACATACTAAATGATGCAAAAGGCAGCTGGTATGTCCAAATACCAGTCACTCGGAGAAACTGAAGCTTTGGGGTACCACCTTCTGGAAATGGTTGAAGGTTGAACCCAAACTCTCTTCTGATCATTCTTTCTCTGGAATATCCTCCAAAAGTGCAGGTAGAATTAATATTGGTGGCTTACAGATGGAAAATTAATTCTTTATTTAGCATTTACTATGTGCAGAGCATTTGGGAAAGGACAATATAACAGAGTCGGTAGATACATACCCTGCCCACAGTGAGCTACAATCTAGATGGGGAGACAGACATTAATATAAATTAATAAATTACATATATGTACAAAACTGCTGGGGGGCTGAGGGAGGAAACCCAAGTGCAAGGGGTAGAAACTGCTTAAAGGAATTAATAGTACTAGGGGCTTGCTCAGTGCCACTCTCACACTCTCTTTCTTGCTAGGCATGTTCCCACTTGGGGCACAGAGTGCATGAAAAAGTGAGTAGGTCGGCAGAGGTATAGTGAGAGTGCAGCACATTGTGAAATGCATGTATGGTCTTCAGCCAGCGTAGCCAGCAACAGGTAGAACTGGAGCTAGAACCCGGGGATACTGCTTCCCTGGGCACTGCTCTTTCCACCGGACCAAAATAAGAGCCTGTTGATAAAATGAACATTTAGTAGAAATCATTAGGTTTGGCAAAATGGAAGTCATGAAGTCTCAGGTTCAAGAAATGCGGGAGAGAGTTGATTGAATACCTTAAAACTGATGGTATGGAGTTTTTGTTTGACTTGGAGGTGGGTGGGCAACTATTAGAGGGTTTTGAAGAGAGGGGAGATGTGGACTAGGCATTTTTTTTTAAATTAGAATGATCCTGGCAATGGAGTGAAGTATGGATTAGAGAGGGGAGGGAAGCAAGGAGGTCAGGGAGGAGGCTGATGCAGTAGTCAAGACAGAATATGATAAGTGCTTGGATCAGCGAGGTAGCAATTTGAATGTTGATGAAAGGGTAGATTCTAGAGATATATTGAAGGTAGAACCATTATGATTTGGTGGTAGTGAACATGTGAGTTGAATGGGAGAGATGAATCAAGGATAATGCCAAGATTAAGGACTTGGGAAACAGGGAAGATAGGGGTATTGTACAAAGTTACGAGAAAGTCTTGGGGAGGACAGAGTTTGGGTAGGAAGATGAGGAGTTCTGTTTTGGACATGTTTAGTTTGAGGTGACAGCAGGACATCCAAGTAGAGATCTCCTGAAGGCAGGAAGAAATGTGAGACTGCAGAAAGAGAGAGGGAGGTTGGGGCTGGAGAGGTAGATTTGGGAATCCATCAATCGTAGGGATGGTAGTTGAAGCCTTGGGAGCCATGAGGCCCATTAAGCCATCAACATTTACTCTTCTGCCCCTAAAGTGTTCTTTAAGACTGTCCTGGGCCCTCTACCTTTCTCAGTTTATATTTATTCTCTCTGAGAGTTCATCCACTCCCACGACTTGAGCTACTACTTCTATGCAAATGACTCCCAATCAAGGGAGCACTGATCTCCCTCCCTATTTCCCATCCTGGATTTCTCCTAGTCTGAAAGACATTTCCATATGGATGCTCTGCCACCATTTCAAGCTGATTGTGTTGAAAATTAGATTTCCTATCTTCTCTCCTAAATCTTCTCCTCCATCTATCTTTCCCATCACAGTGGACAACACTACCATCCTCACTGTTGCCAAAGCCCACATCCTTGGCATTATCCTTGATACACCTGTCTTCCCCTCAACACTGAGGGCAAGGATCATATCCATGGCTTTTACTGGTCTTTTTCCAAGCAGTACAGTACTCCGCACATCGTATGTTCTCAAGAAATACTATTGATTGATGGACTAGAAATTTAGAAAAGAGGGTCATTCTCTTTGGAGGATCATGAGGTTTAAAAACAAGTTCCATATAAACAGTGTAGCTTAGTTGAAAGACCATGGGCCTGAAAGTCAGGAGATCTGGGTTCTTATCCTGACTCTGCTGCTTGCCTGCTGTGTAACCTTGGGCAAATCACTCACTTCTTTGTGTTTCACCTATGAAATGGGGATTAAACACCTGTTCTCCCTCTCTCTTAGACTTTGAACCCCATGTGGGACAGGGACTGTTTCGCAGCTGATTAGCCTGTATCAATCAATCATATTTATTGAGTGCTTACTGTGTGCAGAGCACTGTACTAAGCACTTGGAAGAGAACAGTATAACAGAGTTGGTAGATATGTTCCCTGCCCACAAAAACCTTGCAGTCTAGAGGGAACTTACATTCTAGGGGAAGCATCCACCCCAGTGCTCAGTGCAGTGCTTGGCACATAGTAAGTTATTAAAAACTACCCCAGTTATAGGCACCCTCTCCCTATCCCCACTTAATACTTGCCAAAGGTGTTTCTGTAAGATTTTATCAGGTAATCTACCCAGTCACTTCTCTTGACACCACGGAAATATTATTTCCTTCTGTTGCGGTCACTCTTGAGATTTTTGTTACCTGCTAATCCTGCTTCCAATTTTTCAAAATATGAAGTGTCTGGTTGGCCGCTGTTCACTAGCACTTCTGCTGGCAGGCCCTCCAGCCTCCAGACTGTTTTTTTTTTTATGGTATTTGTTAAGTGCTTACTATGTGCCAGGTGCTGTTCTAAGCACTGGATGCACTGTTCTAAGTGTTGGGCCTAAAACCAATGCACTAGGAAACTGGTGAGCCCCAGGACCCATTGATCCAATTTGACTCCCATGTTTCTTCTTGTTTTCTCCCTTCAGGGCCAGGCTCCCAGGGGACTCTGGTGCCAGGGAAGAGCTGCAAGCCCAAGCCCAACCTTGGGCTTGGTGGGGTGGGATAGGAAACAGGGGCCAAGCCTAGGTGGGACACTTAGACTCAAGCCCAGAGAGAAAGTGGCTGGTTCAGATTTCAGGGCCATCAGAAACCCAACTAACAGGAACGGAATTCTTCAAGGCAGCACTGCAAATGAGATCATGATGAAGGGAATCTAGGGGGCAGTTAGCAATTGGAAATGATTTCAGCCAATGTCTGTCCCCTAAGGCTCCTGTTGGCTGGCTTTAGCTGGGAATTCTGCCAGGGCTTTTGCATATGGGCTCTGGCACCTTGCACTGCTGAGCATCACATCCTTGGCAGGCCCGGGAATACATCCCGCCTGTCATTTTCACAACGCTTGGGATGGTGTCCTTTCTCTCTACTCCTCCGCTGCTAGGTCCCTGGGACTAAGGCTTCCAAGGCAGAATGCAGAGTAGCCCAGCACCGAGGGTAGCCAGTCATCCAGTTTTATACCCAACATTAAGATTTCAGCTGCCCCTCGCCCCTGCCCCCCAAGCATTCAATCCAGTACCCATATGGCCCTGGGCACCTCTGCAGCAGGTTTTTACTTTTCCACTTCCAGCCTGCCTCCTGCCACCAGGTTCTAGGGATCAGAGTCAGCTCCTAAGCCCACTTGGTCCAGGAGGGGAATGTGCTGACTCTGGAACAGGTGGAAGGCTCAGGGGTGCCCTTGGAGAAATGCTGCAGGGGAGAGCAAAATTGTACACATGACATAATCAGGTTACCCTGCATGCCAGGTGAAATGCATATGACATCATGTGCGTCGCCTTGAATGGGGTTCACAAAGGTCATCAGTGGCTGCCCTACCAGCACCCAGTGAGCTCCTTCTCCATCTTGATGGGTAGGTGGGGTCATCCCTCTAATGTGAACCGTTCTCCTCTCTAGGCCAACTCCTGTCCCTCTCAGGGTCAGGATTCTCCTTTTGCCCATCCCCTTGAGAGCATGGTCCTGGGAGTTAGAAGGATTTGAGCTCTAATACTGACTCTGACACTTGTCAGCTGTGTGACCTTGGCAAGTCATTTCACCACTCTGTGCCTCAGTTTCCTCATCTGGAAAATAGGAATTAAGACTGTAGGACAGGGATGTATCCAACCAAATTAAATTATATCTAACCCAGCACTTAGTATAGTGCCTGCCACATAGTAAGTGCTTAACAAATACCACAATTATTATTATTATTATTACCCCAAGTTTATAATGGGGAGTTCCCCAAATCGGCCTGGCAGAAGGTGAAAGCCCAATCTGGCAGTTTCTGTAGGAAAATGTCCTTTTCCCTTCCTCCTCAGTCAATCAATCAATGGTAGACATTGAACAGCTACTGGTATGCTGAGCGCTATACTAAATGTTTTATCTCCTTCTCTTCTGCCCCCTCCCCAGGCTGCAGACCCTTTCACGAAAGACATCTGAACCTCAGTTCTTGGGGCTTTCCAATTTGGGCATCAATGAATACACTTCACCAGATGTGGCCAGCACACATTTTGCAAGCCATGATTAGGACTTGATGAAAGAGAGTGCTGTCAGCTTTTTAAAATATCAACCTAATCAGATACAATAGAGAGTCCCACAGGCATTTTTCCGGAACAGCCATAGTTAAAGGGAAGCTATGGTTTGGCACAATAAGGCCTCCAACAAAATAGAGTGAGCCATCATCGCTTGGTCCCTCAAGGCAGATACTTTGATTTGTGAGATTCTTTATCCTCTTGCTTCTGAAAGGGAGACACCCTGCTAAAAGCCACTGGATCATAAATGATAACATGAATTGAGGTGGGGTTTTCCTGGCCCCGTGTGACTCACAAGCTAACATTTTGTTGATTCAGGGAAAGCAGCACTTTCCAGCAGCGCTCAGAAATAATTATATTTGGATTCATTCTGAATCCAGCCACAAGAAGATTAGAAGATGAAGTTAGAGTCCTGGGCTATGCTGTGCCCCAGATGAGAGAACCCTGCTCTGGGTGGGGGGATTTCTAGATTGTAAGCTGTGTATTATTATTACCATTATTAGTAATAATTATATTACTAATAATAATGATGATATTTAATAATTATAATATTAGTAATAGTAATAATAATGATATTTATTAAGGACTTTGTGCCAGGCACTGTACTAAACACTGGGGTAGATATAAGCAAAACGGGTTGGACACAGTCCCTGTCCCATGTAGGA
Organism: Tachyglossus aculeatus; assembly: GCF_015852505.1. Taxonomy (NCBI): domain Eukaryota; kingdom Metazoa; phylum Chordata; class Mammalia; order Monotremata; family Tachyglossidae; genus Tachyglossus; species Tachyglossus aculeatus. The sequence continues at coordinate 105,287,837 of NC_052069.1, read as the reverse complement.
TTCACAGTCTCAATTCCAATTTTACAGATGAGGTAACTGAGGCACAGAGAAGTGAAGTCACTTACCCAAGGTCACAAAGCAAACAAGTGGTGAAGTCAGGATTAGAACCCATGACCTTCTGACTCTCAGGTCCATGCTCTATCTACTATGCCGTGCTGCTTCCCACCTACATAGTCTTTCTGTCACCTGTCGTCCGGGGAGACGGGTTTGTTCAGTAATTGGCGCGGCGAGGGCGGGTGGGGGCCAGTGGGCGGAAAGCCTGAGTTTTATGTAAAATTTATTCCGCGAGGTGAATTGAATTATGTAATTGTTTAGGCGCAATGGATTGAACTTCCCTTTTGGGAAAAATGTAATCAATTAGTAATATTAGAGCTTCCCTAATGGGAGGAACACACGTATACAGTACTCGTGCGTGGCAGAACCCCCAGGTCCCACCCAGGAGGAATTCCCTTACAGTGTTTGCACTCATGTGCACTTCCCACTCGGGAGGAATCCCCTTTAGTTACACACCCATGGGGGAAGCCCCTAGCTCCCACCCACGAGGATTTTCCATTTGGGAAGAATCCATTCATTCTTTACATACCCATGGTGAAGCGCCTGGCTTCCAGCCCCACGATCGTCCAGTGGGACGGGACACTTCCCCATCCCAGGGCTCTTCACGGTGCAGGCAGAGCGGGCTTTTCATGCTCTGGACAGAGGGGCCCTGCAGCCATCCGCTGCAAGTCTCGATCTTCTGCCTAGAGGGCCAGAGCCCGCAGGTATTTATCACCTGTGCTCCTAGGCCGTTCCAGCTTCCAACCTTCCAATCTCTGCCCTCCCCCTCCTCCATACCTAATTTAATTGGCACAGGGGCAAGGGACACCTTCTACATTCCCAGCTTGGGCTGTCAATCTAGCAGTTTTGGTTGTGGGGGCGGTATCCCACCCTCACTTCCGAGTTCCGCCTGCTGGCTCAGGTGGCCACCAGATAGCATTTGACCTTGAGATGGCTGGTACCCAAGGGTCACCTTGGGACACTTTCCCAGCACTTAGTACAGTGCTCTGTACCCAGTAAGTGCTTAATGCATACTATTATTACTTCTAAACTCCCCCACTATTTTGTAAGCTCTCTGAGGGCAGGGTAGTGTCTACCTACTCTACTGTATTGTACTCTCCCAATTCCTCCAACTAAATTGTAAGCTCTTTGGGAACAGGAATCTTGTCTACCAACTCTATTGCATTATACTCTACCATGTGCTTAGTACAGTGCCCTGCACACAGTAAATGTTCAATAATTACAGTTGATTGATTTCTACTGGTCACGTAACCTTGGAACAGACTCTTTGTCCTCCCCTCCATGTGCTCACTATTCATCATCAGCAAAAGTTCGGGTGACCTAAGACTTGGCTTCCTGTTTGGAGGTGCTTTTTGTGCCTTTTCTGGCCTCAAAGGAATTACAGAATTCTCTAGATAGGGTCATGTTCCCCCCTGGTCAAAATCTGATCTTCTCATATTCCTTCTTTAATATTCCTTGGACTGTAAGTCCCATGTGGGACAGGGGCTGTGTCCAACCTGATTATTGTGAATTACCCCTAGCACTTAGGTAGTGCCTGGAATACAGTGAGCACTTAGCAAGTGCAATAATAATATTATTAGTAGTATCTTTGTCTCCTTAATCTTTTCCAACAATGCCTCCTTTCTGTCATTACCTCCTTTCTCAGAAGCTCTCACCTTTGGTGCCATCTTGGACCTTTCTCTGTCTTTTAACTCCCACATTTAGTTGGTCTCTAAATTTCCTCTAATATATATATAGATCTTCCTCTTTCTCTCCCACTTTTGTCCACTTGCCAGACTCAAAGTCCTTACCATATCCTGGCTGGATTGCTGTAGCAACCTCCTTACTGGTCTCAACCAATCAGCAGAATTACTGAGCCCCTATGGTCTGCCAAGCACTTTACCAGGCATTTGTAAAAATACCATGGAGGTAATCTCCCTGCCTCAAGCCTCTGTCTTTCTCATTCTAATCCTGCTGTGACCACCTGAAATCGCTGCTCTCAGGGCAACACTCCCCTCCTCAAGAGTCCCCAGTGGCTGCTCATTTCTCTCTCCATTAAACCAAATCTTCCAACCGCTGAAAAGCAGCATAGCCTAATGGATAAAGCATGGGCCTAGGAGTCAGAAGGACCTGGGCTCTAATCCCAGTCTTGACACGTCTGCTGTACAGCCTTGGAAAACTCACTTCACTTCTCTGTGCCTCACTTACCTCATCTGTAAAATGGGGATTAAGACTATGAGCCCCATGTGGGACAGGGACTGTGTCCAACCTGAAAAGTTTGTATTTCTCCCAGTGCTTAATACAGTGCCTGGCATATAGTAAGTGCTTAAACAAATACCATGAAAAATTGGCTTCAAGGTTTTGTCCCAGATGTCTAGATCTTATCTACTTACTGTCTATAGCTGCTATATCTCAGGCCACACTCTTAGTTCCTCCCAAGGTAACTGAATAACTAGAGAATGCTTCAAATAATCTGATAACCACTAATATTATAAATGTCTCTGTTGATCTCTGAATTTTTTAAAGGCATTTTAGTACTCCTCCTCTGCCTTTGATCCTCTTACTGTGGGCATCCTGCAAGGCTCTGTCTGGGTCCCCTCCTCTCCTCACCCTCCACTCACTCTCTTGAGGAACTCATCTTCTCACATGGCTTCAAGCTACAAAATTTCTCTCTCCCTCTCTCTCTCCCTCTCCCTCTCCCCCTCCCCATCCTCCTCCCCCTTCCCCTCTCCCCCCCTCCACCTCTCTCATGTAACCTGAAATCCTCAGTATGTGTAAAACAGATCTCATCTTTTCCCTAAAATCCACTCCTCCCTCTAATTTTCCCATTTCAGCCTATAATACCACCAATCCTCCCTGTCCCAGTAGCTCACAACCTTGAAGTCATCTTTCATGTCTTGCTGTCTTTTCAACTCTCACATTCACTGTACTGCCACATCCTGCTTCCTAAACAATATCTCTTGGATCTACCCTGTCTTCTCCGCCCACCAGCTACTACCCAAGTACAAACTCTGGTCAAATTGTGGCTCGGCAGTTGACGAAAAAAAGCTAGTTCTTTTAACATCTTCCAACACCAGGAAATCCTCCTCTATCTCTCTTCCTCTTTCAAAATCCAGTCTTAACCTGGACATTTTCTTCATAAAGGAAAATTATTCTTAGAGAGGTGTTGAAGGGAGAATTAATTCTTGGCACAGAAATAAATCAAGTTAACAGAAAGCTTTCCCTAAACACCCAGGAAGCGCTTGTCTTTCCCAGAGTTGTCCATAAGAGGGAGGTTGAGAACGTCGCAGGAAAAACAGAGTAAGGGAATATTGATGGAATTCACTGAGTTTCTGTTAGGCCTGTTAGGGACCACCCCAGCAGAGGAGAGGAAAGGGAGGTGAGGAAGCAGGAAGAGGAGCCAGCCTCAGGGTTCCAACCTGGGCTGCTCCTTGACCCAACCTGATCAGGAAAACATATTTCCAGGCATTGTTTTGGCACCTCTTTGGCAGTGCCGGTCTTCAGAGTCCTAACTTCTTCTTCCCCATTGAGTGTGTTAGCATGTACTGTACATCTCATCTGCCTCAAGTGATGTGTAAGCAAATTCTGACCCAACCCCAAAGGAAGACAGGCAAGGTGCCGTTAAGCAGGGAAGGTGTTAAAATTTACCTTTGGGTTAGTTGGTGAATCGATCTCACATAATGCAGTGGCTGATAGAGAGTCCAGGGCTTGCTCAGGCTTTAGAGCCTCAGCCTGACCTCTCCTTAACTTCAACTGCTTCAACAAGAAGCAGCATGGCCTAGTGGATAGAGCACAGGCCTGAGAGTCAGAAGGGACTTCATTCTAATCCTGGCTGTGCCACCTGTCTGTTTGCTTTGTGACCTTGGACAAGTCACTTGATTTCTCTGTGCCTGTTACCCATCTGTAAAATGGAGGTTGACTGTGAGCCCCAGTGGGAGGTGGACTACATCCAACCCGATTACCCTATATGTACCCCAGTGATTAATACAGTGCCATGCACATAGTAAGTGCTTAACAAATACCACAATTATTATTATTATTATTGTTGTTAATAAGAACTGCTTTCTCTTCTCTGGGTAGAAGGGTCGGTGGGGGTATGAGTTTCCCGCTTGCTAGTCTGGAGACAGTTGGGATTCAGTGAAACAGAGAAAGTAGAAAGGGAGAGTAGTTAAAATATTTATTAACTACTTACTGTGGCTAAACACTGTACTAAGTGCTGCATACTAGGGGCAAGATTCTTGAGCAGTTTAGCCGTGGTGGAGTCTTAACAAATACCATCGTTATTATTATTAGAGAAAAAGAGGCCAGGCAGCAGCCTTAATAGTGCTCTAGGACAAGGGGCAGGAGGAGAAAACTGCAGGACTTCAGAGACTTCCATTACCCACCTCCCTTCAGAACACAGATGCTAATCTATTATAAAAACTCACTCTTTTGAAGTCTGTCCAAGAGACAGTGGGGAGCAGAGTGTGTGCATGCATGTGGGTGTGTTTTCCTTGGGGAGAGAATGCCCTTCAAATAGCAGGAGCATTCCCAGGGACATGAAAGCCAGGAATAAAGCAGGATATTCAATTCTGTCATGGATGGAAAGAAACAAGGGAGAATAGGGTGGCTTCCCATCTGCTCTGAGCCTTGGCTGAGTTGGCTGTGCCCAGACAAGGACTTTTATTCATGATCATTTATTCATTAGAAGCAGCCTGGCCTAGCGGAAAGAGAATTGGCCTGGAAGTCAGAGGAGCTGGGTTCTAATCTTGGCTCTGTTATGTGATGTTGGGCAAAGCACATAACTTCCCTGCGCCTTAGTTTCTTCATCTGTAAAGTGGGGATTCAGACCTATTCTCCCCCTCTACTTAAACTGGGAGCATCATAAGGGACCTGATTATCTTGTATCTGTCCCAGAGCTTAGTATAGTGTTTGGCACATAGTAAGTGCTAAATACCAGAATTATTATTTATTATTATTCTCTCCTTCTACAACTCAGCCCAACACTTCACTCCTCTAGTGCTAGCCTTCTCACTGTGCCTTGATCTCGCCTGTCTCACCACTGACCCCAAGCCCACATCCTGCCTCTTGCCTGGAACGTCCTCCCTCCTCAAATCCGACAGACAATTACTCTCCCCACCTTACTGAAGGCACATCTCCTCCAAGAGGCCTTCCCAGACTAAGCCCCACTTTACCTCATCTCCCACTCCCTTCTGCATTGCCTTGTCTTGCTCCCTTTCCTCTTCCCCCTTCCCAGCCCCACAGCACTTACGTACATATCTGTAATTTTATTTATTTGTATTGCTGTCTATCTCCCCATCTCTGGACTCTGAGCTTGTTGTGGGCAGGGAATGTCACTGCTTTGCTGTGTTGTACTGTCCCAAGTGCTTGTGCAGTGCTCCGCACACAGTAAGCACTCAAATACAGTTGAATGAATCAGAGGACTGTTTGGCCCTGTCTGGTACCACTGGAGGGTGGAGGGCCACATCATACCCTGGAGGTGGAGACAATTCTTCCATGAGCTCCTCAACACTGCTTTCACCAGCAGAAATGAGGTAATCAATTGATTGGATTTATTGAGCTCTTACTGTGTGCAGAGCACTGTACTAAGCACTGGGGGAGAGTACAGTATAACAGAGTTGGTAGAATCTCTCTTCCCACAGTGAGCTTACACTCTAGAGGGGGGGACAGACATATACATAACTAATATATACTATATATATATAATAGAATATAATACTATAATATACTATATTATAATATATATTATATAATATTATTATTATATAATATTACTGTATATTATAATATATAATATATTATCATATACTGTAATATAGTAATATATATATAATTATGGGCTATGTACTTAAGTACTGTGGGAAGGCCATATAAAAACCCAGTGGACCAACTGAAATATGATGGTGACCTCCCTCCTGCTGCCAAACCAGGAAAAATGCTAAAGCATTTTGACCTGGTGGCCATTTGGCTGAAATGTTCAAGGAAGGAATGATTTGAATGCTTAGACATCTGAATGGGCTTCTCTCCAACATGCTCTGTGGAGAAACATGCCATTCAAAGATGTCACCACAAATCACCATCTTTGGGAAGGGAGCTGAGTAGTCAATAATAGGAATAGTATTTATAAAAGCACTTATTAGGTGCAAATTCTGCACTCAGAGCTGGGAGTGAATATCCATGTGAGAATTGATCTGACCATGAAAATAACCAAGGTATCTCATTGCTCTTGGAGAATATACCTGAGTTCTTCTGGGAAGGCTACTGAAGCATATTACTAGTCATGCATTAACTGAATGAGACCAAAATACAGCACAATAGATAGAGAAGCCACGTGGTCCAGTGGAAAGAGCACAGGCCCAGGAGTCAGAGGACCTGGGTTCTAATCCCAGCTCCGCCACTTATCTGCTGTGGGATATTGGACAAGTCACCTAATTTTCCTGTGCCTGTTACCTCATCTTTAATATGGGGATTAATTCCTCCGACTTAGACTGTGAGCCCTATGTGGGAAAGGGACTGTCCAACCCCACTCTATTGAATCTAATCCAGTGCTTAGAACAGTGCTTGACACATAGCTTAATGAATACCATAAAAAAATGTGCGCGCACACACACACACACTAACACTCACTCACATAACGATGCATGTTACCTCTATGTTCATCCCACTCAAGCAAGACATTACTGATGGTGAAACTCGGGTATGTGTGTGTGTGTGTGTGTGTGTGTGTGTGTGTGTGTGAGAGAGAGAGAGAGAGAGAGAGAGAAAGAGAGAGAGAGAGAGAGAAACTGAAAATCCCAATGCAGAACCCACAGTTCCAATATGCAGGCAAAAAGACTGTCCCTTACTGAGTTGTTGTGACTGTTGTTCGCAATACTGCGTGCTGTTTCTCTTCTTGTCTCCATTTCTCATGATCCTTTCGAAGCTTCAGTCTGTGGTAAAAGAGACGCACAGCCTGAAGGGATGCATGGAGAGGAACGCGGAGATCTTTCTCGTAGCACGTCCTCTGGAAGATTGACAGGGTTTGGTGAGATCAGGGCATCACATTTCAAGCCAAACTGCAGGATTAGAAAGTTGTAGCATTTTCTGATCTATGTTATGGCAAGCAATTCCTGCATATTACAGGAAAGGCTCACTCAGCTTGTAAAGCAGTTTCATCAGTGTCACCTTCTGGCCAAACTCAGGATCAAATGGCAAGGAAGTGTCTCCAAAATGAGACACAGTCAGCTCTCTGGCACTTACTGTGGCTGGGACTGTGGTACTCTGAGCCACAAGGAGCCCAAAACTCTGCTCCTCCAGCCAATCAATTAATGCTTATTGTGTGTTAGAGCACTGAACGATGTGCTTGGGAAAGTACAGTACAACAGACTTGGTAGGCACTATGTCTGCCCTCAAGGAGCACAACGTGCGTTTCTATTGTTTTTTCTGTATTTTCCTTGTCTCGTATTGTTCTAGTATTTTATGGTTTCATCTCTCCCTATGTGTATGTGGCACATCCCTTCATCATCATCATCATCAATCATATTTATTGAGCGCTTACTGTGTGCAGAGCACTGTACTAAGCGCTTGGGAAGTACAAGTTGGCAACATATAGAGACAGTCCCTATCCAGCAGTGGGCTCACAGTCTAAAAGGGGGAGACAGAGAACAAAACCAAACATACTAGCAAAATAAAATAAATAGAATAGATATGTACAAGTAAAATAAATAAATAAATAAATAGAGTAATAAATATGTATAAAACATATATACATATATACAGGTGCTGTGGGGAAGGGAAGGAGGTAAGATGGGGGGGAGGGAGAGGGGGACGAGGGGGGACCCTTAGGTCCCTTGCGTAGATTGTGAGCCACTTGAAGGTCAGGGATGATCTAAATTGTATTTATTGAGTGCTTACTGTGTGCAGAGCGCTGTACTAAGCACTTGGGAAGTACAAGTTGGCAACAGAGACGGTCCCTATCCAACAACAGGCTCACAGTCTAGACGGGGGAGACAGACAACAAGACAAAACATGTAGACAGGTGTCAAACCTGTTATAATAATGGTGATACATCTATTTATTCTCATTACACTATTACAACGGGAACAAGAGTAAAAACCAAGTTGCAACTGGCAAAAAAGGAAGTAAAAGTAAATCCAAAATTGGAATAGATAAACTTATCACCTTAGTGCTAAGGACAGCCAATAGGAGGGCATGGTAGGAGAGGTGGGGATTTGTTGGAAATCTTCCATGAATGAGCATCGACAACAGAGACCAGAGTGTCACAGGAAAAGAGTGAGGAAACACATTTTCCCAACCTGTGAAACTCAAGTTGCTCTCTTTAAGCAAAAGTAAAAATGGAAATAAAGCACCCTGTGAGCAACTCCCCTCTTGTAAAATGGGGAAAAAAAAATCATAGCACATCATTTGACCTTGAAATTTACCCTTCAGTAAAAACTCAGATTTACTGGTCCCATTGTCTGACATTTGTTTTCATGCTGAGTGAGCTGAAAAACAGAGAGATGGGAGATTCTCATGCCCTGGAAACTCCTCATTCAGCTCAAACCACCAAGGTCTCTGTGACCCTGGGGCTAAACTACCTGTATTCTTTGGTCTACACAGTCTTATCTTCTTAATTTTCTTCTCCTTTATCTCCCACTCAAGACTCTGGGGCAAGCTAGAAAAAAGCAGCCAATCAACATGCAAGACCTCTTTCTTGCACTAATAAAGCTGTGTGTGGTGCATAGCAGGCAGCAGCTGGCCTCAGAGGAGGGTTGATATTTGCTGTTTCTGGGAAGGTGGAAGTTGTCTGTCCTGGGCTAAGGCAGGAGGGGGAGGGATGTCCCTGGACTCAGAGGGGAAAGTCCCATTCCCTTGGGGTGGTAGGACCCAACTCCACAGCTCTAGGACAGAAGCTGGCATGGTTACTCTATTTAGACTCCCTCCTGTAACCACACCCTCACTTTTCATGGTATTTGTTAAGCCCTTACTATGTGCCAGGCACTGTACTATGAGCTGGGTTACATACAAACTAATCTATCAGTCGTATTAAATGAGTACTTAATGTGTGCAGAGCACTGCACTAAGCACTTGAGTATAATATAACAATATAACAGACATATTCCCTGCCCACAAAGAGATTACTGTTTACAAGTGAAGATGGACATTCATATAAATAAATAAATTACAACGATGTATATAAGTGCTATGGGGTTGGTGGGGAGGGGTGAGTAAAGGGAGCAAATCAGGGTGACACAGAAGGGAGTAGAAGAAAAGGAAATGAGGGCTTAGTCAGGGAAGGTCTCTTGGAGGAGATGTGTCTTCAATAAGGCTTTGAAGGAGGAGAGGCTAATTATTGGATTTAAAAAGGGAAAACATTTCAGGTCGGAGGCAGGACATGAGTGAGAGGGTGGTGGCAAGGTAGATGAGAACAGGGAATAGATAGGCATTAGAGTGAAGTGTGTGGACTGGGTTGTAGTAGGAGAGTCGCAAGTGAGGTAGGAGGGGGCAAGGTGATTGAATGCTTTAAAGCTGTGGTACGGAGTTTCTGTTTGATGCGAAGATGGATGGGTAACTACTAGAGGTTCTTGAGGAGTGGGGAAATGTGGCCTGTACATTTTGTGGAAAAATAATCCGGGCAGCAGAGTGAAGTATGGACTAGAGTGGAGAGAGATGGGAGGTAGGGAATTCAGCAAGGAGGCTATTATAGCAATCAGGGTAGAATAGGATAAATTGCTTGGATTAACATGGTAACAGTTTGGATGGAGAGGAAAGGGAGGATTTTAGCAATGTTTTGAAGGTTAAACTGACAGGATAATCAGACGACACAGTTCATGTCCCACTTGGGGTTTACGGTCTTAATTCCCATTTAACAGATGAGGTGCTGAGCACTGTGCTAAGTGCTGTACATATTTACTATTCTATTTGTTTTATTTTGCTAATATGTTTTGTTTCGTTGTCTGTCTCCCCCTTCTAGACTGTGAGCCCGTTGTTAGGTAGGGACCGTCTCTATATGTTGCCAACTTGTACTTCCCAAGCGCTTAGTACAGAGCTCTGCACACAGTAAGCGCTCAATAAATACGACTGAATGAATGAATGAATGAGGTAACTCAGGCACAGAGAAGTTTTTTTTATGGTATCTGTTAAGCACTTATTATGTGTCAGGCACTGTACTAAGCACTGGGGTAGATACAAACTAATCAGATTGGCCACAGTCCATGTCCCATGTGGGGCTCACAGTCTTAATTCCCATTTTATAGGGGAGGAAATTGAGGCACAGAGAAGTGAAGTGATTTTCCCAAATTCACACAGCAGGCAAGTGGCAGAGGTGGAATTAGAACCCAGGTCCTTCAGATTCCCAGGTCTATGCTTTATCCACTAGGGCACACTGCTTCTAAATTAAGTGACTTACCCAAGGTCTCACATCCCTCGGCTTTTAGAGGAGGAATTTGCATCACCACCCTGGTTCTAACACTCACACTATGTCTCTGTGCCTGGGGAAGGGACTCAGGACTTATTTGATCAGACATAGAGGGTGAGCTGGAAGGAAGACCCCTACTTCTGGAAAAAGAAGACTTTCAAGAGAGTTGCCCTCCTGAGCCTCCTCCTCCTCTCAAAGGAAATGATAGTGATGTTTTTTGTTTTTTTAAATGGTATTTATTAAGCACTTACTATGTGCCAGGCACTGCACTAAGCACTAGGGTAAAATGCAAGCTAATCAGATTGGACACAATCCAAGTCACACATGGGGCTCACAATATTAGTCTCCATTGTACGGATGAGAGAACTGAGGCCCAGAGAAGTGAAATGACTTGCCCAAGTCTCCCAGCAGACAAGTGGCAGAGTCAGGAAGAGAATGCATATCCTTCTGACACCTAGGCCCGTGCTCTAGCCACTAGGCCATGCTGCTTCTTAGAGAGTGTTGTTGTAGTAGACTGCCGGAGAGTCACTGAGCCCCATCAGTGCACATAAAGGAGTATTTTTCTACTGTTCTTCAGAGAGCAGCCACTGCCACTGCTGATCACCTGCTCCAGTTTCTGGCAACTCTTCCTTTCAGCAAATTCATCCTCCTATGTAACCAACCTCCTCCTATCCAACCAGCCACAACTGAGCCAGTTGCCTCTGGTTCAGCCCTCAGTGGGGATGGAGAAAGCTTGGTCCACCCCTCCCTCCTTTCTCCGGGTGAACCTGCAAGACAAAATTTTGGTGGACTAAACTTTGCTCTGAAACCAAGCTGCACAATTCAGATGGCTTTCAGCCTTTTTCCAGGGTTTGCTATTAACAGTTCTATTTCCTGCTCAGAGGGCTCCCAAGCATGAATAATTAAGATTTACTCCAACTTTTCTTTTCTTGATTTTACAGTTGGGAAAAGACTATCCAGTGTGGATGTTAGAGTGCCTTCAATCTTGGAGTCTGGCTGTCTCCTTGCAGGGGCCTGCTTTTTAATGCCTCAGAGACTCTTAAAGGGTAAAGTGTTTTTCTTTATCATCACTTGGTCAACTGTTTCTTCTCCAAAAAACAATGCCTGAGCATCGACATTTCTCTCCATGAGGCCCCACTCTAGGCAGGCAGAGGGACTCAAGGGAGTGGGAAAGTCCTGTTATACAGAAACAGCCTGGTAGATTTTGGGCGGAGGAGGCAGGAGAGTGCTGGCAAGCCAGCAGAAGGAGAATTTGAGAATACAGGAGGGGTGTGTGCTGTCTGTTCTTTGCCCTCAAGGCAAAGTCACAGAATAATGATGCAAGTGTTGGGTTGAGTTCTTCAAGATTAATAATATCTTAAATTTGGATTGCACGTTGATTTTTCCAGAACATTTTGCATCAATTATCTCATTTTATCCTCACAATCCTGAGAGGGAAGGGAACGTAGGGGGAAGTTATATGATCTCAGTTTTACAGATAAGAAAGCCGAGCTCTAGTTTCTTACCTTCTTCTTTCTTTCTTACCTTCTACTAGGGAAGGTAAAGATCATGCCTGAAATCACACAGCAGGCCAGAGTTAGAACTGGGATGACTTTTGGGGAAGAGAGGCTTTGGGTTCTGGCCTTGGAGGCGTAGGGAAGGGAAGATTGAGAAGGGGCCAGCGCACCGTGGGGAACCAAGGGAAGAAGCAGCTGGGGATGTGCAGAAAACAGAGGAGGAGGAAGGGTTAGGGCAGACCTCTCAGTAAAGAGGCCAGAGGCTGGAGGTGCTGCTTCTGGAAGGAGCCAGCAGACTCATCTACAAGCATTGCTTGCTCCATGTCCAAAGATAGGGCTGTGGGCAGTTCTGTGGCCCAGGGTGAATAGAAAGATTTGAGTTAGAGGGGGTCAACACTGCCTGAGACTAGCCATATTGTCATGAAGCAAAATGGTATTATTAAATGCATATGCATGATGACATGTTATAACTTGGATCTCTTGCTCCGGGATGTACAACTGGCTGAAGATGCCCTGGGTAGGAGGGGGAAAGCCAAAGGATTATGGGATGTCCTGGTGAGATGGTTATGTCTAGAACCTGTAGAGCATTTCTCATGTCTTTGCTGGACATTGGCCACTAAGAGTTTGAAAGCACTATGCTTGGTGCAATATCCAGGTGTCCCCCCTGGATTCAGATAGTGGGGACAAAGGTTCTATCAACTTAATTGAAGAGGGAATATGAGAGACCCCAGGTGAGGAAGCCCCCTTCCTCAGATGTGTTGGCCACTCTGGGAGGGAGTTAGTCCTTTCAGTGACCAAGTGATTTTCCCCTCCAGGTCAGTCTTAGCTGCAAGATTAATACCAGAATTATTCCAATCCCTTGGAAGTGAGTTAACCAGCCCCATACCCTGTTTAAACAGAAAAGAGTTCATGACTATTCAGTGATATTGGCATGATGTCCTTCATGCTTACTTAGAAGAATTCACTAAATAATTGTGGTATTTAGGTACTTCCTATGTGCCAAGCCCTCTACTAAGCCCTGAGGTAGATGCAAGATAATCAGGTAAGAAATAGTCCCTGCCCAACATGGTTCTCACAGTCTAAATAAGGAGAACCAGGTATTAAATCTCCATTTTGTATATGAGAAAACTGAGGCACAGAGAAGTCAAGTGACTTGCCCAAAGTCACACAGCAGGCAAGTGGCAGAGCCAGGATTAGAACCTAGGTCCTCTGAAGTCCTGTAACCTGTCCAAGGTCCCACAGTAGGACTCATCTGAGCCACAATGACCTTAGGATCCAGGAAGAAACCTCAAGGCCCTGGAGGAGTGTTATGGGATAAATGTCTATGTTCTCCCACTAACCAAAAATAATTAACATAGAACTCACAGAGCCCAGCAAGCTGCGGGGGACCCTTCCTCACCTGGTAGGATATGACACTCTCCTGAGGTAGATTTTTGAATATTTACAAATATGAAGCCTCTCCCAAAGCCTTCCAGCTGCACCTTCCAGCTTCTTTCAGCCACCTAAATTGCTTTTGCAGGTGCACTTGCTGTTTTAGTATAATAAATTATATATAGTATATATTATAAAGATATTATTATCTTTATAATTTAAAACTGTTCGGGGCACAGAACTGGGCTCGGGGCAATATTGGAAAATGAAATCAATGAAAAAATGAAGTTCCCTCCCTCCACCCCACCAAGGGAAGAGCTGTTTGCATGAGCTACAATATGACACCAGCTTCTCGGAAGCCTTCATCACATCTGGCCCAAATCCTGCTTTCAGCCATCTTTTCCACCTCCTCATTTGAATAAGAAGGGCCAGGTTTGGGGGCCCAAGCTGCCGACTTTGCTTCCTGGACTGACTGTTGGCTTTCTGGCCCTAGGCAGCCTGAGAAGGTTTTCCAAACAGGCGGCCTTGGGCGAGGAAAGGGAACGGGCACCGGGTAAGGGTGGCCTAGTCAGATTCTGAGAGGAAGGTATCTTAGAGGAAGGCCTTTCTGGCCCACCACCTCTAGCCCAGAACAGATTCTGTCAGTTAACCTAGTTTGCCTCTGGGGAACACTGGGTTTAGACTCCATTTTTTTAAATAGGATCAACATGTCTGGGCCTCTGTTGCTGCCTGCAGAGCGTGACCCCCAAAGCATGGCTGACTAAGTGAAACCCAGAGATCAACTTGTGGAGGGTTTTTGTTGTAAATTAGTCTATGAAGCTTGTCCAGAATATCCTGTTCCCCGCAATCACTGTAACTCAACATCTCTCTTTTCACTGTGAAAGAGCCCGCTGGAATCCATTAGTTAATTCAAGCTGAATAAACTCTGGGCTGAAGTTCATGCCAAGGTCTATAAAAGGGAATATTGGATTGGTCCTTGGAGAGGCCCCTGCCTGGGTTTCCCAGGGCCATTCAGTGCTCTTCTCCAAGACAGAATCTCCCTCCAGTGTCTGTTAGGAGGAGGGAACTTTGTCTTCCCCATACCACAACTCGCCCCATGAGATACACACCACCTTAGCCCACAGATGGTTTGTTGATGACTTGACAGCAAATCTAGTGATTCATATTCTGAATGTCATTAGGCAAGCCCCTAATCAAAAATATATACAGTATATATACAGTGCTAATGGAATACCTTCTCTGTGCCTCAGTTTCTTCATATGTAAAATTGAAGGATTGAAATCCCTGTTCTTGCTCCCATTAAACTGTGAACCATGTGTGGGTCAGGACCTGCATCTGACCCGATTATCTTGTAGCTACCCCAGCACTTAATACAGTGCATGGCACACAATAAGCCCTTAACAAATACCACAGTTATTATCCTCCTCTTTTTTTTCCTCCTGCTCTCCTTATGATAGCCCCTCCCCTGTTTTGGAGTTGCAAAAATGAGGCAGTCAATCATTTGCATTTATTGAGCACTTACTATGCTCAGAACACTGTACTGAATGCTTGGGAGAGTACAATATGACAGAGTTGGTAGATACATTCCCTGCCCACAATGATCTTGCAGTCTAGAGGGAGAGACAGATATTAATATAAATTAATAAACTGAATTAAGGATATATAATAAGTGCTATGGGACTGAGGGAGGAGTGAAAAAATCCTAGCACAAGGGAGACACAGAGGGAGTGGGAGAAAAAGAAAATGAGTGCTTATGTCGGGAAGGCCTCTTGGGGCAGATGTGTTTTTAATAAAGCTTTGAAGATGGGGAGAGTGACTGTTGGATATGAAGAGAGAGGACATTCTAGACCAGAGACAGAATGTGGGAGAGGGGGTTGGCAACAAGATAGTTGAAATTGAGGTACAGTTAGTAGGCTGGCATTAGAGGAGTGAAGTGTGCATACAGATGGGTAGTAGGAAATTAGGGAGATAAGGTAGGAGGGGAGGCAAGTGACTAAGTGCTTTAAAGCCAATGTCAAGGAGTTTCTGTTTAATGTGGAGGTGGATAGGCAACCACTGAAGGTTTCTGAGGAATGGGGAAACGAGTACTGAACATTTTTGTAGAAAAATGACCTGGCAGCAGAATGAAGAATGGACTGGAGTGGGGAGAGACAGAAGGCAGGGAGGTCAGCAAGGAGGCTGATGCATTAATCAAGGCGGGATAGGTTTAAGACGTGCTTGGATTAAAGCCGTAGCAGTTTGGATGGAGTGGAAAGGGAGGATTTCAGCAATGTTGTGATGGGTGAACTGAAATAATTTGGTGACAGCTTGAATATGTGGGTTGAAAGAGAGAGATGAGTGGAGGATAATGCCAGGTTTATGGGCTTGTGAGACAGAGAGGATGATGGTGCTGTTTAAAGTGATGGGAAAGTCAGGGGGAGGACAGGGTTTGGGTGGGAATAATGAGTTCTGTTTTGAACATAAATTTTAGGTGTTGGTGGGATACCCAAATACAGATGTTCTGAAGACAGGAGACAATATGAGACTGCAGAGAAAGGGAAAGATCAGGGCTGGATATGCAGATTTGGGAATCATCTTGGTAGTTGAAGCCGTGAAAGGGAATGATTGCTCCAAGGGTGAGAAGAGTGGTTGTAAGTGGAGGATACAAGGGGAACCAGAACTGAGCTTTTGAGGACTCCCACATTTAGGGGGTGGGAGGCAGAGGAGGAGCCCACAAATGAGACTGAGAATAAGTGGCCAGAGAGACTGGAGAACTAGAAGAGGACAATGTCAGTAAAGTCAAGTTTGGATAATGTTTCCAGGAGAAGGGAGTGGTTGTCAGTGTCAGAGGCAGCTCAGAGGTCGAGAAGGATTAGGATGTAGTAGAGGGCCTTGGATTTGGCAAGAAGGAGATCATTGGTGACCTTTCAGAGGGCAATTTCTGTGGAGAAAAGAGGGTGGAAGCCAAATGAGAGCAGGGGGTCAAGGAGAGAATTGGAGGGGAGGAAGTGGAGGCAATGGGTGTAGAAAACTTGCTCAAGAAGTTTGGAGAGAAACAGTGAGAGGGAGACAGGGTAACAACTGGAGGAAGCAAAAAGCAGGGGCAATTATGCAAGTGAATATGGTAAAGATGGCAACACATTCACTCACACACATATGTGCACACACAAAAGCACACACACACATTCAAACACACACTACTGAACCAGAAGGGCTCTTTCCGGACCAGGCACACAGTCAGGACAGGATTCTGTGGCAGTGAAAGCATGAGGGTAATGAGATAGTGCCTTGATGGACTGTCCTGTCAGTGGGAAAGCTGTGAGTTTAAGGTGAGTGGGGGTGTGGGGTGTGATGAAGAATGCTGGGAAAGACTAACTTGAGGTGCCAGAGGCATTATTCTTGGAAGAGAAGCCTCACGCTGAGAAAACCCAGCTAGCTGGAGACAGGGAACACTCTGACATGAAACAGAATGAGTGCAAGGCTCTGCCAGTCTGACAGCAGCTGGACGTGTCCTTCTCGGTGGGAGGATGAGGTGATGTAAAACCTCAGGTCCCTGTAAATCAAAGACACTTAAGGATTTCCCCCTGTCTGACCAGACCTTTCTCTGGACCTCTGTTCTACAGGCTTCCTGCTCACTAGTTCCCGTAGAGTTGAGGTGGGAGAGATGGGAGGGGGCATTTCCTGGCCTTAAAAAACAAACTGCACTGATTCAGTGAAAAATACATTAGTGGGAGTATTGTATCGGTGTCCCCAAGGTAAAGTGCTGAACGGGAACCGTTTCAGCAGATGTCCCTTTCTATTCTTTATTAAAGAAAGGCAGGAAGTTTCCATGGAAACAACTTCAACAACAACCAACACTCTTTAGAGGCCATTATGTGTTATCTATATGGTATTTTTAATCTCCACTGTGATACAGTTGCACGATCCACATCTGTAGCAACAACATGGGCATGCTGGGAGTGTTTGTGTGAGGGGTTGTAGAGTATATATTCTGTGCAAGCAGGTGGGGAGTGATTAGATTTTGTAAGAGTGGCAGAACAGTGCCAGATGAAGAAGCAGGACATAGGAGAGGGGCAAGACTAAAGATGGCTGGTTGTCAGAAGAGGGGCTTGGTTCAGAAAGGAAAGCTTTGAGGATGGCGAGGCAAAGTCTGATGAAAGAACAAAGCTACGAACCCCCAAATTCACTTCCAGATAGGGCTCTGATGATTGACTTACTGGAGAACTAGGAAACTCTTCCAACTCAACAGACTATGGGAATCATTTTAAATCTCTGCTCCAGGCTCCCAGGAGCTGTTGAATACTGATGCCTAAGTTCCTGAAGCACACACAGAAGAATCAATCAGTGGTAAGAATTGAATGCCTACTGTGTCCAGAGCACTGTACGAAGAGGAGAGTACAATACAACAGAGTTAGAAGACATGATCCCTGCCCTCAAAAGCTTACAATCTCGTGGACAAGTGAAGATGATTATGAATCACTTTTCAGAGTCAGCAGAATCCTGTGGGCTAATAATAAACCTGATGACCAAGTTTTCATACCACTCTGCACCAGGAAAATTTGGCATCCAAGTTTTTCATGAGCAACACAGAGTTTAAAGGGGCCACTGAAATTCTGCTATCTAGTTGGCTTCATTCCAAATTCAGTATTTGTAGGATGCAGCCTATAATAGTAACAATTTAGGTACTTGTTGAACTCTTACTATGTGGCAAGCACCATTCTAAGCACTGTGGTAGATGCAAGTTAATCAGGTTGGACAGAATCCCTGTCTCACATGGGGCTCGCACTCTTGATGCCCATTTTACAGAAAAGGTAACTGAGGCCCAAAGCATTTAACTGACTTTCCCAAGGTCACACAGCAGACAAGTGGTGGAGCTGGGATTGGAACCCAAGTCCTTTGCCTCCCAGGCCTGGGCTCTATTTACTTAGCCACACTGTTTCTCTAAGTAAGAGAACTGAGGCATGGAGAAGTCAAGTGACTTTCCCAAGGTCATAGAGCAAGGAATTGGTGGAGTCAGAATTAGAACCCCAGTCCTCTGACTCCGAGGCCCCTGCTCTTTCCACTAGGCCATGCTGCTTCTCCTGGATTTGAATCCTGGAATGGAAGGGATTTGGACCCACCAGGGATGGCACATTTGGCTTCTTAAGCAGTTTCGTCATCATCACCTCAGCTATATTCACCATCAAATGATAATAATAATGGCATTTGTTAAGCGCTTGCTATGTGCAAAGCACTGTTCTAAGCGCTGGGAGGGGAAACAAGTTAACGAGGTTGTCCCATGTGGGGCTCACAGTCTTAAACCCCATTTTACAGATGAGGTAACTGAGGCTCAGAGAAGTTAAGTGACTTACCCAAGGTCACACAGCAGACAAGTGGCAGAGCCGGGATTCGAACCTACGATCTCTGACTCCATAGCCCGTGCTCTTTCCACTGAGCCACGCTGCTTCTCTTCTAGATAGCCAGATTAGGGTCACCAAAAGTGAGTTCTTGGCTCTCAGCTCACCAGCATTGAAACAATCCTCACAGCCACATAGCTCTGCAGAGAAGCAGTGTGGCCTAGAGGATTGAGCACAAGCCTGGAAGCCAGAAGGACCTGGGTTCTAATCCCAGCTCTGCCACTTGTCTGCTGTGGAACCTTGGGTAAAGCACTTAACTTCTCTGCACCTCAGTTCCTTCAACTGGAAAATGGGGATTAAGACTTCGAGCCCTATGTGGGACAGGGACTGTGTCCAATCCAATTAGCTTACCTGGTTGTTTGGCCACATGTGTTACTGAGGGCTGAAAATTTGGTGGCATGTCTGTTCAGGGCAGGAGCTCAGCTGGCTAGAAGGCTGTGGCTTGTACAAAGGCTTGTGGGTTCCCCTTTCTTGGCAGCGCCTGAGTGACGCTGCAACCGGGAAATATAAGCAAAAGAATCAATTTGATTTGTTTTCATTTTAGGCTACAACCCCACCTGAAATCAGCGAGTAGCCTCAAGGGTCTTGAGGGCTGCTGAAGAGGAGGCAGCAGAAAAGCACCATGATCTAGTGGTGATGAGAGCATGGACTTGGGGGTCAGGAAATCTGGGTTCTAATTCCCAGTTCTGTCACTTACCTACTGTGTGACTTTGGGCAAGTCACTGTAACTTTTCTAGACCTCAGTTCCCTTACCTGTAAAATGGAGATGAAATACCTGCATTCCCTCCTTCTTAGACAGTGAGCCCCATGAGGGGCAGGGATTCTGTCTGAACCTGACTGTCTTGTATCTAACCCAGGGCTCTGTACCTCAGTTCCCTCATCTGTAAAATGGGGATTAAGACTGTGAGCCCCCCGTGGGACAGCCTGATCTCCTTGTAACCTCCCCAGCGCTTAGAACTGTGTTTTGCACATAGTAAGCACTTAAAGAATGCCATTATTATTATTATTATTATTATCATATAGTGCTTGGCATGGAGTAGGTGCTTAAGAAATACCACAGTTATTACTATTAGGAGGTGAAGAACTGCTGCTCAACCAATCGATTTATTGAGTGCTTACTGTGTGCAGAGCACTGTACCAAGTACTTAGAAGAGTACAATGCATCAGAGTTGGTAGACATATTCCCCGCTCACAGCAAGATTATAGTGTAGAGGGGGAGACAGACATTATTATAAATAGGTAAGTTATGGATATGTACATAAGTGCTGTGGGGCTGAGGATGGGGTGACTCTCAAGAGCTCAAAGGGTACAGATCTAAGTATATAGGTGACACAGAAGTGGGAGGGAGTTGGGGGAAAGAGGGCTTAATTGGGGAAAGCCTCTAGGAGGAGGTTTGACCTCATTAAGGCTTTTTAGGTGGGGAGAGTGGTGGTCTGGTATGTATGGGTGAGGAGAGGAGGAAGTTCCAGGCCAGAGGGAACACATGAGATAGGAGTCAGTGGTGAGATAGATGAGATTGGGGCATAGTGAGTAAACTGTTGCTAGAGGAGTGAAGTTTGAGGGCTGGGCTGTAGTAGGAGATCAGTGAGGCAAGGTAAGAAGGGGTGAGCTGATTGAGTGCTTTAAAGCTAACGGTAAAGAGTTTCTCTTTGATGTGGAGGTGGATGGGCAACCATTGGAGTTTCCTGAGGAGTGGGGAGACATGGATGAAGATTTTTTTTTTTTAGAAGAGTGATCTGGGTAGTAGAGTGAAGTATAGACTGGAATGAGGAGAAACAGGAAGCAGGGAAGTCAGCAGAGAGGCTGATGCAGTAATCCAGGTGGGATACCCGTTGTTGGGCAGGGACTGTCTCTATAGGTTGCTGATTTGTACTTCCCAAGCACTTAGTACAGTGCCCTGCACAGAGTAAGCACTCAATAAATACGATTGAATGAATATGATAAGTGCTTGGATCAATGCGGCAACAGTTTGGGTGGAGAGGAAAGGTCGGATTTTAGCAATGTAATGAAGGTTGAACTGACAGGTTTTGGTGACAGATTGAACATGTGGGTTGACTGAAATATTAGTCGAGGATAATGCCAAGAGTACAGGCTTGTGAGGGAGATTGGTGGTGCTGTCTACAGTGATGGGAAAGTCAAGGGAAGGACGGGGTTTAAGGAGCTCCTTTTTGGACTTGTTTTGGACACTGCTCACCATCCTCTAGAGCAGTGGGGCTCCAGCTTTTAGGTCTGTGAAACATATGATGATCCAGGTTTGAGGGGGGATGGGTAACCCCTTCTGCTCCTAGAGACTTTCATCCCTGGGACTGGGGGTGGTCAGAGATAAAGACGGCTTCTGCGAAGGAAGATCAATCAATCAATCAATCAATCGTATTGAGCGCTTACTGTGTGCAGAGCACTGTACTAAGCGCTTGGGAAGTACAAGTGGGCAACATACAGAGATGGTCCCTACCCAACAGTGGGCTCACAGTCTAGAAGGCCTGGGTTCTAACCCCAGTTCTGGCAAATGGCTGCTGTGTGACCTTGGGCAAGTCACTTAACTTCTCTGTGCCTCCGTTATCTCATCTGTAAAATGGCGATTCAAAACCTGCTCTCCCTCCTACTTAGATTGTAAGCCTCATGTGGGACAGGGACTGTGTCCAACCTGAATATCTTGTATCTACCCCGGCACTTACTACAGTGCTTGTCACCTAGTAAGGACTTTAGAAGTACCATTCAAAACGATCAAACGAAAAGATTGATTGGGAGACCCTATCTGCATGAATAGATGTGGTTGCAAAAGACTACACAAGACTGACAATCCATTCCACCCTGTGGGGCACATATAGGCTTTGTCACGCTAGTGACAAATAGTGGCTTGCAGTCCCAGTCACTATTTTCCAATCTAACTCAAGATATCCCAATCTTCTAAAAGTTTCTGTTCTTGGAAAACAAGTCCTCTGCCTCACCAGGCTAATGTGTCCGTTGCTGCAATTCCCTCCCTCCTCACATCTGACTACAGTTCTCCTCACATTCATTCATTCATCATCATCATCATCATCAATCGTATTTGAGTGCTTACTGTGTGCAGAACACTGTACTAAGCGCTTGGGAAGTCCAAGTTGGCAACATATAGAGACAGTCCCTACCCAACAGTGGGCTCACAGTCTAAAAGGGGGAGACAGAGAACAAAACCAAACATACTAACAAAATAAAATAAATAGAATAGATATGTACAAGTAAAATAGAGTAATAAATATGTACAAACATATATACATATATACAGGTGCTATGGGGAAGGGAAGGAGGTAAGAATGATTCATAAAATCATTGTATTTATAGATCATAATAATGGCATTTATTAAGCGCTTACTACGTGCAAAGCACTGTTCTAAGCACTGGACACACCCCTTTGTGGAGATGTAGCCACAGATCCCAGTTGGAGAAACACTGCTCCACTACTCCAACCTCTGACCAAAACCTCTTTCGAGCACCTGGCTTGTGGCAACCACCACTGGTCTCCTCTCCTCTGCACGGCCCTGAGACCTAGGGGTTAGGCACACTGGACTACTTGAGTTTTCATTAAATCTTCTGATATGATTGTCAACTTTTCCCACTAGGTGGCACATTTGGGAATATCTCCCTGCTTTGAAGCACTCAGTCACCTTGCCCCCTCCTACCTCTTCTGGCTACTCTCCTTCTACAACCCAGTTCACACACTTCACTTCTATAATGCCAACCTACTCACTGTACCTCCATCTCGTCTATCTCATCACGGACCTCTCGCCTATGTACTGCTTCTGGCCTGGAACATCTTCCCTCTTCATATCTGACAATTACTCTCCTCCCCTTTCAAAGTCTTATTGAAGGCACATCTCCTCCAAGAGGTCTTCCCTAAGCCCTAATTTCTTTTTCTCCTACTCCCTTCTGCACCACCCTGACCTGCTCCCTTTATTCACCCCCCTCCTAGCCCCACAGCACTTATGTACTTATCCATAATTTATTTATAATAATAATAATAATAACGGCATTTGTTAAGTGCTTACTATGTGCAAAGCACTGTTCTAAGCGCTGGGGGGATACAATGGGATCAAGTTGTTCCATGGGGGGCTCACAGGCTTAATCCTCATTTTACAGATGAGGTAACTGAGGCTCAGAGAAGTTAAGTGACTTGCCCAAGGTCACACAGCAGACATGTGGCAAGACAAGGAGTTCCTTTTTGGACTTGTTTTGGACACTGCTCACCATCCTCTAGAGCAGTGGGGCTCTAGACTGTGAGCCCACTGCTGGGTAGGGACTGTCTCTATATGTTGCCAACTTGTACTTCCCAAGCGCTTAGTACAGTGCTCTGCACACAGTAAGCGCTCAATAAATATGATTGATGATGATGTGGCAGAGCTGGGATTCAAACCCTTGACCTCTGACTCCAAAGCCCGGGCTCTTTCCACTGAGCCACGCTGCTTCACCATTATGTTAATGTCTGTCTTCCCCTCTAGAATGTAATCTCATTGTGGACAGGGAATATGTCTGTTATATTGTTATATTACACCCTCCCAAATGTTTAGTACAGTGCCCTGCACACAGTAAATGCTCAATAAATATGATTGATTGATTAACTGATTCCTCTGGTAGTAATTCTGCACATCCTATAGCTTGGGGTTTTGACATTTCATGGAACTACCAGACTAGTTGTTTGTCTCCGAGGGCATTTTTCAAGGAGAAGATTTTAACACGCTGGCATCTTTCATGAATGAAACAGGGGAGATCTTACGCTTTCTGAATGAATCATCCCTGTGGGCGACTTTTCTCCTTCTTGTGTCTGTTCTCCTCCAGCCTTGATGGAAAATGATGTGCAGAAAATTAACCAAAGGCTGTTCCCAAGCATCTCCCCAGATGTCCCAGCCACTTTTCCTCTTACCCTTGGGACATTGCCATGCATCAAAGCCAAACCAGCTACTGCTGGCCTTGGGGTGGGGGAGGAAAGGGGGCGGCTGGTGGGGAGGCAGAAAACAGGGAAAATCATGTTGACTGTCTATGACCAGAGCTTGCAGTGCAGCTGGGGTGTTTTGCATAGTTCCTATATCATGTTAAGCTGACGTGCTGAATCTCCCACTCTTTTCACCAATCCAGAGTCCTCCTTCCGGTAAGCAGGGCCTGCAAGAGTCAAACAGCTCTCCAGGAAGTCCAAGGTGGCCCAGAGAGAGAGCGGTGATTAGCCTGAAGGAACTCTAGCCATTTGAACACAAAGGTAATTGAACTAACTTTAGTTTTCCAGGTTTCTCAAAGTCCTGAATATGATGTACATGGATGTGTTTCTTCCTGATCCTGGTCTGAGCTACCTGCATTCTCTCCTCCTCACCTCTCTCCTATTCCCAAGTTTATAATAGCTCAGTTTCCTAGCTGACTTCTGATTCTGCCTGGCTTAAGGGGCAATCTGTCCTGATAAATGGCTAAGTCACAGTACCTTCCTTCCTGCCCTTAGCACTAGGCCTTATTCCAGCACCTGGTTGAATTGCATCTTCCTTGTTGTCTCTTTGCCTCATACCATGATGGAGAGATGGACAGAAATGGGCTTCTTGGGGAGAGAAGGAAGGACAATTATACACTCTATGAGGTGAAGATGGTCACGGTGTGCATTGCTTAAACTACTGGATTACAGCTGTCCCTGGGCATCTGTTTCTGATCATCATACACCTAGTTAAACAGGTGGATTTCTGACACACTCGTGAGCTACTTCTTCGACTAGTTCTTACAGACAGTATTTTATTAATTGGAAGATCTGCCAATCTTCTGACATAGTTAAATAAATCACGGTGAGACACAGAGACTAAGATGATTCTGGAAAATCAAAATCACAAAATTGTGTCCTAGTTCCTCAGGATGGAGAGGGGATGTGATTGCCACCGCTGCTGAACACCTTGCCCTCCCCCCTCTCCCCTCATTCCCACGAGCCCCATAATGCTGTGTCCCGGATCCTCAGGTGAAAGGGAGGAAAAACCAAGGAGGCCTGCTAGGTTTGCCTCTCAGTGAGGCTCCCTAGCTGAATGAAGGTGGGGAGAGTGAGGCTCCCTAGCTGAATGAAGGTGGGGAGAAATGCCCCTTGGCATCTGAGCAGTGAGTGGGGAAAGGAGAAGCAATCTTTGAGGCTGAAAATGGAAATATAATAGCTGTTCTTCTCCCAACGAAACGATACTGTGAAAAGGTAATCGTAGGATCACCAGGGTTCTGCAGCCAAGGAGGGACCAAGTAAATGGAAATAAGCAAACCCTGCTTGGTCACCACGGCAAAAGGAGGAACTGAAGGTTTTGAGGGCAG
This sequence comes from Tachyglossus aculeatus, assembly GCF_015852505.1. Classification (NCBI taxonomy): domain Eukaryota; kingdom Metazoa; phylum Chordata; class Mammalia; order Monotremata; family Tachyglossidae; genus Tachyglossus; species Tachyglossus aculeatus. The sequence continues at coordinate 105,262,872 of NC_052069.1, read as the reverse complement.
AGGTGTCAGTCACCGAAACTACCAGGACCAGTTATTGTGGTGAAGGGTTGCTCTCCATGTGAGATCATGAGATTGGGAGCTTGGACAATAAAACCCATCAAAACTTAGAGGGTGGAGAGGAAGGCTTTTCTTTTCTTTATAATAATCATATAATTTAATATTATTTGGTAAGCGCTTTCTTTGTGTCAAGCACTGGGCTAGGTACTAAGATTAGATGCAGTCCCTGTCCCACATGGGTCTCGCAGTCTAAGGGGGAGGGAAAACAGGTATTGAATCCCCATTTTGCAGATGAGGAAACCGAGGAAGAGAAGATAAGCGACTTGCCCAAAATCCAACAGCAGACAAGTGGTGGGGTTGAGAGTAGAACCCAGGTCTTCTGATTTGCAGTCCTACCTCCTTACCACTTGGCCAAATGATCCAGAGAAGTGTTAGCCTGAATGGAGAGCCTGGCTAGTGGGGACATTGAATCTGCAGGGCCTTGGAATGGGAATGGCTGCGGTGAACCGAGTGAGACGTGAGCTTTGAAAAGCAAAAAAAAAAAAAAAAACCCATGTCTAAGCATCACCTTTTGAGGGCCTCTGGGCCTCTGGAAGTCTCTCCGAGGGCTTTTTTGCCAGCTGTTGGGTGAGGCTAGGCACTGCAGATTAGAGAGGCAGGATGATACTGTTTTGACCCTCGGGCAGTAGTAGGGTGATGTGGTAGTGGTCAGTTGGGAGAGACTCCAGGTGGGGAAGGGAAGAAAACAGGAGGAAACACCGGTGGTTTGAAGCCAAGCTGCAGGCCGATGTCAGAGATATGGTCTGGGAAAGTTGAATAAGTGAGGGGTTAAAAGAGAAGGGGTTGACCGAGGCATCGCACAAAGGCCCAGCGTCATCTCCGTGGCTCGACGAAGCCTTGGAAGAGAAGGAGAACCCAATATTTTGCATTTGTATGGCCCTTTAATTCTTCCCAAGAACTTTCATATTACTTACCACATTTTGTCCTCACAACATCTGGCTGAGGTAGGGAGAGGCAGGTATTATTGATTCCCTGTTAGTCATGAGGCTCAGGCAGGTCAAGTAGCTTTGCCCCAAGTTACCCCTAAGGCAGAGGGGGAAGATGCAGGCAATTCCCATGCCAATAAAATGACTCTGCCTCAGACTCAGGCTCTTTCCACAGAACCGAACTGCCTCTCAATCAACAGCAAAAGTAGACTGGAGACAGGAAGAGACTATGTTCTGAGTGTTTGAGGCCAGCTTCCAGTCCAACTAACTGACTTTGAGGGAGAAAAGCAGCAGAGGAGAGGTGAGGCAGGGCTTTCAGTGAACTATGCTGGGAGATGAGTGTACACTCCTTAGCTGGCAGCAGCAGCAATAGCAATCAAAACAACATCATTCAAAATCACCTAGGGCTGAACCCTTCCTGGAGTCCTGGAATGGTAAGCGGGAGAACTGGAATGGAGGAAGCTCTCTTCTGAAATGTTAGAATCAATCAATCAATGGCATTTATTGAGCTCATATTGTGTGCAGAGCACAGTACGAAGTGCTTGGGGGACTACAGTACATCAGAGGTAGTAGACATGTTTCCTGCCCACAGTGAAGTCATAGTGGCCCAGCTCCTACTTCTAGAATGGCTACAAGGCCTATCCTGAGATGACTTTGGAGTCTAGAAAGTTTCAAATTGGATTAGCTGGAAATATTTTTATGTTGGCCTTCCCCATTAGAGTGCAAGCTCCTTGAGGGCAAGGAATATGTCATTTCATTCGGCTCCTCCCAAGCGGTTAGTACAGTTCACTGCCCTAAATCAGAGCTCGATGAAAGAGATTACTACTATCAAAACTCCCAGCACTCCCGGGCTAGACCAGACTACTTCAGAACACAGAGAGACACTAACAACGATAAAAATACCCAAAGGATCCCAGCAGAAGTCTGACTGTTAGTCTGCAAGAAAAGGATTGGGGGTCCCAGTGACAGTTACCACAGAGTCACATTTTAGATAGAGCTTGCTCTGTTCTCCATCACAATTTCTCCTTCCCTTCCCCCACTCCCATCCATCTCATCTCTGCATGAAAGACTAAGAGCATCACTGCTACACCATAAGCTCCTTTAGCTCTGCACAAAGTTACAGCTCAGTAAATGTTATTGAGTGATTGAAAGATTGATCCCAACCTAGAAACGGGTCAGGAGGCAGGCGAGGTCAGAATCAGGAGGGAATAGCTTCTGAACATTTTCTTCAAAGCTTAGCCAAAAACTCAACCAAAATTTACTCTTTGGGCTTCACGAAAGGAGAGTTCCTGGATAAAATGGGGCAGCTAGAGGGACCCAGTGGAGCAATTGCTAACTTTTCCTTAGAAGAAAAGCATTCATCTCCCCTACCTAGGCTTTTAGCTCTCTCTCCCCCTCACCTGACCCTCCCCCACCCCCCTAAACAAGCTTGGATTACCACTATTAGTAGTAGTATTTATTAAGCACTTACTATGTGCCAAGCACTGTACTAAGCACTGGGTTGGATACAAGCTAATCTAGCCAGTCTTAATCCCCATTTTACAGATGAGGGAACTGAGGAACAGAGAAGTAAAGTGGCTTGCCCAAGGTCAAGTGGCGGACAAGTGGCAGAGCTGCGATTAGAACCTAGGTTCTCTGCTCCCAAGCCCAAGCTCTTTCCACTATGTCACACTGCCTCTCTTGGATGCCGTTTTGATGGATGTGATGGGCTCCCTTTTAGCTTCTTTGCAGTTCTGACATCAGAAAGAACAGAAGCAAAATATTAGAGAAATCCAGTCAGGGAAGGGGAAAGGTGTGGGCCATTGTCCAGGAAATGAGATGGCAGATTGGCAAGGGCTAGTACTCCAGGGAATGGGAACTCTGGTTCAGGGAGTGTCCTTGGGGAACAGTCTGCCAAACTCACATTCTGTGCTTACTGGGGGGCTAAGATGGAGATTGCTGGGGAGGGGCTCTGGCTCAGTGACTTGCGGGGAGGCAGAGTAGGAAAACTTTATTTGCTGCCTTGTCTGCCCTGCCTGGTCCTGTCCGGCCTGAAAAAGGGAAAAGACTCTTTTCTTGGCACAAGAGGGATTCTAAGCATCCCTGGCCCTAACCCTACCTGTAACCCTAATGCCAATTAGGTCCCATCTCCCACTGGGAATAGCAGGCTCTGCAGCCGAGGGGAACTGGAGGGTCTATGTGTGTGTCGGGGTTGGGGAGGAGATGGACAGAAGTGTCTCAGCTCTCTACTTTGTCCCTGAGCCCCAAGCTACAGCCTGCAGGCCCTCAGGGAGCCCTTCTTTCATACAATCAATCAAACAGGGATATTTATGTATTGAGCATTTTCTGTGTGCAGAGCACTGTACTAAGTGATTGAGAGAGTTCTATAGACTAAGTAGACCTGATCCTTGCCCATAAAGAGCTTACTATCTAGGAGTGAAGACATTAAAATAAGTTACTGTTAGGGAAAGGGGCAAAGTATAAGGATATATACATTAGTGTTGTGGGGAAGAGTGGCAAAGTATTTAGGGAGCATGGACTCAAGAGCATAGATGATGTCGGTGGGAGGGAAGAAAGCGTGGGGAGATGAGTGATTAGTCAAGGAAGGCTTCCTGGGGGAGATGATGATGATGGCATTTGTTAAGCTCTTACTATGTGCAGAGCACGGTTCTAAGCGCCGGGGGGGGATACAAGGTGATCAAATTGCCCCACGGGGGCTCCCAGTCTTCACCTCTATTTTACAGATGAGGGAACTGAGGCTCAGAGAATAATAATAATAATGATGATGATGGCATTTGTTAAGTGCTTACTATGTGCAGAGCACTGTTCTAAGCACCGAGGGGGAGGGGGGATACAAGGTGATCAAATTGTCCCATGCGGGGCTCCCATGTGATTTTAACAGGGCTTCAAGAAAGGGAGAGTGGTGGTTTGTCAAATATGAAGAGGGAGGGATTCCAGACAGGAGGGGAAGGCTATGAGCAAGCTGTCTCTGGGCATGTTACTCTCTGGGCATGTTACTCCCCTCCTCAAAAATCTCCAGTGGCTACCAATCAACCTACGCATCAAGCAAAAACTCCTCACCCTGGGCTTCAAGGCTTTCCATCACCTCGCCCCCTCCTTCCTCACCTCCCTTCTCTCCTTCTACAGCCCAGCCCACACCCTCTGCTCCTCGCCGCTAATCTCCTCACCGTGCCTCGTTCTCGCCTGCCCTCTCCCCCTCCTCCTCCTCCCCATCCCCCTGCCTTACCTCCTTCCCTTCCCCACAGCACCTGTATATATGTATATATGTTTGTACGTATTTATTACTCTACTTTATTTGTACATATTTATTCTATTTACTTTATTTTGTTAGTATGTTTTGTTTGGTTCTCTGTCTCCCCCTTCTAGACTGTGAGCCCACTGTTGGGTAGGGACCATCTCTATGTGTTGCCAACTTGTACTTCCCAAGCGCTTAGTACAGCGCTCTGCACACAGTAAGTGCTCAATAAATACAATTGAATGAATGAAAGAATGTAGAGAGATGAGAATGAGGCACAGTGGGTAGGTTGCTGTTAGAGGAGCAAAGTGTGCAGACTGGGTTGGAGTGGGAGAGGAGTGAGGATAGGTGGGCGAGAGAAATGATGGAAGGTCTTAAAGACAATAGTCAGGAGTTTCTGCTTGATGTGGATATGGAAGGGTCTGTTATCTCTCCCCCTACACTGGAGCAAGGGCCTCTGGGGTTTGTCAGGGGCATGTGATTGGGCAGGCTATCTCCCATGCGGCAAGATCTGGCAGGGTAAGAAAGAAAATCTTTTGGACCTGGAAGTGGACAGCTCCCAGAGGTCATTTTGTCCATCACCCTGCTTCCAGGGCTGCTGGACCATTTTAAAAGACCACAGAGAAGGCAGTTGCATTTGTTTGGGTCTTTTTTCTTCTTGCCACTGTGGTTTCTGTGAACTCTGGGGCCACACTCCCTCTTCTCATCACCCTCCTTGGTGACTCCCTTGGACATGGCCCTTAGTCAATTAGGGGCCTCATTAGCAGGCTGCTCGGCTTAACTCACTGCAAAGTGAATGAGAGAACAAGAGTTCTATCAGCTACAGACATGACTTGACACTTCTGGAAGAAAAATGGGAGTTAATTAGTAATTGATTGCCAATTGCCTGCATTCCGCATTAATTTATTTTGAGCCCTAAGATGGGCCCTGAACTTCAGTCCAAAGGAGTGGAGTGGCATGACCAGGTACTCTGTTCCAGTGCGAATGACCTCATGGCCATGGGGTGGGTTCTGAAAGGTCACCTCAGTCATCCCCCTGCATCCACCCAGCTCTTGCCCTGCCCAGGCAGAGGACTGTATTCTCCAATCTTAATAAGTGCTGGCTCCCAAGGGAATATCTGGGTCTTTAGAGGGTGTTTATTTGAAAGAACAAACACCTCAGGGTGCTAGCCAGAGAAGGAGGAAATCCAAGGCCCAGTTACTCTCTGTCCAAACAATTCCCTGGAAACCAGACTCTGGCATGGCTGACACTGGAGCAGGATCTTTCTGCAACTTATGTCCTCCAAAGAGCCCAGAGTCCATTGGAAAGATGAGTCAATGATGGACTGAGTCCAACCCCAGCTTTCAGGCAGCTCACCCTTACTTGGTGACCTAGGGACCAGGGGAGTCCTGAGGCCTCCTCTGCTGGAAAATGGATGCTAGCCCACTCCTGGGTCCTCTCTCCTTCTTCCTCTATTCCTGTTGTCCACCATCCCTGGGTCCCTCCCTTGTGCCCTCCTCCAAGGGTGCAAGAGCCTTCTCTCCTGTGGGCCCTTGTCCTCCCAGGATAGCCTTCCTGTCTCCTCCATGTTGAGGCCATTCCCAGCCCCTCTCCAAAACAGCCCTCTCCTCCTCTTTGCCCTCCTCTTTGCCCTCCTCTAACCCTGATTTCTCCAGGTGGAGTCTTATCAATCATATAATAATGATAACAATAACAATAATTATGGTACTTAAGCGCTTACTATGTGCCAAGCACTGTTCTAAGCTGGGGTAGGTACAGAGTAATCATGTTGTCCCACGTGGGGCTCACACTTTTAATCCCCATTACAGATGAGATAACTGAGACGAAGAGAAGTTAAGTGACTTGCCCAAAGTCACACAGCAGACAAGTGACAGAGCCGGGATTAGAATCCACATCCTCTGACTCCTAAACCCGTGCTCTTTCCACTAAGCCACTCTAAGCAGAGCACAGTACTAAGCACTTGGGGGAGTTCAATACAGTAGAGTTAGCAGACATGTTCCCTGTCCACATAAGCTTACAGTCTAGAGGGGAGACAGATATTAATATAATAATAATAATAATAATAATAATAATAATGACATTTATTAAGCGCTTACTATGTGCAAAGCACTGTTCTAAGCGCTGGGGATGTTACAAGGTGATCAGGTTGTCCCACGGGGGGCTCGCATTCTTAATCCCCATTTTACAGATGAGGTAACTGAGGCCCAGAGAAATTAAGTGACTTGCCCAGAGTCACACAGCTGACAAGTGGCGGAGCCGGGATTTGAACCCATGACCTCTGACTCCAAAGCCCATGCTCTTTTCCACTGAGACACACTGCTTCTCAAAAATATAAAGATGAGAAACAGTGTGGCCTAATGGATAGAGCATGGGACCAGGAGTCAGAAGGGCCTGGGTTCTAATCCTGACTCTGCAGCTGTCTGCACCTGGGTTCTAATTCTGGCTCCACCACTTGTTTACGGTGTGACTTTGCACTTTGGCTTAGTGGAAAGAGCCCCGGTTTGGGAGTCAGAGGTCGTGGGTTCTGATCCTGGCTCTGCCACTTGTCAGCTGTGTGACTTTGGGCAAGTCACTTAACTTCTCTGTGCCTCAGTTGCCTCATCTGTAAGATGGGGATTAAGACTGTGAGTCTCACGTGGGACAACCTGATTGCCTTGGATCTACCCCAGTGCTTAGAACACAGTAAGCTCTTATCAAATGCCATTATTATTATTATTATTATTATTATTATTATTATTATTATTATTATTATGTCACTACACTTCCCTGTGCTTGTTTCCTCATCTGTAAAATGGGGATTAGGACTGTGAACCCCATGTGGGAAATGGACTGTATCCAGTCTGATTAGTTTTTATCTACCCCAGCGCTTAGAAGAGTGCTTAGCATCTAGTTAACACTTAACAAATACCATTAAAAAAAACCCTCAAGATGACTTATCAAACAGGCATTTTTAAATGTTTATGGATCGAAATACCTCAGAATGTGAACTGTGGGTGAGCAGGGATTGTGCCAAGGAAGAGGAAGGTGGGATCTTCCTTGATGCTTGGGAGGAAGGAACCGAGAGTGATCGTGGGCTTGAGAGGGTTTTTGTCCACTGTTCTGACTCAGTTTCCCAGGCTCGGGAACAGCAGCTGTCACGAGAGAAGCAGGTGGACTCACTTCCCTCCACTCTCCACTCTCCTCCCCTTTAGACTGTAAGCTCGTCCCTCTAATAATGGCATTTGTTAAGCGCTTACAATGTGCAAAGTACTGTTCTAAGCGCCTGGGGAGGTTACAAGGTGATCAGGTTGTCCCACGGGGGGGCTCGCAGTCTTAATCCCCATTTTACAGATGAGGTAACTGAGGCACAGAGAAGTTAAGTGACTTGCCCAAAGTCACACAGCTGACAATTGGCGGAGCCAAAATTTGAACCCATGACATCTGACTCCAAAGCCCGTGTTCTTTCCATTGAGCCATGCTGCTTCTCAACCTCTAGACTGTAAGCTTGTTGTGGGCAGGGAGTGTGTTTGTCTATTGTACAGTACTCTCCCAAGTGCTTATTACAGTGCTTGGCAAACAGTAAGCGCTCATTAAATACGAATGAATGAATGCTATGTGACCTTGGGCAAGTCACTTAATCTCTCTGTGCCTCAGTTACCTCATCTGTAAAATGGAGATAAGGACTGTGAGCCCTCTGTGGGACAGGGACTGTGTCCAACTGGAAAAACTTGTATCCTCCCCAGTGCTTAGTACAGTGTCGAGCACATAGAAAGAAGTTAACAAATACTATTCAAAATAATAATAATTTATAGTGAGTGTTTTTCTGTTTGAAGGCCATGGTCGAAAGTGGGGTGTGCTCTGCCAAAAACCAGACTTGGGGGTTACTCTTGGGGGAGGCCCCCCATTGCCAGCAGGAAGAGTAGATGGGCCAGTGGGTCACCTAGGAGAACTCCTGCCCCAGAATCACAGTCCCCGGGGAGAAATGAGGGCCACGAGGCAGTGACTCAGCTCGGACTCTGACATCCCGGTGCTCATGGGGCTGGGGATTGGCGGGGGGGCCTGCGGAGACTCCCCAACCCAAATTGCAGAGATCACATTCTGCAGTGGATTGAAGACTTGGATAATAAGTAGCTCTGCCGGGAAACCTCCTCCGTGTAATTAAAGAATCAGAAGAATCCTGTAGCTGAGCTTTAAAAGAGGTAAACAGAGAAGGGGGAAATAGAGGACGCCACCATGCATCCACGCGCGCGGCGAAAGCAGCCAAGTGCTATTTTGGGCCTAGTCCGAGGGACTGTTCTGAAACCCAGGCTGCCCAGGCCTGGATGCTCTCTCTGGCTGTGCCCTCTGCCCCAGACGCTGTGGGGTCTGCAGGACTCTGGGAACCACCTGGACTGGCTGCTCACTCCAGCCATTCCTTCTACCAGAGTTGCCATGGGGTCTATAGGGTTCTGGTCGCTAGCATCATCATCATCATCAATCGTATTTATCGAGCGCTTACTATGTGCAGAGCACTGTACTAAGCGCAAATTGGCAACATATAGAGACAGTCCCTACCCAACAGTGGGCTCACAGTCTAAAAGGCTAGCAGGCCTGGTTGTCTCTCTGGATGTGCCCCCCGCCACAACCACCGTGGAATCTGCTCAACTCTGGGAGCCAGAGGACCTGGCTGCACACTCTGGCCGTGCCCCCCGACCACAACTGCCGTGCTGCCTGCAGGATCCTGGGCCGGGCTGCTCACTGCAGCCGTGACCCCCACCACAGCCATCGTGGGCCCTACGAGATTCTGGGAGCTAGTGGGACTGGCTGCTCACTCAGGCCATGGCCCCTGCCACAGCTGTTTCCGAATTGGTCGCTCTGCCGCTCCCTGGACTGACAAAAACACTTGGTAACCAATTGTTCCATTGAGTGTCCTCCAGCTGGCCAGAGGGGCAGTGCTTCCCACATTTGGTTGGGATTTTGGGCTTTTTCCTCTCTTTCTCTATAATTATGGCATTTATTAAACCTTTACTTTGTGTAGAATCCTGGGGTAGATACAAGGTTTTAATGCTAATAATAGTTATGGCCACAAGGTTTTATTAATAATAATAGTAACAATAACAGTTATGGTATTTGCTAAGTGCAAAGCATGGTACTAAGCACTGGGTCAGATACAGTATAAGCAGATTGGGCACGCGTGGGCAGGGAATGTGTCTACCAACTAGGTTATGTCGTACTCTCCAAAGTGCTTACTACAGTGCTCTGTACATAGTAAGTGCTCAATAAATATGATTGGCTGAGTTCCTGTCTCTTATGGGGCTCACAGTTTAAGTAGGAGGGAAAGTAAGTACTGAATTTCCTTTATAGAGATGAGGAAACTGAGGCACCAAGAAATGAAATGACTTGCCCAGTGTCACACTGCAGGCCAGTGGCAGAGCTGTGATTAGAACTGAGGTTCTCCAACTTCCAGGCCTGAGCTCTTTACACTAAGCCATACTTTTTCTCAGATGAGACATAGTCCCTTTCCCACACAGGGCTCACAATCTATCTTATCCCCATTTTCAGATAAGGAAATTAGAGCCCAGAGAGGCTAAGACTTGCCCAAGGTCACACAGCACTCCAGTGGAGGACAGTCTAGTAGAGCTTCCTCAAGAGAGTTTAGGAATGTCAGGAGGTTCTAGAACATGGGTCTCCTGATCCCCCAGACCCAGGCTTTTTTTCCCAGGGCCATTTCACTTCCACCTCTCCTCTCTCACCACAAAACTGTGCTCTGATTTGTTTCTTCTCTTCTCTCTGCCAATTACTGATTTTATTGTCTGTCTTTCCTGCTAGATTTTAAGCTCCTTTGTTTATGGTATTTGTTAAATGCTTATTTTGTACCAGGCACTGTACTAAGCACTGAGGTAGATACAAGTCAAGTCCAGTGGACATAGTCCATGCTTCCATCTGGCTCACAGTCTTAATCCCATTTTGCAGATGAGATATCTGAGGCACAGAAAAGTTAAGTGACTTGCCCAAGGTCACTCAGCAGACAAATGGTAAAGTTGGAACTAGAACCCGGGTCCTTCTGACCCTCAGGCCTGTGTTCCATCCACTTGACTGTGCTTCTTTGAGATCAGGGATTGTAACTACCCAATTTAAAGTATTGAACTCTCTCTCCCAAGCACTTCAGTGCACTGCACACGGTAAGTGCTCCATAAATACCTCTGATTAACTCTCACTCTGCCTGGGACTGGGAGCAGGTTCGGGAACTGAGGTGGTCGCTGGGTGTTGATGTCGACTGCACTGACCTTGCTTGACCCGGGCTGCATCGAGCTAACATCGTGGTACCTGCTATTTATTTTATATCTATTCTATTTATTTTATTTTGTTAGTATGTTTGGTTTTGTTCTCTGTCTCCCCCTTTTAGACTGTGAGCCCACTGTTGGGTAGGGACTGTCTCTATATGTTGCCAACTTGTACTTCCCAAGCGCTTAGTACAGTGCTCTGCACACAGTAAGTGCTCAATAAATATGATTGATTGATTGGTTAGCACTGGAGGTTGGGCAATTTTGTCCCTGGCCTCTAAGGAGGGGCTGTGCTGGGGGACCACTGATCTAGTGCTTGCAGGGCTGGCGATGGGTGGGAGCAGGGGGGCAAGGGGCACCTTTCAGCCCCTAACCACCTCCCCCTCCCCCTGCCCTGCCTGCCTCTGAGCCCCACCCAATCCCTACCCTAACCCTCTAAGGAATCTTTCCACACTTCTAGGCCACAGTCAAACTGCAGGAACTTCCATGGAGTGTTAACACCTTTTCTGAGCCAGTGCAGGGTGGGTAGCCAGTCAGGATTCATTCTTCATACATTCATTCAATCAATCACATTTATTAAGGACTTACTGTGTGCAGAGCACCATACTAAGCACTTGGGAAAATACAATACAACAATAAAGAGTGACAATCCCTGCCCACAACGAGCTCAGTCTAGAAGGGGGGAGACAGACATCAATACAAATAAACAAACATCAATACAAATGAACAGACATCAATACAAAATTACAGTTATATACATAAGTGCTGTGGGGCCGGGAGAGGAGGGGAAGAGCAAAGGGAGAAAGTCAGGGTGACGCAGAAGGGAGTAGGAGATGAGGAAAGGGAGGTGGGGAAAGTCCTCTTGGAGGAGATCTGCCTTCAGTAAGGTTTTGAAGGAGGAGAAAGTAATTGGTGGATTTGAGGAGGGAGGGTGTTCCAGGCCAGTGGCAGGATGTGGGCTAGGGGTCAGCAGTGAGAGGGGCAAAACTGAAGCACAGTGAGAAGGTTAGTACTAGAAGAGTGAAGTAGGTGTTTGTAGAAGGAGAGAAGAGAGGTGAGATTAAGAGAGTGCAAGGTGATGGAGTGCTAATGTGAGCAGACCTCGGAAGTGGCTTCCTCAATGAGGCCAGTCTCCTGGCAGTTAGCATGGTCTTCTTCAGAGCCAGCCCCCGCCACAAGAGTCAATGCCTCCGGGGGGCTCTAGGGGTTGAGTTCCCTTGGGAGGTGATTGTCCATTGAGCTCTTGAGGGAAATGGAGCCAGGGCTAATGGCGGGTAATGGGAAAGAGCTGAGTGGAGAAGTAAAGGGATCAGATTTTCTGAAGGTCTGACTGAGTTCACAGGGGAGGGCTTCCAGGGAAGGACAAATGGTGAAAGGAGGGAGAAAAAGGTAGGCAAGAGAGGCAGAGAAAGAGTAGGATACAGAAAGAGAAACCCAGGGAAGGAAAAGACATTTATAGAAAGAATGTGCTCCATGTTGAACTCCACTTTCCCCACCCCACAGCCCTGCTCTTTCGGTCCTAGGCCTTTGCTCCTTCCTTCCTCCCCACTGACTGCCCCAGGACTTGATAGGAGAGTTTGGTCCTGCTTGGGTGTGGTCCCTTTCCGCTTCTCCACAGCCCAGCTCATTGAAATCACAGCTGACCCACACCTCCTCCGGGAAGATCACCATGATTTCTCCCACCCAATGCCCAATTTGCCAACACAATCTGGCCCAGCTCCACCTCCCGCAAATCATTCCTGTAATTACCAATATAGTCTGTTCATAGGGAAAAGTGGGCTGTTGTGTCAGTGCATCCATCTGACCTCCACCATGATGGCCAGAAAGAGTAGGGGCTGGGGCTATGAGAGCCTCACTGAAATCCTGACTCCCTGAAGAAACATTTTTGAGTTGGAGTCCAGTGGAGTTTGGGGCAGGGTGGGGGAGACATTTGGGGTGAGAGATTCATTAATGTATTGTTATTAGGAAGGTGATTTTTAGTTTTTAATTCCCCTATTGGAGAGTCTGCTCTGGTAATGCCGGGGTGAGGGGAGCCAGGGCCAGGGGACTGTAGATTCATTCATTCATTCATTCAATCGCATTTATTGAGCACTTACTGTGTGCAGAGCACTGTACTAAGTACTAAGTACAAGTTGGCAACATATAGAGAGGGTCCCTACCCAACAGCGGGCTCACAGTCTAGAAGGGGGAGACAGACAACAAAACAAAACATATAAACCAAATAAAATAAATAGAATAAATATGTACAAGTAAAATAGAGTAATAAATATGTACAAACATATATACATATATATAGGTGCTGTGGGGAGGGGAAGGAGGTAGGGGAGGGGAAGGAGGTAAGGAAGGGTGGATGGAGGGGGAAGGAGGGGGAGCAGAAGGAGGGGGCTCAGTCTGGGAAGGCTTCCTGGAGGAGGTGAGCTCTCAGTAGGGCTTCGAAGGGAGGAATAGAGCTTGCTTGGCGGATGTGTGGAGGGAGGGCATTCCAGGCCAGGGGGAGGACATGGGCTGGGGGTCGATGGTGGGACAGGCGAGAACGAGGCAAAGTGAGGAGATTAGTGGCAGAGGAGCGGAGGGTGTGGGGTGGGCTGTAGAAGGAGAGAAGGGAAGTGAGGTAGGAGGGGGCGAGGTGATGGACAGCCTTGAAGCTGAGGGTGAGGAGTTTTTGCCTGATGCGTAGGTTGATTGGTAGCCACTGGAGATTTTTGAGGAGGGGAGTAACATGCCCAGAGTGTTTCTGCACAAAGACGACCTGGGCAGCAGTGTGAAGTATGGATTGAAGTGGGGAGATACTGGAGGATGGGAGATTGGAGAGGAGGCTGATGCAGTAATCTAGCCAGGATAGGATGAGAGATTGAACAAGTAGGGTAGCGGTTTGGATAGAGAGGAAAGGGCAGATTTTGGCGATGTTGCGGAGGTAAGAACGGCAGGACTTGGTGACAGATTGGATGTGAGGGGTGAACGAAAGAGCGGAGTCAAGGATGACACCAAGGTTGCGGGCTTGTGAGACGGGAAGGATGGTAGTGCCATCAACAGTGATGGGAAAGTCAGGGAGATGGCAGGATTTGGGAGGGAAGATAAGGAGGTCAGTCTTGGACATGTTGAGTTTTAGATGGCGGGAAGACATCCAGATGGAGATGTCCTGAAGGCAGGAGGAGATATAAGCCTGGAGGGAGGGAGAGAGAGCAGGGGCAGAGATGTATATTTGGGTGTCATCAGCCATCTGCTGCAGGCAGGAAAGGATTCAGTCATTCATGAATTCATTCATTCATTCAATCATATTTATTGAGTGCTTACTGTGTGCAAAGCACTGTACTAAGTGCTTGGGAGAGTACAATATAACAACAAACAGACACATTCCTGCCCACAATGAGCTCACAGTCTAGAGGAGAAGGATGAAGCCTTGAGCCCTGGAAGATGCTTTCTTTGCTGCAGGCCTTGGGGAGCAGATACTAGTTCTGGGCCACACCTGTGAAACGCCTCTGTCCAGAGTTCTGGCTTGGGAGGGCTTATCCCAACACATGCAGGTACACACAGGCACATGAATCACTACAAACACAGACACACATGCCTATGCACGTGTGTGCCCACAGATGTGAATGCACAAACATATGTGCATGTGTTGGCATTCATCGATGCATATGTGCATGCACATACATGCACAGACACTTATGCATGCAGATCTCTGATCAGACGTAGAGTTGAAAGTAAACTATTTCTTTCCCCAGAGCAGTAAGCAGACACTGGTTGAGATCGGGAGGAAAGGGGGAAGGGGGATGGCAGCAAGCGGGCAGGTGGAGGCTGTGTGTGGATCTTGTGGGGGAGAGGGATAGGAGCTGCTCCAGCTCACCCGGCAGCCTGGTCAGGATACTGGAAGCCCACTGGTCCCTGGGCTGGTTTGGGGACCATGTGCCACCCTCCAAAACAGCTGGAAATGTGGGAATCTGAGCCAGCTTTCTGAGACCCCAGAGCTGCTCCAGATCCTCCAGTGTCCATGGGGGACCAGTCGATGCTGCTGAGGGTCTCGGGCCTGAGTGGGCATCACAGCAGGGCCAAGCCCACTCTTTCGCAAACACAATTAGGGGAGCCTCCAAATCAGTGGAGGTGCTAACCCCCATGAAGCCCCTAGCCCAGAGCTCCAAACCCTTGTGCCAGCCCCTCTTCTGAGACACTGCAGAGGGAGGGTCTGTGCTGAAGAGGAAAAGTGCATCTATTTTGAAATATTAATACCAGAATGGCCGCACCAGCACTTGCTGTTTTCCTGATACAGTGCCCTGGGAGACTGGGGCTGATTTTAATAATAATAATGGTGGTATTTGGTGAATGCTTGCTATGGGGTAGATACAAGACCATCAGGTTGGACACAGTCCCTGTTTCCTTATGGGGTTCACAGTCTAAGTAGGGGAGAAAACAGATATTAAATCCCAATTTTACAGATGAGAACTGAGACCCAGAGAAGTTAAGTGATTTCCCCAAGGTCAAGCAGCTGAGAAGTGGCAGAGCCAAGATTGGGGCTGAGGTCCTCTGACTTCCAAACAGGGGCTCTTTCCACTAGGCCATGCTGCTTTTCCACTTTCACTTCTGGCCAGAGGAGCTCGAGTCCCGCAAGCAGGACTTCATCCAGCATTCATCCTCTGAGGCCTTCCCGCAGGAGGTGGTGGGGCGGCTAAGTGAATTCTAGCTAGTGAAGCCAGGAAGAGCATCTGTTTGAGCATAAGGGGTAGTAGATTTAGATGCCCGATCCGGGCAGTGGAGGGAGGGAGGGAGGAGGCATCATCATCATCAGTCATATTTATTAAGCGCTTACTGTGTGCAGAGCACTGTACTAAGCGCTTGGGAAGTACAAGTTGGCAACATATAGAGACAGTCCCTACCCAACAGTGGGCTCACAGTCCACAGTCAGGCTGTCTGGCTGCTGCAGGGACCCAAGGGGGGATGGCAGGGGTGCAGGGTCATAGGGTTCCTATTGGGTCCCTTCAACCTGTCGACTTCCCACTCCTTCCTTCCCTCCTAGCCTTGGGGTGGCCGTGCAGTGTGGGTGGTCTCGACAAGGGCTCACAGGGCAGCTGAGCCTTGTGTCAGGGCGCTCCCTGACCTCTCCAAACCTTGGACCATGCCACTGCTGTTTACCTCGGCTTTCTTCCCCCTTCAGACCCCGCCCCCGCCCCCTCCGGTCCTGGGTCCTACCGAGAGCATTAATCACTTCCCTTTTCTCTTTCCCTTTTCTTCATTTCAGCAGGCGCAGGAATGCCAGCCGCCAGAGCCAGGCAGCGATGCCCGCGGGTCGTTCTGATTTTCAACTCTCTTAGTCAGCTCGCGTCCCAGTCCCAACGTTGCCACCGAGGCCGAGGGAGGCGAAAGAGGCTGCTGCTACTTTAAATGTAACGCATCGAGGAGAATGCTGGAAAGGGGCCTGCCTGCAGGGATACTCAGTCATCGAGCGGGAAAAGCAGCCAGACGGCGGACAGGAGGAGAAAGCCGGGCTCTCATGGACGCATTGCTAATTCATAAATCAGGTGAGGCTGCCTCGGGCCGGGTTTCTCCCGCTGCTGCATGGAGCCCTGCCTGTCGGATGTCTTAATCCGTGAAGTATGGACTCCGACGATCTTCTGGGCCAAGACAACCCCGATGGTGAGCAGAAGGGCTGGTCTGGATTTGGGCAAGGGGGGCCGGGACCAAGGAAGTGCTGGGAAGAGTCAGCATCCCACTAGTATGGAGCAGGGGAGGGGAAGAGGGAGGGCATGCTCTTCTTTATTTCTTCGATTATTTTGCCGCACCAGTCGGTCGTGGGAGCTCCAGAAATGTCCTTTGGTCGTACACCACATCCCTGTTTGGCCGAGGGGGACCCTGTCGCGACAGGTCCTGGATTAAGCTGTCGCGACTCGGATGGAGAACTTGTGCGCCAGGCGTGGGGGAAACAGAGAGAAGGTGGGGTTTGCCCATCCTCGGGCAAGGAGCGAAGGAAACAACTTTGAAACCTCAGAGCTGTCGAAACGGAGTGGGTGGAGAAGCGGTGGGTGAGCCGGCGGAGGACGGAGCGGAGGGTCGTTGAAGTAGTAATAACCGGGAGAGAAATCGAGATGGAGACGGGATGGACATGCTCCCCCCGGAATTCAAATCAAGATTTATAGGGCCGAAATGCTGCGAGCGGCTTTCTCCTGACCGGCAGGCCGACAAAACGGCACCAAACTGCTGGGAGAATTTGTTCATCGCGCAAACCCTTGTCTAAGGAGAGGGTCCTTCCCCCCGCCCCCCGTCCCGGGCGACCCCCGACCCCGGGCGGGCTTGCAAAGACCTCAGCCTGCGGGACAAGCGAAATGCGAGTTCGGGCTGTGGGAAGGAGGAGCTCTCCTTCACTCCGAAGCGAGCCCTCCACCCACTTGGTAAAAAGGATGATAATGATGGTATTTGTTAAGCGGTGTGTGCCAAGCACTGTTCTAAGCGCTGGACCGTCTCCCTCCGGGCTACGTTATGCAGAGGGGCGGTGGACATTCACCAGAGGCTGGAGAGGGAAACTCGGATCCGGGATGGGTCGAGTCGGGGATCTAAATCCCGAAGGAATGAAGGAATAATAATAATAATGGCATTTGTTAAGTGCTTACTATGGGCTGGGTACTGTATTAAGCACTGGGGTAGACACAAGCAAATCGGCTTGGACACAGTCCCTGTCTCATGTGGGGCTCAGTCTCAATCCCCATTTTACAGCCGAGGGTACTGAGGCTGAGAGAAGTAAAGTGACTTTCCCAAGGTCACACAGCAGACAAGTGGAGGAGTCGGGATTAGAACCCATAACCTTCTGACTCGCAGGCTCATGCTCTGAAGGAATGAGGTCGAAGGAGTGAGGCAATGGTGAAAGTATTTCCTGGGGCTCTGAGCCGAGCGCCGCCGGCCAGAGGAGTTGCCAGACAGCAGCCACCCTCTCCGCTGGGGCCTCGGGGTCCTGGGTGAGGGGAGATGCCCACCTTGCCAGGGAGGGGGATACGGGGATGCCGCCTGTGTGGGTCACTGGACCCAAGGGTTCGAGACCAAGGGCCTGCGTGCTGTTTGCCTGACATCCTATCCCCCTCCCCGAGCTTCTATTTGTAGAGGAGCTGAACTTTAAATAAACTTTCTCCTTCCCAGCCCTTGCTCCCCACCTCCCCCTGGGCCCAGTGGGACACAAGGTCAAACCCAGCCTGTCTTCTTGGTGGCAGGAGCTGGACTCTAAACAACTGGGCACAGTCTGGGTCTGTAGGGCTGGGCACTCCAGAGCTGTCCCTGGCTGCTGCTTGGACTAAGGAGTTTAGGTCAGTGCAAAGAAAAGCACCGATTGTAGAGGAAATGTGATGTTTCCTTTTCCACCTAGACAACAGGAGGTTTTTAGAGAATCCCAAGCTAAATATAGAAATACTTTAGGGTGAAAAGCGTTATCATATCCATCTCCCCAGAGACATGCAAAGTGGTTTTTGTTCAGGTTTTCAATTGCAATGCAAGACTTTGAACAAGGAGCATTGAACGTTGTTCCTCAGGAGAAGACTTTGGAAAGGTTACTCCCTCAGGAAGATGGCACTGAGTGAGAATCCCAGATTAACAGTCAACATGTGCAGACACCCACGTAGGAGTATGCACACAGACAACACACAACCTGTCTCTCTCTCTCTCCACACAGAGGACTTTCTGCCTGTCTTATTACTGGGATGTTAAATTCAGGAATTCATAGAATGAATTGTCAAGTCAAGAAGCCCTGGGGTATGGGGGCTCGTAGAAGAGTTGATGTACCTTTGAGATTGTTGGGTACTACCCAGCATCTGTGAAAGGGAGCTGGGGATACTGGAAATCCAAATATCTAACAAGAATCATAGAACTGGATCTGGCCTGTGGTTGCTGGGTGCGATAGGAGTAGATGTGGTGTAGTCATAGTAGCAGTAGTATTTATTAAGCATCTACTGTGTACACAGCACTGTTCTTAGTACTAGGGAAAAAAAAGCATGGATAAGAATTAGACACAGTCCCTGGCCCCCAAGGAACTCACTGTCCCAGAGCAAGTGGGAAGAGGCATTTGGGGACAGGCTTCTTTTAAATGGTATTTGTTTAGCTCATACTATGTGCCACACACTGTACTAAGCACTGAGATGCACACTAGTCAGGTTGGACATAGTCCTTGTCCCACAGGGCCTCACAGTCTTAATCTCCATTTTACAGATGAGGTAACGGAAGGACAGGGAAGTGAAGTGACTTATCTGAGCTCACACAACAGACAAGTGGCAGAGCCAGGATTAGGACCCAGATCCCCAGATCCCAGATCCGTGCTCTTTCATTCATTCAATTGTATTTATTGAGCACTTACTGTGTGCAGAGCACTGTATTAAGTGCTTGGGAAGTACAAATCAGCAACATATAGAGACGGTCCCTACCCAACAACAGTCTAGAAGGGGGAGACAGACAAAAAAACCTCCAAGACAACAGAATAAATAGAATTATAGCTATATACACATTATTAATAAAATAGAGTAATAAATATGTACAAATATACACAAGTGCTGTGGGGAGGGGAAGGGGGAAGGGCCGCGGGGGCAATGGGGAGGGGAAGAGGAGGAGAAGAAAAAGGGGGGGCTCAGTCTGAGAAGGCCTCCTGGAGGAAGTGAGCTCTCAGAAGGGTTTTGAAGGGAAGAAGAGAGCTAGCTTGGTGGATGTGCGGAGGGAGGACATTCCAGGCCAGAGGTAGGACATGGGCCAGGGGTCGACAGTGGGACAGGCGAGAACGAGGCACAGTGAGGAGGTTAGCAGCAGAGGAGTGGAGGGTGCGGGCTGGGCTGGAGAAGGAGAGAAGGGAGGTGAAGTAGGAGGGGGCGAGGGGATGGAGAGCTTTGAAGCCGAGAGTGAGGAGTTTTTCCAATAGGCAGCACTGCTTCTAAGGAAAAATGAAGCAACCAAAACACACAGACAACATAAAAAGCAAAGACTATGTTAGACACAGTAAAAACAAGGGGATCATATTGCTAGAGGAGCAGTTTCAGTCTCCTCACAAGTCAGAATATAATAGTCCCAGTTACAGCCCCCAGCCATAGCCTCAGCCTTACCAACTTCCGTAAAGTTGACAAGGCCTAACTTTGTTACTGCTTCCTGACTTTGCCCAGCCTGAGCAAGAGCTGATGGGAAATACTGATGGCATGGGGGCTGAGCAAGGTTACAAACAGTATGAATAAAATGACTGATTCCCTAACATTTTTACTGACAGATCCAAAGCAGCAGAGAGCAGGTGTGGGCAGGTGGGAGGTAGCTGTTCCCATGGGAGCAGCGGGCTGGACTCTCAGCAAATTCTGTAAAACTCACTCAGCAGTTGGCAACCCAAACCTGATCCCACCCACCCCATCACACCGTTATTATTTTATTTAAATGATACTTGTTAAGCACTTACTAAGTGCCAGGCACGGTTCTACATCCTGAGGTAGATACAAGGTAATCAGGGTGGAGACAGTCTGTGTCCCATGTTGTCTTAATCCCCATTTTCCAGATGAGGGAACTAAGGTACAGAGAAGCGAAGTGACTTGCCTAAGGTCACACAGCAAGTAAGTGGCAGATCCAGGATTAGAACCCAGATCCTCTGACTCTCAGGCCCATGCTTTTCCCACTAGGCTATGCTGCTTCACCGTGTGCTCCTTGATCTTGGCTGATGTACCAGGCCACACAGGCAGCCCCTGTTGAAGCCAGGGACAGGGTTAGAGTCAACATAGAAGGTAGGAGGGGGTGCTAGGCCAGGCCAGGCAAAGTTTGGGGGCACCTCCTGAGGTCGGTGCTGAAAAAGGTGGGCATCTTGGGCAGAAGCGACCGGAAAACAGTCCTAAAGAGTTGGGGTGAAGGGGGGACTCAGCCCAGGAAGATCAGACAACAGGGGATGGGGGCCATAAATGGATTCCTTGAGGGCAGGTCCTTCAGTGGGTCTGGGTCAAGGGTCCTCTCTGCTCTGGAAAGACGGTGGCCCTGAAAGGGGCAGGGCAGGCCCAGCGGCACCCAATGGTGGGCCCAGTGAGACCCAGCAGCCGGCTTAATGACACCCAGTGGACCAAAAGCAGAGTAGGATGGTGGGAGGAAGAGCATGGTCCTCTTCAAACGAGGAGGGGGTGGTTGTGGCAGCAGCAACAAAAGTGGCCATGACCCGCAGGGGTTCATCGTGTTGCCTCCCCAGTGCAGCGGTTTCCCATATTTAGATATTTTCCTAAGTTTTATGGACATGACTAATTTTAGCTCTGCTTTACCAACTGACAGTGAATGAAGATACAAGTTTCCCCCTGCCACGGTCCAATCAGACCTCTAGACTGTAAGCTCCTGGAGGTCAAGGATCATGTCTACCTACTCTATTGTACTGTCCTTTCCTTGGCACTTGCTCTGTAAATGGTAAGCATTTGTTAAATACCATTGATTGATTTATGGATGATTGGTAACCCTGGGGCTGGGCAGCTTCTCTCCAGGGCTGTAGATCTCCAGTTCCATGGCAAAGACCCTGGCAAAGGGATCGCTTATGGATAGAAGAGACCATCCTGCCAGTTTGGGACCGTTTTAGTCCTAGAGGCAAGGGCAGTGCATCTCCCAGGGTTCTGATGGCCCTGGGTCACCAGCAGATGAGACACTCTGCTCGCCAGCTCAGGGTACCTTGGGCATTTAGTGCAACCATCCCCGGAGTCCCAGGCCCCTGCTCCCCTCATCCATCCCCTCAGTCCATGCCACCCACAGATCGTAAGATAAAGAGAGGAAAGTTTTGAGACAGGCATTTGGGGCCTATTTTTTAGAAGAAGGAACTGCAGAGTGGGAGAAAGTGATTTTTCTGGTTCCTGGGAGTGGGGAGGATCAATCTGATTTCTCCTGGGTTGGACTGTGAAAGTCCTGTAAGATAGGTCATCAGCACTCATGGAAGCCTCAATCCCTTTCTCCAGGCAGGTCATGGCCGGATGGGTGGATAATCTAGCTGGTTGTGTATGTATGGTGGGGAGGGGAGGGGGGAGAGAGACCTTATGGCTTAATGCCTATTCTTTCTCCATCCCATCCCTCTCCCAGCCTGGCCCCTTCCCCAGCAGTGGCAGGCTTTGTTTGTTATGAAGGGAACTTTTCCTGGAACCCAGACAGCGCCTGCTGAAAAAAAAAAAAATGTGCTGAATCCTAAACCAGAAACCTCAATTGCTCGTGCAGAGGGTTTTGGCTAGGAATATCCCTCACTCCCTTCCCCCACCCCCATTCCTCCCCGACAGTCTTTTGTGACTTCTCCCTTTGCAGCGATCAGAGAGGCTGACAGCTTTGCAGCTCTACACAAAGGGCACTGAAGTTTCCGCTGTAACGTCATTAACTCATTGTGCCTAGAGAGCTCACAAGCTTGGCATTCAAACCCACTTCTAGGGTGAAGGAGTAGTGGTGGGAGACGGGGATGAGAGGACTTGAGTGCGTCCCGCTGCTTTCTGGGGTTTGGAAAGTAGTGGCAGTCATGTGGGGAGGAAGGAAGCATCAGGGGCAGTCTCTAGCTGCCAATCCTCCTGCCCCACATAGTAATTAAATACAAACAAGTACATTTTCAGTAACCCCCAACCCCCACACTAATGTTCCAAGCTTTTGCCCTTCTCCGAAGCGTAGAATCTGGAACTTTCCACTGCTATCCCTCTATACTGAAGCTCGTTGTAGTCAGGGAATGTGTCTACCAATTCTGTTGTATTGTACAACACAGCGTGGCTCAGTGGAAAGAGCACGGGCTTAGGAGTCAGAAGTCATAGGTTCAAATCCCGGCTCCGCCGCTTGTCAGCTGTGTGACTTTGGGCAAGTCACTTAACTTCTCTGTGCCTCAGTTACCTCATCTGTAAAATGGGGATTAAGATTGTGAGCCCCACATGGGACAACCTAATCACCTTGTATTCTTCCCAGTGCTTAGAACGGTGCTTTGCACATAGTAAGCGCTTTACAGATACCGAAATTATTATTATTATTACTCTCCCAAGTGCTTAGTTAGTCCAGTGCTCTGCAAAGAGTAAGTGCTCAATAAATACAATTG
Source organism: Tachyglossus aculeatus (assembly GCF_015852505.1). Taxonomy (NCBI): domain Eukaryota; kingdom Metazoa; phylum Chordata; class Mammalia; order Monotremata; family Tachyglossidae; genus Tachyglossus; species Tachyglossus aculeatus. The sequence continues at coordinate 105,240,405 of NC_052069.1, read as the reverse complement.
ATTGACTGATTGATTGTTGGCAACATCAGGCCACCCAGGACTGTGACTTTCTGCTGGCTCCCTGGCTCTTCTCTCCCAGGCAAAGAAGGGTTCTCATGAGCAATGGCCAATGCAAGGAGGGGCTTGGGTCTCCACTCACCACCCCATCCTGCTGCTCGCCCCTCCATGGAGGTCCAGGCCTGGGTTGGGGCAGTCTCTGTGCCCATTTCTAACCCAGGCTCTGCCCACCTCTCTGGCTGGCTCTGGCATCATGTCATAGGTTTCCCAGCCCTCCTTGGGGGTGGATCCTGTGGTCCTGGCTGGAGGAGTGGACGCCCTAGGGTCAAAGCATGTCCACATGTAGGAGTTGTAAGCTCTCATTCTGGCACTCTTGGAAGTGGTTAGGAATATCGCTGACAGGGCTTTCCTCAAGTGTTCTGTATTTCCATTGGCTAGAATGTCAGGGCAGGTCAAACCCATTTGGTTTGGCACCCTGGCCAGGGCAGGCCAGGCCATATCAGGGAGGTGATTTTGAATAGGGAGAGGGAAATGGGGGTATATTCCTTCATAGACTGTGAGCCCCATGTGGGATAAGGACAGGGTCCCATCTGGTCCCTCTAGACCATAAGCTCACTGAGCTTATACCAAATCTGTTATATTTTGTCTATTCTGTTTAATCTATTATATTCTGTCTACCAAATCTGTTATATTTTCTCCCTAGTGCCTAGTACAGTGCTCTGCATACAGTAAACACTCAATAAATGCAATTGATTGATCGCTTACACTGGATCTACCCCAGTGCTTAATTCAGTGCTTGGCACTTAGTAAACCCTTGACAAATTCAACAATTAATTAATGAATTAGATTCTGTACTCTGAGTTTCACTCAGGGTGTCAGATTGAGGAATCAAACCCAGACTAACCACCTTCCCCGCTGGTCACTTTCCCCCACCACTACTACAGACACACTTGTCCCATCTCTGCACCCCACCCTGGGGATTCCAATCTTTTGGAAATAGCCAGGGAAGGACGTGCAGGAGTGGGAAACAGATTCCCAAACAGAACTTTCCCACCAGCCTCAGCCAAGGTAGGGAGGGGCAAAGATTGAAGCAGCCCCCAAGAACAACCCTTTCATGTGTGAGGATGCCAGACAGTTTCATGGAGGAGGCAAGGGAGAGGGGAGGGGAGAGGAGATCTGAGCCCATAGCGCAGGATGAAGGAAACAAGTCCCCCTGGAGCACTCTATAACACTATTGACCTGGTTTCTATTTTGTGTGCTAGAACAGAGGGAGGTAGGGAGAAGAAGAAGTGAAGAAATGATTTGGGAGGGACAGAGTGAGTGGGAAGTGGGTTTGTTCCGTGGGATGTGGCAAAAGAGACAAAAGGTCCCCCACGGGCTCTCCAGGGAGAAGACCCCAGACCTGTCATGCTCAGCTTGGAGGGATCTGGGCTGGGGGCTGCTAGCAGGGGCTAGCCAGGGGCCTAGCTGGGAAAGGAGTCTGTACAATGCGTCCCTTGTCTGGTCCCTCCGTGCCCAGCTCATCTCCTGGATACTGACTGCATCTTGGACTGAGGGAGAGTCAGTTTCCCAGGAGCAGGGCTGGACGTGGAGTGGGAGGAAAGGAGGAAGCAGAAATAAAGGATCAAAAGTGGAAAATAAAACACATTCATTGGAGATTGGGTGATTAAATACTGCGGTAAAGTGGCACTTGACATAGATTGTTAAGGAGGGTTTTTTTTTCTTCTGCGCTTTCTCAGATCTTTTGCTCTGGCTTTGTGCGATGCTCTGCTTGGGTTGCGCTGACCGGGGCAGTGAAGATTGCTGTGGGGAAGATTTATTTGGGGCATTCCTGGGCAGGAGAATTCCTGAACAAGGTGTGGGGTGTATTGATAGGCAGTGGCATTATGCGGGGGCTCTGAAGCTGGAAGGGCATTTTCTGCCTAGCAGTAAGCCAGTGTGCATGGCAACAGCTTCCGATTCATATTTCCAAAGCCTGGGCTGGCAGCAGGCAGCAGAGAGCCGAGTCAGAACTATGCCTTTTCTGGGGAGAGCGAGCCCACTGAGGGTGAGGGTGCCAGGGAGGGGATCTGGATCAAACTGAGGAAAAAAATTAAAGGAAGAGGTTCACTGATGACATTTGGATAATACAGGAGTGGGGAGAGAGGAATCATACAGGGATACTGGGTCCACTGGTCCTTTCTCTGGGCCAAAGCCATTTGAAAACTGACTGACCAGTTCACTTCACTGCCAGCCAATGAATCCAGGTGGGCCACAACTGCTGCTTCCTCTTCATTCTCCTTCTCCTATGTTCCTTTTGCCTCAGCCCCTCCTTCTCCTCTTCCCCCACCCCCCACCGCATCTCCTAATATTTCTCTTCTTCTTCCAGTCTTCTTCCTCTTCTTTTCCTCCTCCTCCTCCTCCTTCACTCCACTTCCCCAGGAAGCCCTCTGTAAAGGTCTGCAAGGACAAGAAGTTCCAATGAGCAGAGCTACTTGAAAGGAGCCGGGGGAGCGTGGGAGTAGCAGGACCTGCTGTGCCTGCCTGACAGCTTGGAGGAAATAGAAAGTTGGAGGTCTCCAGGCCTGAAAGGATGAAGCTCAAGAGGGGGAAAGAGGCCTAGCCTGAGGTGAGGGGCCCAATGAGAGGAGAGGAGCCCAGGCAAGGGAAGATGGGTGTGGGGTTCTTAGCTGCCCCTCTAGCCCTGCTTCCCTGGCTGCCTGCCCTTGACTTTCTCCACTCTCCTTGGGGCCCAATGGGTGTTGTGGGTTGGAAGTGGGCCAAGTGTCTCAAAAGCAGGAGAGTGCACATTGGTCTGCCCTAGTCTGGAGGGGAAGGAATTAGTGACACTTTGCATTAATGGTGCTCTTGGGTCCGGACGCCCATTAAAATCCAAAGAATTCAGTGCTCCAGAGATTTCCAGGGCCTCTGTACTGGCCCAAAGGAGCCAGACTTTTTCCATTTTGTAGCTGTGGGTCCGGTCAGAGACCCTCCTGGGTAAAGGGGGGCACAGGGCAGGAGGGATCCTGCAGCGATTAGGAATGACATCAACTGTGCATGCACCAGAGACCTCTGCCCTTCTCAATACAGTTTGCAAAGCACTCAGCCCTGTTTGGAGCACCTTCAAGTCCTTTAATAGTGTAGGTCATCTCATTAACGGGGGATTTGATAAATGTCACCAGAGAAAACAGCACCAGGCACTGCAAAGAACAAACCCAACAGCCCAAGAAAGGGCAGTCTGTGTGTGTGAACCCAGTACAGTAGGGACTATGAGTTCTGCTTTGGCCTTTACAGCCACACATGTGCACAGAGGTGAACTTTACCATTGATAGCACCTTCTTCAAGGACAGAGGACCACAGTGTCTATTAGTGTCACCATGTTTGATATAAAGAGAACCAGAATATCCTTTAATCCATGCACAGCAGCATGGCATAGTGGAAAGAGCACAGACCTGAGAGTCAGAGGACCTGGGTTCTAATCACCAGCTCTGCCATTTTACCTGCTGTCTGATCTTGGGTTCCTCTGGGCTTCAGTTCCCTCATCTGTGAAATGGGAATTCAATACCTTTCTCCCCACATAGACTGTGAGCCCCCTGAGGACAAGGACTGTATCCTACTTGATTATCTTGTATCTTGTATGTTGTGCTTAGGATAGTGTTTGGCAGATAGTGAACACATAAAAAATGCCACAATTATTATGAATCCAGAGTGACCTCAGTCTGGGCACTGTGACTCCCTCGGTGATCTTATTTATTCATTTATTTGTTTGTTCATTTATTTATTAAATGCTTACAATATCCCAGGCACTGAACTAAGTGCTAGAGTAAATACAAGCTAATCAGGTTGGACGTGGTCTCTGTCCCACCTGGGGCTCCCAGTCTTAATCCCCATTTTACAAATGAGGTAACTGAGGCACAGAAAATTTAAGTGATTTGTCCAAGGTTACACAACAGACAAGTGGCAGAGCCAGGATTAGAACCCAGGTCTTTCTAACTCCCAGGCTCGTGATCTAGCCACTAGGCTACACTGCTTCTAAATATGTACCAGTCTGGTAAACATTCTTTTACTTATTTGCAAGGGTGGGAAATGATCCTAACACTCCAAAAGAGAGTTGGAGAGGAGAATGTGGCTGTGTCAGTTGGGTAGCCCAGAGAACAGAAGCCCATGAGCCATAGAGTCCTGGATTTGGCCAAATAGTGTCAGAGCAGTGTCCCATCTCCAACAATGGCATCAGGACCTTCCATCCTCTTGGAAATAGATGGACCATTGAACATCACTAACTTACATCTATAGTTTTACCCAAACCCTTCTTGAACCTTACAATATCTCTGGACCACACAACCTCATGAGCTACTGAATTTCTGAAATTTTAATTTTTTAATGGTATTTGTTAAGCGCTTACTGTGTGTCTATTTGTCAAGCACCGTTTTAAGTGCTGGAGTAGATACAAGTTTGTCAGGTTGGACACAGTCACTGTCCCACATGGAGCTCACAGTAGGAGGTAGTAGGATTTAATTCCTATTTTACAGCACAGAAATGTTAAAGGACTTGTCCAAGGTCACACAGCAAGCAGTTGACAGAACGAGGATTAGAACTCAGGTCCTCATTTCATGTTTTCCACCTGTTGGGTAAAGAAATGTTTCTATTCACTTTGTTTCAAAGCTACTTCCAGTGTTGGTTTTGTGGGATTTGGTGAGAAGCAACATGGCCAAGTAGATGGAGTCCAGGCCTGGAAGTGAGAAGGATGTGGGTTGTAATCCCGGCTCCGCCACTTGTCTGCTGAGTGACCTTGGACAAGTCACTTAACTTCTATGTGCCTCAGTTATCACATCTCTAAATTGTGAATTAAGACTGTGAGCCCCATGTGGGACAGGGAATGTGTCCAACCTGATTAACTTGCATCTACCCCAGCACTTAGTACCTGCTTGGCACATAGTAAGCGCTTAACAAATGCCATAAAAAATGTAGTAAAACAAAACACAACAGAAAACAATGATTCAGTGTTCTTGCTCTCACCCTTCAGAATACCTGACCTCATCCCTTCCTCAGTCTGCATCTTTCCAGCCCTAAGAGACTTTTAGTACTCCTCAAATGTCACTGCCCTAGTTTTCTGGTCATCTTGGTTGTCCTCTGCTGGTCCTTCTCCAGCTCTGTTTGGTCTTTTTAAGATTCAGCGTCCAGGATTCCAAGTGCAGGGGTACCCTGGCTTTATGCAGTAACAAAACTGAGTCTTTTGCTTTGTTTTTCGATCCCCCTCCTGAGGATACCCAGTATCCAGTTGGCGTTGTTGGCTGTTTCTGCACATTGGAATGATGATTCAAACAGATTGAGATGCATGGTCCCCCCTAAGGGGTAGACACTTGTTCGAAGGTTGGGTGGAGCCTGTGGTAAGACCACAAAAGAGAGTGTGTTTTTCTTACTCTGCTTTGTGGAGCAGCCAAACAAGATGATCTGGAGACTGGTTTGGACTTGTCCCAGAAGGTCTCCCGCAGGTGAATGGTAAATAATAGAAGTTAGTGAGCGGTGAGGTGGAGAGGGGCTTGGGAGAGAGGAGCCAATACATCTCTCTGTAATGACAGAGGAATAGAGAACATGGCTCTTTTACAGGGCAGGAAAGTACACAAGCAGCCTTTAGAGCATAATTGGAAGCTATTGCTCCAATGCAGAGTTGGAAAAGAAGAGATCCAGCATGTCTGATATCTGGTTATTTCGGTCTGATTTCAGTGTATGTGTGGGAAATGTCGGGGCCAGCCTTCTAGGTGGAAAATGGAAAATTTGATGTTAGCTTTAAGGGAAGCTATAATGATTAGGTTTTCTATTTTTCTCATTTAGACAGATACAGAGGAACTTAAAAAAATGGGACTTTGTGAAGCCTGAATAGAGATCTCCTGCCCCAGGGTGGGGTGAATGGGGAGCTGGAGTCAATGGAGAATGGGAACGACATAGGCAGAGCCAGAGATTTTAGGCCCGAGATATAAAGAAAGCTGGGATAATTGTCAGATGATTCCCCCAACATCCTCCCTTTAAGGAATTTTCATGAAGGATCAGACCTTGACATTTCCCATTTCACTTTGATACTCACTCCAGCCCCACATGACGTATGCAACCATTCTTAGACTTTCCTGTTTCCTCTATTGGTAATCTATATTAATGTAAGTCTCTTCCTACAGTCTGTAAGATCTTTGTGGTCAGGGATCATGCCTACCAACTCTAGTCTATCGAACTTTCCCAAGTGCTTAGTACAGTGCTCTTGCAACCAGTGAGCACTCAATAAATACCACTGATTGACTGATTGATTCACCCTCAGGATGGTGTTTGAGTCAGGAGAGAATGCTCTTGGGCTGACTGTTCTCTTCCAAGGCTCAGCTCCACAGCTTTCCCCTGAGGATGCCAGACCGGCAGAGGTCAGATTTCATGCCCACTCCCCTACTCCGGCCCTCACTCCCCTACTTCCCCAGACTGAGCCCCCTTATTCATCTCCTCCTCCCCATCCCCCCAACCCTACCTCCTTCCCCTCCCCACAGCACCTGTATATATGTTTGTACAGATTTATTACTCTATTCATTTACTTGTACATATTTACTAATCTATTTATTTTGTTAATGATGTGCATTTAGCTTTAATTCTATTTGTTCTGATGACTTGACACCTGTCCATTTGTTTTGTTTTGTTGTCAGTATCCCCCTTCTAGACTGTGAGCCTGTTGTTGGGTAGGGACAGTCTCTATATGTTGCCAACTTGTACTTCCCAAGCACTTAGTACAGTGCTCTGCACATAGTAAGTGCTCAATAAATGCAAATGAATGAATGAATACTTCGGCCCTCACTCCCCTCCCACTGCCCTCACTCCCCGTCTCAGTCCTCACTCCCCTACCTCTTCCTTCACTCCCCTACCTCTTCTTTCACTCCCTTACCTCTGCCCTCCCCTAACTCAGCCCTCACTCCCCTTCCTCTTTACTCACTCCCCTGCTTCTATCCCCTCACTCCTCTAACTCTGCTCCTCCCCAACCCTATCACCCTAACTTGGAGTGGGCTATGCCTGTGTAGGGAGTGGGAGCTCTGACTCTGAGAACTCCCCACCTACATCTTCAGAAACTATGCCTATTACCATTTCTCCTTCCAGCTCATCTGTACCAGGGGTGAGGTGGGGGCCTGTCAGCTCCTCGGAAAACCTTCCCCACTCTGAGTTTTGTGGCTCTCCAGAGTCTGACTCCCTGATAATACCAACCCCAGAAACTCACTGGAATCCACTAAAATTAAAGTGAGCAGCCACACAGCTAAAGTTTGGGAAGGGGAGGGGTGGATCTTTTTTTTTTATAATGGTATTTGTTGAACATTTAACTTTGTGCCAGTCCCTGTACTAAATGCTGAGATAGATACAAGCTAATCGAGTTGGACACAGCCCATGTCCCACATGGAGCTCACAATCTTAATCCCCATTTTACAAATGAGGTAACAGCCTCAGAGAAGTTAAGTGGCTTCCCTAAGGTCACACAGCAGATATGTGACAACACTTTTTTACGGAGATTTTTAGGAAAGTAAGAGAAAAGGTACCAGCACAGAGCTCCCCTAAACCCCTGGGCGAAACCCATCCTTGCCTCCCTGGAGACCCCCTATTTACCCTCAGTTAGAGTTGGTGGCTTGAGTCTTGAGCTAGTGTGACTTGGCTCAGATGAAACACATTCAAACTGCTACCTCTGCCCTTGCCTCTCAAAGTTTCTGATTTTCTTTTTCCAGCGTTTTTGCTCCTGCTACAGAAAGAGAAAGGGACTGGTAGTCAGTATATTTGGGAAATAGAGTGCTTGGTGCCATGATAAGCAAGATATGGTGGACGTTGAATGCCCACTGTACAACACTGTACAACACTCAGCTCTAGAAAAGCAATATGGGATAGTGAGTAGAGCATGGGCCTGGAAGTTAGAAGGTCATGGGTTCTAATCCCGGCTCCGCCACAAGTCTTTTGTGTGACCTTGGGGAAGTCACTTTTCTGTGCCTCAGTTATCTCATTTGTAAAATGGGGATCGAGACTGGGAGCCCCACGTGGGACAGGGACTGTGCCCAACTTGATTTGCTTATATGCAGTCCAGCGCTTAATACAGTGCCTGGCACATAGGAAGCACTTAACAAGTACCATAGTCATTATTATTACTCATCCTTCCAGGTTCAGATTCCAGGGATTGCATCATTGGCAAGGGGGACTCAACAGGCAGACTTGTCTGGAGGAAGCAATCAGAGGAGCGGATCATAAACCAATGTTTTAATTGGAAGAATCAGAAAACAGGTTTCCCAGAAGGCTGTCATTTGTCATGGGAGTTGTAAATTAGCAAGCCTCAAACCTATGGTGAAACTCACACCATCTCACATGCCTCACTCTTCTCAAGCCAACCTGCTCACTGAACTGTTTTCACTGCTGACGTCTTGGTCACGCCCTCCCTTCGGCCTTGAACTCCCTACTCTTCACGTCCATCAGACTACTGCTGCTCCCATCTTGAAGACCTTTCTGAAATCACAGAAATCTAGACTGTAAGCTTGTTGTGGGCAGGGAATGTGTCTACCAACTCAGTTGTACTGTACACTCCCAAGCATTTAGTACAGTCCTCTGCACACAATAGGTGCTCAGTAAATATGTACATTGATTGATAGATCGATCACATTTCATCCAGAAAGCCTTCCCTGATTAATCTCTTACCTCTCCAACCTGTCACCCCCTCTATTGCCACTTCAGTACTTTCACATCACCCAAGAACTTGGTTACTCATTCCCAACAACCATGCACTTATGTACATATCTTTATACTTTATTACCACTACCTGTAATATACTTAACTGTTTATCTCCCATGACAGAGTGCAAGCTCCATTAGGGTAAGGATCATGTCTGCTAACTCTATTGTACTCTTCCAAGTGCCCAGAAGAGTGCTCTGCAGAGAGCAAGCACTCAACAGATGCTAGCGATTGATCTTGAAGGAACAGCTGGGTTGGAAGAGAGACAGGTTACAAGCAGAAAGTCACATTCTCTAAGGTCAATAACGGCTACTTTCTCGTCAGATACAACCGCCTCTACTCGGTCCTAATCCTTCTCAACCTCTCTGGTGCCTTCCACAGTGTGGTCCATGCCTGCTCATGGAAACACTAGCTAACCTTGGTCTATCTGACACCACCCCATCCTGATTCTTCTCCTACCTCTCTAGAAGCTCCTTCTCTTTCGCTGGATCCTCGTCTGCCTCACCCCACCTAGAAAGTGGCCTTCTCTTCTCCTGGGTCCCCCTTCTCTTCTCATTCTACACTCACCCCTTTGGGGATTTTACCGCACTCCCATGGCTTCAGTCACCACCTCTATGTGGAAAACTCACAAATCTGTCACTCCTGTCCTGACTTCTCACAAATTTTCTGCAGTTTTGCATTTCGCCCTGCCTCCTGATATCACTGCACAGATGTTCCACTGACACCTAAAGCTCAATATGTCCAAAATTGAATTTCTCATCTTTCCCCACAAATTCTCTTCTCTACCAAATTTCCCATGACAGTTGACAGCATCACCATCCTCCACATCTCTCAAGCCTATAATCTTAGCATTATCCTTGACTCCTCCCTCTCTTTCACCCCCCATATTCAGTCTGTTGATGAATCATGCCACTTTTTCCTCCACAAACACAATCATAATCAGTGGTATTTAGTAATTAATCGATCATTGTGCAGAGCACTGCACTAACTCTGAGTTAGCAGATATGTTCCCTGACCGCAACAAGCTTACAGTGTACAATCTACAGTCCACAACCTTCCCAGAATCTTCCCCTTCCTCTCCATCCAATCAGCCATCAATCAATCAATCGATAAAGAATACTTACTGAGTGCAGAGCACTGTACTAAGTATAATATAACAGAGTTGGTAGACATGTTTCCTGTCCACAATGAGTCTAAAGGGAGAGACAGACATTAATATAAATAATTATGTATATGGACACAAGTGCTTTGGGGTTGAGGGAGGGGTGAATAAAGGGTGCAAATCCAAGAACAAGGGTAACACAGAAGGGTGTGGGAGAAGAGGAAATGAAGGCCTAGTCAGAGAAGGCCTCTTGAAGAAGATGTACTGCTATGCTTTGAAGGTGGGGAGAATGATCAGCTGTCAGAGATAAAGAGGGAGGTCATTCAAGGCCAGAGTCAAGATGTGGGCAAAAGTTGAGTGGAGAGATAAATGATATTGAGGTATATTAAGTAGGTTGGCATTAGAGGAATGGAATGCATGGCCTGGGTTTGTAGTAGGAAATCAAGGAGGTAGGTTAGGAGGGGCAAGGAGATCGAGTGCTTTAAAGTTGATGGTAAGGAGTTTCTGTTTGACATGGAGGTGGATGTGCCACCACTGGAGATTTTTGAGGAGTGGGCAAATATGATCTGAACGTTTTTAAAAACAAATGTTTTGGGCAGCAGAGTGAATTAGGGACTAGAGTGGGGAGACAGGTGGCCCGGAAGTCAGCAAGGAGGCTGTTGCAGTAATCAAGGTGGGGTAGGATAAGTGCTTGGATTAATGTGGTAGCAGTTTGGGTGGAGAGGAAAATGTGGAATTTAGTGATGTTGTGAAGTTGAACCAACAAGATTTGGTGACAGATTGAATATGTGGGTTGAATGAAAGTGATGAGTTGAGGAAAAAGCCAAGGTTATGCACTTGTAAGACAGGGAGGATGGTGGTGCTGTCTACAGTTATAGGGAAGTCATGAGGAGGACAGAGTTTGGGTAGGAAGATAAGGAGATCTGTTTTGCTCATGTTAAGTTTGAGGTGTCTGTGAGAATCCCAATAGACATGTCCTGAAGGCAGGAGGAAATGCAAGATTGCAGAGGAGAGAGATCAGGGCTGGAGATGTACATTTGGGAATCATCCTCATAGAGATGGTAGTTGAAGCCATGGGAGTGAATGAGTTTTACAAGGAAGGGGGTGTAGATGGAGAATAGAAGGGGGCCCAAAACTGAACCTCGGGGGGTGGGAGATGGAGGAGGAGCCCATGAAAGAGACTGAGAATGAGGAGCTGGAGAGATAAGAGGAGAACCAGCAGAGGACAGTGTCAATGAGACAAGGTTGGATAATGTTTCCAGGAGAAGGGGGTGGTTGATAGAGTCAAAGGCAACTGAGAGGTCGGGGAGGATTAGGATGGTATAGAGGTTGTTGGATTTGGCAAGAAGGGTATTTGTCTTATCCTGAGTTGACTATTGCATCATCCCCCTCATTGACTTTCACCTCTCAGGGCCATACTTCACCTCAGTTCCTCGAACATTTTTCTAAAGCAAAGAGGGCTGTAGCAGACCCCAAATGAACAGGATGAAAGGCAGAGTTGGAAAGCAGCAGCCTGAGGCTTCCCTTGGGAGGAGGGCAGAGAACATATCTGTGGGAATTCCAGGTTTGGGGGAGAGCAGGAAAGGGAGCCTAGCCACAGGGGTTGTGGTGGGCCCAGGGAGAGCAGGCAAAGAGGAATCACAACAGCTCCCCAGGGTGAGTTGGGGTGAGGGCAGGAGGCAGAGCTCCTCTCAGACTATGTCTTCCCTGTTGGACAAGTTTTGGGTGACACTGGGAGCCAGTGTCTGATGGAGGGTGGGGTTGGAGAAGAACCAGGTCTCTCGAAGTCAGAAATGGAGTGGTTGGCACCCTGACCAGGCAAAAGGGGCTGAGTAGGTAGCAGTATGCCAAGTCATTAGGAACAGAGATAGAATGAGGAACACAGCAGGATGCTGAAAACGGTGGACACTGCAGGGACATGTGGGCTGGTGTAACAGGGGCCTTGGAATGAAAACGGAGGGAGCCTAATGGGGAATCTCAACTTTCCTTATGGGTCAAACGTCCATAGAGTTTGCAACACTTGGCTACGACTAACCCTATTCTACCAAGGAGAGAGAGGAGACCAGAGAGGGGTGTAAGGTGCAAGGGTATGGTGGTGCCAGGAAGGAATGAAGTGTTAAAGTGCCCCTGCTTTTGCCCCCAGGGTGGGGATTGAGTGTGTTTGCCAGCCCGAGGTCAGGGCCAGCCGTCAGGGGAGCAGCTAGCTTGGGGAAAGGGAGCTCTCTCAGGGCAAATTATTTTTGCTCCCTTTCTCCCCTCCATGCCCTCCCTGCTGGTTTGATGTGAATCCTCCAGGCTGAGGCAGAAGCTCCAGTATTTGGGCCAGATAAGTACAAGGAATGAGGGACTGGAATCAGTGGTGGGTGGCTCATTCACAGCTCCCATGGGGAGAGTTGGAAGAGAAACCCTGTCCGTTCTGTTCTCTGTCATCAATGTCCCAGATTCCCAAAGAGTCTCAGTCCGGTACAGAAGGCCGGAGACAACAGGGCCTAGATATTATGTAATGCCGTCCCACCCTTCCTTCATCCAGGGCAGGATGTGGGTCGCTGACCTCAATGAGAAAGTCGATTTCCGGGCGAGGTACAGAGGCTGCAGGAGTCTCTGTTGCTGGCTAAGATCTCTTAAGGCTGTGAGCAGCAGGGACCCACAGCGTAGGTGGAGCAGTCAGATTGCAGTGAACAGTGCTAGGGGCTCTGGGAGTCCTGGTGAAACGCTTCCCAGAGCTTGGCAGTGGGCCAGCAGAGGGCTTTGCTCTTGCTCAAGAAGAGGTCAGGCTCTAGGAGCTGAAGTTACACGACACCACCCAGCAGTACCCCACTCCACTCCACGGCTGTCAGTACACTCTTAATAACAATAATAATAATAATTTATAAGTGCTTACTATGTGCTAAGCAAGCACTGGGGCAGATACAAGGTAATCAGGTTGGACAGAATCCCTGTCCCACATGGGGCTCACAGCCTTAATCCCCATTTTACAGATGAGGTAACTGAGGCACAGAGAAGGTAAGTGACTTGCCCAAGGTCACACAACAGACACATGTCAGAGCCAAGATTAGAACCCATATCCTCTGACTCCCATGCCCATGGTCCTTCCCCTAGGCTATGTGGCTTCTTGCTCTCTGAACAGGGAACTGAAGGGAAGGGCAGACAGAGAAATTGGTTTCTTTGCTGGTACTTTATCTGGTGGGAGGTTTCCCCAGGCAGGACCCAACCTATGTCCTCCTGGCCTCTTTGCAGGCAACCAGAGGCACCTTCTTCCCTACAAGATCTGTTTAATTCTTGCTCCCCGCACCTCACCTAGAAAACCATTCTGAGACCCTTTACTATACGGAGTAATCTGAGGATCGTAGGACTCTCCCCATCCCTTATGGGCAGCCCTGTAGGCAAAGATATGGCTCTTCTGTTGGCTGCCTCAGTTTTTCTTTGGGTGTTCAGCTTGTTTCAATCCTCCAGCAGCAGGCTGGAGCCCACTGAAGCCAGAAATAGGGACTGAATGATTTTGATTGCTGTTTCCCTCCTGGGGAGGAGGGGAGAGGTCTGATTCAGGTGAGAACTGGCCCTAGTCTAGGTCTGGGGAGGGCAGACTACGGGTCTCATGTGGCTGGTTCAACTCGACATGAGCACCCTGAGATAGTACTGGTTAGCGATGGCCTCCAATTCCCTGCTTCCTCCCCTAACATCCTGGGGTGGGAGACCCACACCACGATTCCAAGGACCCGAACCAAATCAGACCCCCATGCCTCCAGAGATAAAGTAGGAGAAGAGGATTTACCTTTTCCTCCTTCACTGCTGCAGGTGCCTCCAACACCTCTCTGTAGCTCCGGCACTTCTTCCTCGACTGGGTGGCCCACCGCCACCACCAAGCTGGCTGACCACGGCAGGCTGTGGTGGGCAGTAGAAGCAGTGACTTCCGCTGCCTGACCGTATCCAAACTGGCCACCACTATTAGGGGTTTCTGGTGTGACCAGTTGATGTATTTCCCCCTGGGCCAATCTTCCCATCAGCAGGTCCAGAGATCCAGTTCAGGAGCAGTGGCGAAGGTGGCCAAGACAACTGCTGCTGCTGTCCCCTTTGCTACCTCAGCTAAGGTGTTCTGCCTCCCTGCGTCTTCAGACCAAAGTAGGATGGCCGGTCCACTCCTTCCTTCTTATTCCTCACCTCTAGCATTAGAGGGCCAGCCCCTTATCTTGTTAGCACCACCTGAAACAGCAAACCCCCATCTCCAGCCTCTCCAGCTTTCAATCAATCAGCCCATGTATTTATTGAACACTTACTGTGTACAGAGGACTGTATTAAGAAATACTGACCCTGGAGGCCCGTCATCATGGTCAGCCTGTCCCTGAGGAAAAGGAAATGGATTCCCAGGCAGGGTCTGGGGAGACTCTAAATCAGGAAGGACAATAAATAACAAAGAGCACCATATCCAGGGAGAGATGGATTTCCATCATTTAAGGCACTGAGTCTGAAGAGGGCTAACACCGTTGGATGCTGATAAATGAAGGAGAACAAGGCTTGGGGTGACAGGCTTGGTTCTATGGTGCTGTCGGCTCTGGTGAAGTGCGAGTTACCTTTGACCCCTTTGCAGTCAGGGGCTGAAATATTGCAGCTCCGAAGAGGTAGATGTGATTGATGGACTGATAGACTGAGGTGAAGAATTTCATTACAATTTGATGTGGACAGAAATGTTGTACTCTCCCAAGCACTTAGTAAAGTGCTCTGCTCACAGTACGTGCTCAATAAATAGAATTGATTGATTGATTGATTGATGAGCAGGGTGCCAAGAAGTGGCAATCAGTGGAAGGGACCAGGACATTTTTGGCTGTTCCAGGGTACTGGGGCAGTCGCTGTGGTTCAACATGAGTCAGAGCTGAGCAGGGAGAACAGGAACTAGGCCCTAAAACCCCAGAGGCTTTTCCCCGGTCTGTAGCAGCTTAGAACAGTGCTTTGCACATAGTAAGCGCTTAACAAATGCCATCATTAGTAGTAGTAGTAGTAGTAGTAGCCTTGCCCCAGGGGAGGTAGAATACTGTTCAGAACAGCTTTAGCCTCCCTTGCCTCCACTTTCTGGAAAAGCCTGTTACTGCTGATTCTTTTGGAAATATGGTTCCCACAGCCCAGTAGCAGCAGTAATGGCACCAGTCTGCCAACTTTCCTCGACCTTTCCCAACAGGTCAGGGGATGAAGCTCAAGAAAGGAAAGATGTGCAGTCTCAGGATGAAGGGTCTGCTTTCCAATATTAAGCGCCTTTCAGGACCTGTGGGCCTGGGATTCATTCATTCAATTGTATTTATTGAGCGCTTACTGTGTGCAGAGCACTGTACTAAGCACTTGGGAAGTACAAATCACGACATGGAATGGCATCTGCTGGCATGTCTGGCTGCCCTGCAGAAGTATTGGGAGCCCAGTTCTCACCCAGAGGAAGTGCCGTCATCAGGAAAATGTATTTTCAACAGTAAGTGCAAGTGGCAATGTATCTGCTCCAAAATGTAGGCCCCTTGGTCATAGGAAGGAGGTAGAGACAGTACCCTGAGCTGAGGTGGGTGGGGAGGGGAGGCCAGCTGCTTTATCTGCTTCCTTAAATAATAATCATAATCACAATTATAGTAATACTTTCATTTATTCAATATTTGTATTTTCCCAAGCCACTTTCACATCTATTGACTCATGCTAGTCTCATAACACTACTGTAAGGCTTACACAGAGAGGTTATGTGATTTGCCCAAGATCACACAGCAGACCGGTAACAGAGCTGGGACCCAGACTCAGTTCCTTGGGCTCCCAGACATGTGCCCTTTCCCTCGTGGCCTTTCTGTCTTCCAAACCTCCTGATCCAGATCCTGGAGGCTCCAGAGGCTCGGGAAACCCAGGGACCAACACGAAATCTCACAGGTTTGTGGCTGGGGCCACTGACGTCAGCAACTCCGGGTGTTTTTTCTCTGCTGGAAGAAGGAAGGAGCCCAGTCTTTTCCCCAGGCCATGTGATCTTTCGCTCTTCTCAGCATAGAGAGGCAAGGTGGTTGCTTTTGGGAGGGGGCTCACACTGTGGGTCACGGAGAGGGCGAGGAAGGCAGAGGTTAAAAGTGGAGAATCAGCCCTCTGGGTTCCGGAAAGAACTTTTCCTGGATAGCAGAGAAGGTTGTCTCAGCATCCCAGATAATACACCATGAAAGAGCAGATATTAGTAGAGATGAGGCATGACGCCACACTCCACTGACCGGGTAATGGGCAACGAGCCGCTCCACTGCCTTGAACCAAGGGTGGCCACAGAGATCGGGGACAGCAAAGATTCAAATTGGGTATAGAGATGAGGGAGGTCAGAGTAATTCTCCCTGGAAATGAGGAAGCGTTCTGGTTGGCAGGCTTTAAATTATGAAAGACGGGGAGACATCTTTTCCAACAGATCTGCAGACAGGTCGGCAGAGAAGCCTCCCTGATCAGTCATTTGTTCAGCCAGCTAATATTGATGAGCATTCACAAGGTGACTGCCCCTGTACCTGAACCATGGAAGTGTATGGGGTCTGTGGTGGGGTCCCTGCCCTCAGGGTGCTTATGCCCAGTGCTTAGAACAGTGCTTGGCACAAAGTAAGTACGTAATAAATACCATCGTTGTTTATGGTTTGCACTACGGTCTAGTGCAGAGAATAACAGACAAACAGCTAGAAGAGTTAAAGTCCATCCAAAGTTAATTCCTGAAATGCAAGGTCTTATTTTGTCTTATGCTGTCGAGTCATTTCCGACCCACAGCGATGCCATGGGCACATCACTCCCCAAATGCCCCACCTCTATCGGCCATCGTACTGGTAGTGTATCCAGTAGTACTGGTAGTGTATCCATAGAGTTACCACTGCCTCCTTTTGTGCAGTCAACTTGAGTCTCCGTCCTCGATTCTCTCCCATGCCGCCGCTGCCCAGCACAGGGGAGTTTTGACTTGTAGCAGATTTCCTTCCACTCTCTAGCCACTGCCTAAGCTAGGAATGGAATGGGAAATGCAAGGAGCTGGTGAAAAACTTCTTTGCCCATCCCCACCCGCTCACCAGTACCTTCCCTATTTTCTCCCAATATGCCTACTCACCTGTGCCCAGAAGCTCAGAACTCTGGGGATAATTTCAGCTCCCTTTCCTCTCTCCTGTTCTTCTTCATGATGTGGTGTGGGTCCTCAGAATTTGGGCCAGCTGAGTACAGGGAGTGAGGGCAGTGCCACCATCAGCCCCATCTCTCGAACCCATAACCTTGACATTATGCTTGACTCCTCCCTCTCTTTCAACGCCCATATTCAGTTTGTTGTCCAATGCTGTCAGTCTTCCTCCCAAACTTTTCCGAGAATTGGCCCCTTCCTCTCCACCCAACACTTTAGTGAGCCTCCCAGAGAGTGTGTCTCCTGGGGAGATTTGAGAACCTTGTTTTGGCCCCAGGAGCAGTCCTAGTTCCCCCCATTGTGGAGAAAAACAGACCAGACCCAGGCCCCACTGAGGCAAAGCAGGAATGAGAGGTGGCTCCTTAGACTCAGTCCTACTTGGCTAGTAGGAGTAGGCTGGTCACTGGTTCGGTTTTAGACCAGACAGTCCAGTTTTCAGGTGGTCTATCCCCTGTCCAATAGAGATAAGGCCCCAGACACCTTTCTGTCTGGTAGTTTCATTATCAGAGCCCAGTTTCTCTCTGCACCATGGCACCGGTTTCTGCAACTTGGAAAGGTGCCCATGTTGAGAGGGGCTGAGAGGGGAGGCAGTGGCTCTAAAGCATTGTGAGGTTTGGGAGGTGAGGGAGTTGGAAGTCACCCATGGAGAAACACTGTGGGTTCCCGTAATCTCATATGGACTTTTTGTAAAACGGGGCTTAAAATGTCATTAAATTATGCTCCGAATCAGATGTAATGCAAATGCCAACCCATGTGTCTCTACATCTGGGATTTTGCTGGTCCAGCAGTTGTCCCCTATCAGCAGAGGCAGGCTGAAATTTGTCCCAATGCCTTTCCAAGGCAGCCATGCTAGCAGTCCCAGACATCCTGCTCAGTCCTCAGTCCTCTCCCCCATCCTGTCTCATCCCATCCCATCCTATCCTGCTGAATCCCCCAAAACACGTTTCCATCTGCTGAGATGTCATTCTTCCCTCAGGAACCACCAGAGAGGGCATCACCAGCCTCTCCGAGAGGCTGAGGGGTCCTCCTCCCCAAGGTCAATGATCTCTAACTTTGTAGAATCATCAAGATACCCCTGTTGCTCTTAAATCCACATTGCCTGTATAAAAAACAAACTGCTCATAGCCCCTTCCCATTTCCCCAACTCCCCTAGACCGTCTGGCTTCCAGGAGGGGTTGCTGCCTGGGTCATGGGAGTTTGGACTCCTCTGAGTTGTTGCAGGCAAGTAGGTTACGTAGGCTAAATTGAACATTCACCCACCTGTGGTGTCTTCCAAGCAGAGAAGTACTGAGTCTCCTTTTTAATCGACTTAGGGGCTAGTGGTCAAAAGCAGTGAGTTCATAAACAACCCCCACTGACCGTATTAGAGCCAGGATCACTAGTGCTCTGGTCCTTCTCTGCTGATGAGGCCAGTCTGTACTCGGTTTCTAGAACAACAAATATGTGGTTTATTGTTCTATCAGGAACTGTGTACAAAGCCATTTCTGTTGTTGCTCCCCGCTCTGCTCTAGACAGGCTGGCCATTGGCCAGGTTTATATCAGGCAGTCTAGTTTTCTGCAGGTTTGTCCCCTGTCCAGTTTAGACTAAAGCCCTGGATGCCTTTATGTCTGGTAATTTTATTTTAAGCACCCATCCACCCACACTCCCTCCACCTTGGCTCTTGCCACCAAGTTCCACCACTGGGAGGGACCATAAAGGCTCTCTAGTGGAGGTGAAGTTGTAGGTTGTACAGATATCCACAAAAGGTCCTGTATGACATCATTATATTAAGTTGTGTAACCGGTTCAAAGAACATAGAATAACGCAATATCTGTCTATTATCACTCAGTCATTCAGTGGTATTTATGGAGTGTTTACTGTGTGCAGAGCACTATACTAAGTTCTTGGGAAACTACAATACAACAGAGTTGGTAAAAACATTCCCTCCCCACAAGGAGCTTACAGTATGGAGGGGGAGACGGACACTAAAATAAATCATGGAAATGGACATAAGTGCTATGGTGCTGTGGGTGGGGTGGATATCAAGAGAAGCAGCGTGGCTCAGTGGAAAGAGCACGGGCTTTGGAGTCAGAGGTCAGGGGTTCGAATCCCGGCTCCACCACAAGTCTGTTGTGCGACCTTGGGCAAGTCACTTAACTTCTCTGAGCCTCAGTTCCCTCATCTGTAAAAATGGGGATTAAGACTGTGAGCCCCACGTGGGACAACTTGATCACACTGTATCCCTCCCCAGCGCTTAGAACAGTGCTTTGCACATAGTAAGCACTTAACAAATGCCATCATCATCATTATTATTATTATTATAAGTGCTTAAAGGGTACAGATCCAAGGGCTTAAAGGTAACCAATCCAAGTGCATAGGCAATAAAGAAGAGAGTGGGAATAAGGGAAATAAATGAGGGCTTAGATAAGGCCTTTTGGAGATGTTATTTAAAAAGGCTTTAAAGGTAGGGAGGGTGGCTACTTTCCAGACCAGAGGGGGAATGACAGCAAAAGACCAGTGATAAGATAGATGAGATCAAGGCCCAGTGAGTAGGTTGGTGTTAGAGGAGAGAAGTGTGTGGACTGGGTCGGTAGAAGGAAAGATAGGTACGGTAAAGTGAGGTAAAATAGAAGGGGGTGAGTTGATAGAGTGCTTTTAATACTACAGTAAGGAGTTTCTGTTTGAAGTGGAGGTGGGTGAGCTACCATTGGAGGTTGTTGAGGAGAGGAAAGACAGGGACTGAATGGTTTGTTTAGAAAAATCATCCGGGCAGCGTAGTAAAGTATGGACTGGAGTTGGAAGAGACAGGAGTCAGGGAGATCAGTGAGGAGGCTGATGCAATAGTCAAGATGGGGTAAGATAAATTCCTGGATTAGCCTAATAGCAGTTTGGATGGAGAAGAAAGGGCAGTTCTAAGCAATGTTATTAATCAATTAAAGGTATTCAGTAAGCACTGTATTGAGTGCTAGGGAGAGTACAATACAGTAGAGTTGGTAAACACGCTCCTTGCCCACAATGAGCTTACAATCTAGAACAGACAGGA
The DNA here is from genome assembly GCF_015852505.1 of Tachyglossus aculeatus. Classification (NCBI taxonomy): domain Eukaryota; kingdom Metazoa; phylum Chordata; class Mammalia; order Monotremata; family Tachyglossidae; genus Tachyglossus; species Tachyglossus aculeatus. The sequence continues at coordinate 105,220,448 of NC_052069.1, read as the reverse complement.
TTTGGTGATGAATTTAACATGTAGATTGAATGAGAGAGATGAGATGAGGACAGTGCCATCATTAAGGGCTTGCGAGTCAAGGATAGTAGTGTTGTGTGCAGTGATGGGAAAGACAAGGGGAGGGCAGGGTTTATGTGGGAAAGGAACTGCTGTCCAGAAGTGCTGCTTAGAGAAGCAGCATGGGATAGTGGATAGAGGATGGGCCTGAGAGTCAGAAGGTCATGGGTTCTAATCCCAGCCCTGCCACTTGTCTGCTGTGTGACCTTGAGTAAGTCACTTCTCTGTGTCTCAGTTACCTCATCTGTAAAATGAGGATTGACACTGTGAAACCTCCATGGAACCCGATTTGCTTGTATCCACCCCCAGCGCTTAGTACAGTGCCTGGCACAAAGTGCTTAACAAATACCATAATTACAATTAGTATTATCAGGTATTTTCATTACCTAAATGAACCCAAACCTGAAGAAGGATCTTCTACCATTCATTCATTCAATCATATTTATTGAGTGCTCACTGTGTGCAGAGCACTGTACTAAGCGCTCAATTGTATTTATTGAGCGCTCACTGTCTGCAGAGCACTGTACTAAGCGCTTGGGAAGTACAAGTTGGCAACATATAGAGACGGTCCCTACCCAACAATGGGCTCACAGTCTAGAAGACCAGGCAAGCAGAGGGGAATGGGTCATGGTGCCAAGCTCCACAGGGTGGTTTGATGTCCCTCAGCCTCTTCTCCATGAAACATTGACCGACATTGTTTGGATTTCTCAAATGTGCTGCTGCTGGCTTGAGCCTGTCTCTCTCCTGCTCTCCTCCAGCCTGGCAGGTGGGTTGGTCTGGGAGAGAGAGGTCCATACCTCGTCTAGTTCAGCTTGGCACCTAAACAAACCTTCCCATGGCTCACCTCACCACCATCCTGCTGTGTATCTGGAGGGGCACCAGAGCTGCCATGTGGAGTGGAGGGGGTGTGATGGAGTGACATCAAGTGGTTTAGGGGACAGAAACAGGGAACCCTGGTGGTGGGGAGGAAATAGCCCATGCCAAAGGCATTGGGGATGGATGAAGGAAGGGCCCCAGCTAAGTGAGGGGCTGCAGAGCCTAGGTCCTCAATGGGAGGCTGGTACGGGTCAGGGCTTGGATGCAGTTACTAAATCCATTGGGTGTATCTGCCCATTCATCTGGGCCAAGGGCAGTTTACCGGTCCTCTCGGAGGAATTGGGCAGGGCTCCTCCCTGGGTGAGCGACAGGCACCGATTGTTTGGAACGGATCAGTGTCACCGGGTCAGATGAGCTCATCAGACCTAGATTCCAGAGCTCCCTCCCAGCTGTTTTTCTTTGCAACCACAAAGTCACCCTACTGGTTCCACAGGGTAGCTGGCAGCATGCCAGGCTGGGCTCAGGAGCATGCCAGGGAGCTGGGGTGGCTAGTGAGGGGAGGGAATAGGTAGTCCTGAAACCTCCTTAACCCAGTGCCCGCTCAGGACCTGAAGACTTCCTCACCCATGGTCCAGTCCTGCCCTGTCCACCATGGCCTTGGATCGATAACTCCACTGAGAGGGCCAAGACAACCTTGGCGTTGAAGGTTGACTGGTACTTCCTCACTCCCTCTAGTTCAGCCCTGAGGCTGGGTTTTCACTAGCCCAGAAGAGCATTTCTGGGCCCTGGCTAGCCACACTACCTTTGCAAAAACCTGTGCAAGGATTGGTCTGTCAGGTAGACATCGAGTCAGATTGGTGCAAACATGGGGCAACCAGATGGATTAGCATGTCCTGAGGAAGACAGTCCCTAAATTTGCAGTCGCTTTTGGGTAAAAGTTCTTTTAAAATGGGGAAGTGGAATGAAGATGTCCGCTCTCCCCAGAGGAGAAGAATCATGAAGTCTGTGTGGCTAGAGACATCCAGCCGATCATCTGGATGGAAGGAGTTGTTTATAGAATCATTCTTATTTTGCATGGGCAGGAACCTCCCCAGACTCCTGCTGAAAGAAGGAACTTTTCTGGCTGTTGGGGAAGGATAGAAAGAGGGGAAGTGTGGGAAGGATTAGAACTCCAATTCAGAGGGGCTTGCGTGAGTCAGGGTAACTTGGAGCATGGGCTTTGGAAAAGAGAGACACAGAGAGAGAGAGAGAGAGGGAGAGGGAGGGAGGGAGGGAGGGAAGGAGGGAGGGAGAGAGAGAGAGAGAGAGAGAAAGAGAGAAAGGGTTCCTAAGGTTCAACTCAGCTCTGAATCTAAGAGCATCACAAGGAAGATGCAGGCCAGAAAAGATCTTTGGGGCCCATAGTGGGCCAGGGGTCCCTGCCCCTTTCAAGGGGGTTTCATTTTCCCCTCTTCACCACTGCCATATTCAGGACAGCTATAGGAAAGGCTGATTCTCTCTCCCGTCCCTGCTAGAGGAAAGAACACGCCCTAGCCTTGCCTCCCTGCACTGTTCCACTCCCTACCCCCAAATAATTAAGAGTAGAGTCTCCAAAGTCAGAAATGTGGTATTGCTCTGGCATCCGGCTGCCCGAATAAAGCCTTGGCCACAGCCAAACCTGCATCCGCCTAATGTGTGTTGCAGGCCAGAGGAGGAGGCCTGTTTAGAAGGGCCAGAATCCCATTTTCTTTAAGCCCCAGTGTGAGGCTGTTCCCTTTTACTCCCCAGTTCATTTTTTTTTTTTGTGACAAGACGGTTGTTAACTGCAAATGAAATCTCCGCTGCAGGCCCAGAGCAGACCTACTTCTGCGGGGGCTGACCAGTGGGGGCAGAGTGCATGTTAAACAAAAAGACGTGTGTTTGAAGGAAGGAACGGCTCATTGTGGCCTAAAGTGATTTGCAGGGACCTGTGCAGAGAGCAGCAGCGGGTGGACGGGGCATGACTTTGGGGCTGGAGGAAGGTCCAGGTGACAGTCAGGGGTGGTGGGGGTCAGGAACAGGAGGGGGTGTCTAACATAGGGATATTTTACCTGCGGAGAAAGGGTTGAAGATTCAACTCAAGCCTTTATTCAGAAAAAGAAATGGTAAAGGAACAGTCTCCCGCCTGCTTTTCTGATCAGCATCACTAATCCAAATCTGCATGGACAGTGGGAATAACTCTGGGTTTCATCAGGCAGGTGAGCTTTTAGAGGGCAAAAAAAGTCAGGGTGAGTCAGGGGGAATAGCTCCAGCCCTCCCTTGTGTTCCATCCCTCCTGGGGTTGTTCCAGTGGGAGCCTGGACCAAGCCAAGGCAGAGGACTCTGAGGATTTGATGCCTTTTCTGAGAGCAGAGAAGGGGGTCATTTTTTATGTTTTTTTAAGTACTTCCTATATGCCAGATACTCTTCTAGACTGTGAGCCCACTGTTGGGTAGGGACCGTCTCTATATGTTGCCAACTTGTACTTCCCAAGCGCTTAGTACAGTGCTCTGCACACAGTAAGCGCTCAATAAATACGATTGATTGATTGATTATGGTATTTGTTAAGCATTTATTAGGTGCAAGGCACTGTACTAAGCACTGGGGTGGATATAAGCAAATTGGGTTGGACACAGTCCCTGTCCCATATGGTGCTCACAGTCTCAATCCCCATTTCATCCATTCATTCATTCATTCAATCGTACTTACTGAGCTCTTACTGTTTGCAGAGCACTGTACTAAGAGCTTGGAAAGTACAATTTGGCAACAGAGACAATCCCTACTCAAAAACGGGCTTACAGTCTAGAATCGGGGAGACAGACAACAAAACAAAACAAATCAAGTAGACAGACATCAATAGCATCAATACAAATAAATAGAATTGTAGATGTATACACATCACTAATAAAATAAACAGAATAATAAATATGTACATATATACACACATTTTACAGATGAGGTAACTGAGGCTCAGCGAAGTGAAGTGACTTGACCAAGGTGACACAGCAGACAAGTGGCAGAGCCAAGATTAGAACCCATGACCTTCTGGCTCCCAGGCCGTGTTCTATCCACTATGCCATACTGCTTCTCTCTAAGCACTGGGGTAGACACAAGCCAATCAGGTTGGCCATAATCCGTGTCCCACATGGAGCTCACAGTCTTAATCCCCATTTTACAGATGAGGTAACCGAGGCACAGAAAAGTTAAAAGACTTACCCAAAGTCACACAACAGACAAAAGGGGGAGCAGGGATTGTAACCCAGGTTCTCTGATTCCCAGGCCTGTGCTCTTTCCATTACACCATGCTACTTCTCACCCTTGGGAGGTAACATGGATGGACACAAAGGATGCTGGCTGGAGCTCTTGAGGGGACCGACCCCCGGCTTTGTCCGTTGGGGTCACTCATGTCTGGCCCCAGTGGCTGGGCAGACAGGAGAGGGAAGAGACTTCCTGGGCTATTCAACTCCCAGCTGCTTTCTCTCCTGCCTGCCAGTGAACTCTCCTTCCTGTACTTCTAGGCTCATAAAAATGAAGGCCTATTTAATACACCCATAAGCACAGCCCCACTGAAGGAGAGCCAGGCATCCCTCCCAGCCGAGACATAAATCTGGCGGCAGAAGATCAGGGAGAAAACTCTGCGTGATTCCGCGAGTGTCGTTCAGGGGTGGGAATGCAGCTTCTCTCACTCCCTGAACCATTTCACCTATTTTTTTTTTCCAGGAACTTGCTTTCCTCTCCTTTCTCAGCCTATGCATCTGGGATCTGGTGAATAGAATGTGGGAAAAAGCTTTTTAAAAGAAAAAAAAAAATCCTTGTCTGTGGCCACCACTAAAGCAAGGAGAGCAAAAGAGATGGGAGACGAGGGGGAAGCTGGAACTCAGTAGGAGTGGGATGGTAGGGACAGATATGAAGCAGCGGTCTCAGTCAGTCAGTCAATTGTATTTACTGAGCACTTACAGTGTGCAGAGCACTGTACTTCCCGCTTGGGAGAATACAGTATAACAATATACTAGACACATTTCCTGCCCACAGTGAGCTTATAGTTTATAGAGGGAAAGAGAGACATTAATATAAATAAATATGAGCCCTGAGACTCCTTGGAGAGAGTTTTAAATGACCCCCAAACAAGCACAGTCACTGCCAAGTCTTAGATGTTTTGGGTGGATGTCGGGGAAGGTGGATTTGGACATGAGCAGCATAAGGCATCCCAGCTTCTAACTGAGAAAGCAGAGTTTACAGCTCACTTTGACTTCTGCTGCCTCACTTCTGTTGCCGCCACCCACGCCAGCTGGTCCCAGCTCTCCTATCGGTTTCTGTAAATCTTAAGTACTCAATCCTGTCAAGTGTGCGCTTACATTTTATGCCTCCAGCACTTGCAGTTTGTTGGTCTAATTGTAAGTCTGGATGTCTGTGTCTGCCCTCTCTGCCAGTTATTTTATGACCTCTTCAAGGGCTGGATAGGGTCTTATTCTTTTGATATTCCCCACTCTGTCCAGTGCAGTGTGGGTCTGTGAGAGTGCCCTAACTCCCACTTCAGATTGTCAACCACGTAAGGGTGGGGACCATGTTTCAGCGTGGCTCAGTAGGAAAGAGCACGGGCTTTGGAGTCAGAGGTCATGGGTTCAAATCCTGGCTCCGCCAATTGTCAGCTGTGTGACTTTGGGCATCTGTGCCTCAGTTACCTCATCTGGAAAATGGGGATTAAATCTGTGAGCCCCACGAGGGACAACCTGATCACCTTGAAACCTCCCCAGTGCTTAGAACAGTGCTTTGCACATAGTAAGTGCTTAATAAATGCCATCATTATTATTATTATTCTCCCCCTGCCCTTCTCCCAAGTTTTTAGTATAGGGAGAGAGAGAGAGAGAGAGAGAGAGAGAGAGAGAGAGAGAGAGAGAGAGAGAGAGAGAGAGAGAGAGAGAGAGAGAGAGAGAAGAGTCTGTATCTGTTCTTTCCCTGCTACCACTTACTATGTGTCAAGCACTGTTCTAAGTGCTGGGGTAGATACAAGCTAATTGGGTTGTATACAGTCCCTGTCCCACATGGGATTCACAGTCTTAATCCCCATTTTCCAGATGAGGTAACTGAGGTACAGAGAAGTTAACTGACTTGTCCAAGGTCATACAGCAGACAAGCGGCAGAGGCAGGATTAGAACCCAGGTCCTTCTGACTCCCAGGCCTGGGTTCTTGCTCCCCTCAAAAGATTGCAAACTCCCTGAAGGCAAGGAACATGCCTTCATAATAATAATAATAATAATAATGGCATTTATTAAGCACTTACAATGTGCAAAGCACTGTTCTAAGCGCTGGAGAGGTTACAAGGTGATCAGATTGTCCCACAGGGGGCTCACAGTCTTCATCCCATTTTACAGATGAGGAAACTGAGGCCCTTCATCTTCTTTTATAGTTCTCACAGTTCCTAGTGTAACACTCTATCAGAGTAGGTGCCCCCAAACTACTTCTAGTGGTGGTAATAATAATAATAATAATGATAACATTTATTAAGCGCTTACTGTGTACAAAGCACTTTTCTAAGCGCTGGGGATCAGGTTGTCCCACGGGGGGCTCACAGTCTTAATCCCCATTTTACAGATGAGGTAACTGAGGCACAGAGAAGTTAAGTGGCTTGCCCAAAGTCACACAGCTGGCAATTGGCAGAGCCGGGATTTGAACCCATGACCTCTGACTCCAAAGCCTGTACTCTTTCCAATGAGCTATGCTGCTTCTCTAAGTGGTGATGGAATGGACATATGACCCTGCAGGATGTTAGTAACCATGGCAGCTAGCTGTGCCCCTCCTGAGCCCCTGTCCTGCAGTGTGGCACTCTTTCCTGGTGATTGTCTTAAGAAAGACTTAGGGCCTGTAGCTTGGTGTAGTTTATGCATTGGCCAGCTTCCTTGCCGATTCAGTTGTTTAATGACTTAATTCATTTGAGCTCATGCTCTTTTAATTGCCAACATGTTGGAATATGATTTCTTTTTTCCATGTTCCCTTTTAAGAAAAAGGAAGAGAAAAGGGTTTCGGTAATTTATACCATGTGCCCTTGCTTCAGACAGCAGCAAACTACCTGTGGTCAATTGTGCATGCAATTATCTCCTGGGCCTGAGAAGGGGCTGGGGTATAATTACCCTCCATGCTGTAGTCACTGTAACCTGGTTATTTTAAGTTTAAGTAAAACTCATTTGGCCATAGAAGATGGATTTTTTTGTTTATTTGCTAGTTTTTTTGTTAGGGATGAGCTGGCAAGAATGAGGAATTGGGACCAGAGTAGAGAAGTGGGAAAAAGGAGTCCAAACCCCATTTCAGAACCCAGTCACTTTCAGCAATCAATCAATCAATCAATCAATCATATTTATTGAGTGCTTACTGTGTGCAGAGCACTGTAGTAAGCGCTTGGGAAGTACAAGTTGGCAACATATAGAGACAGTCCCTACCCAACAGTGGGCTCACAGTCTAAAACGTGGGCTCACAGTCAGCAACAAGTGGGATGTCTCGTTGTCTGCTTGGCTGAGACTGGCCAGAGGAACACTCTCCACAAATTGCTCCCTCGCTTTAGGTTCTCTTTTTTTTTTGACATTAAAAAATACCTTTCCAGTTGTTTCCCTGCTGTATGTAAGGTATTCTGCAACTCTAGGTGGAGAGAAATTTGACAGAGAAAGCAGTGCTTGGTACAACTTTTTAAATACTTGAAGCCAGGAGATGTGTGAATTGTAATGTTCTCCTTACCTTGTTGATGCAGTTCCATGACCTGCCTGCATTACCTAGTTGACCTGCGAAGATCCCCAAACAGAGACAGCTGGAAATGGGTGGCAAGTCACTATGTCATCTAGGGCTAGGTGAGGCTGGGCCTCAGCTCTGTGCTCTTGCTTCTCCTGCAGACTGGCTCCTACCAATTTTCAGTGGTCCCCTGGGGCTGTTTGTTGAGATCCTTGCTGATCTCTCGACCTCCTGTCTCTCCCCAGTCCAGTCCATATTTCACTCTGCTGCCTGGATCATCTTTCTACACAAACGTTCAGGACATATCACCCCCCTCCTCAAAAATCCACCTCCATATCAAACAAAAGCTCCTCACCGTTGGTTTTAAAGCACTCCATCACCTTGCCCCCTCCTACCTCACCATGTTTCTCTCCTTCTCCAACCCAGTCCACATACTTCACTCCTCGAGTGCTAACCTTCTCACTGTGTGTCTATCTCACCTGTCTCACTGCTGACCCCTGGCCCAAGTCCTGCCTCTAGCTTGGAATGCCCTCCCTCCTCAAATCCAACAGACAATTACTCTTCCCTTACTCTTCCCCCTTTCAATTCCTTGTTGAAGGTACATCTCCTCCAAGAGGCCTTAACAGACTAAGCCCCACTTTTCCTCATTTTCCACCCTCTTCTGCGTTGCCTTGCCTTTCTCCCTTTGCTCTTCCCCCCCTCCCAGCCCTACAGCATTTATGTGTATATCTGTAATTTTATTTATTTGAATTGATGTCTGTCTCCCCCCTACCTAGACTGTGAGCTCATTGTGGGCAGGGAATGTCACTGTTTATTGTTGTACTGTACTTTCCCAAGCACTTAGTACAATGTTCTGCACACAGTAAGTGCTTAATACATATGATTGAATGAATGAATATTGTACTTTCCCAAACACTTAGTACAGTGCTTTGCACACAGTAAGCACTCAATAAATACGATTGAATGAATGAATGAATGGGAGAGGTAGAAGGCTACATCTTCCTTTCCTTTCTTCTTCACCATTGTGGGTGTGGTTTGAAGTTATCGCTCTCTACTGGAGCTCAAACCCTAATTCCTTGTTTGTACTATGTGTTACTTTGTGTAATCCTTGCTACATCTCCTCTCTAGTCAAGAGCTTCTGTCTTAGGTAAACGCAGCAGGAGCTAGCCCCTGTCCGGCAGAGAACAATTCCCGAGTGCCCAGGGAGTTTCACAGCTTCCAGAGATGAACTGTGACAGTATCCAAAATTCCAGCAGTAGAGGGGCCCCTTGACTGATTTGGCGGGTGTAAGCCCACACACTCCTTATCGACAGCAAATGACAACCATTGTGTGAATGGAGCTGAGTTTATTGGCTGGCTCCCTGCAGATCCTTGTCCCCCCCCAGGAGAGTGCCCCTCTCTGTTAAAATGCCCAAGGTCAAATGAGACTCAAGAGCCTGACCCCAGCCTCCTAAATTGCTAAACAGTGGAGCCAGAGGCTAGAGCCTTTAGGGGTAACCCTGTCCCACCTACTTGGGTTTACCTTTTATCCCCTGCAGTTCATGTGAATACCACCCAGAGGGTGGAGTTATGTTGGTCACAATCTTTCTCTACCCACACCACCCACTGTGTAGGATTAGTAATAATAATAATAATAATAATACTGGTATTTGTTAAGCTCTTACTATGTGTCAAGCACTGTTCTAAGCGTTGGGGCAGATACAAGCTAATCAGGTTGGACAGAGTCCCAGTCCAACAAGGGGCTCACAGTATGGCGTAGTGGATAGAGCATGGGCCTGGGAGTTAGAAGGTCATGGGTTCTAATCCCGACTCCACCACTTCTCTGCTCTGTGACCTTGGACAAGCCACTTCACTTCTCTGTGCCTTAGTGACCTCATCTGTAAAATAGGGCTTAAGACTGTGAGCCCCCCGTGGGACTAGGGACTGTGTCCACCCCAATTACCTTGCATCTACTCCAGTGCTTAGTACAATGCCTGGCACATAGTAAGCACTTAGAAAATACCACAGTTACTATTATTATATTATCATTATTATGTCAGGTAATAGGTGGACCACTCCTTTCCTATCACAGTGGGGCTTCTGGTCAATTTTTCATTGGCACCAGTATGTCTATCTCACTATTCTATCAGAGTATCCGCATCTCTTAATATACAATCCTACTGGGGTTTTTGTGGTATTTGTTAAGTGTTTACTATGTGTGTAGCACAGTTCAAAGCACTTGGGTAGGTACATGTCAATCAGGTTGGACACAGTCCCTATCCCACATGGGGCCCACAGTCTAAGTAGGAGGGACAGTAGACATTGAAGAACCTGAGGCACAGAAATGACTTGCCCAAGGTATCACAGCAGGCAAGTGGCAGAGCCAGGATTGGAAACCACAGCCTCTGATTCCTAGGCCCTTGTTTTTTCCATTAGCCCATATTGCTTCTTTAATCTTATCCTGGGGAGCAGGCTCCCCTAGAAATGCAACCCCCCCCCCCCCCCCCCCACACACACACACACTCATCTGGGGCTTCTCAAACTTAACCCTCTCTTTCCCCAATATGTTATACCCGGGACATGGAGGGGAATTGGGGAATCAGTCTCAGGGCTCTCACTCTTCATTTTTTTTAATTGGCATTTATTAAGCACTTATTTGTGCAAAGCACTGTTCTAAGCGCTGGGAGGTTACAAAGTGAACAGGTTGTCCCACGGGGGGCTCACAGTCTTACTCCCCATTTTACAGATGAGGCCCAGAGAAGTTAAGTGACTTGCCCAAAGTCACACAGCTGACAATTGGCAAAGCTGGGATTTGAACCCATGACCCCTGACTCCAAAGCCCGTGCTCTTTCCATTGAGCCATGCTGTTTCTCTAACTGCAAATGTCCCAGTGTGGTTCAGGCCAGAAAGAATAGCTTCTAGTTTGGGGGCCACCCATCCAGCAAGAATCCCTCTTCCTCTCAGGGTTTTGTTGGGCTTTGGGGGAAATGCCCATGACTAGTCTCATCCAGATTTCTCCCAGACTATTTATTAGAGCCCAGGGGAATCCCCTAACAGGGAGATTTTATCAATCCTGGCCCAGCAACAACACACCTACATAGATCCCAGCACATATTCCACAAGGATGCCCCAGGCTAACCCCAAACCCCTGTAATAAGTACCTGGGGTGCCTTAAAACCAATTTGGCAGGTTTATAACTGGGAGAATATAAGATCAGAAATAAACTGGTGAACCTTTGCATGCCTTCATATTTAGGCACTCAGAAAGCAGTTCTCCCCACAGCATGGATCCAACCCCCAACAAAGAAACCTTAACTTTCTCACACCCCCACTCTTCTTCCATCTCCTACTCCTTTCCCTCTTCTATCCCTCCCACTTTTCCATTCCCTCCCCCCTTCCTCTCCACAGCTGCTTCCTATTCCTGCCCAATATTAACCTCACAGCTCTCCTCCTGTCTTATCAATTTATAGGCTGCAGATTCCAGTTAATCCCTAGACTTTCACTGGGTGATAGCACGGTAACTTCAGCCTTCTTGAATTGAATTCTCCACTGGAATGTGTAACAAAACTGGAAATTGGAATTATTAAGTCTCTGATGATTCCAGGAGGGCCTCTGAAGGTATTAAAACTAAATTATTTCAAGTTACCTCAGTTATTAGCAAAATAATTCCAGGTGATTAAAGGATACGGCCACGGAGCCTCATAGAAGATGAACTTCAGGTGACTTCCTAAAGACAAATCGCTGTGCAGGAATCACCGACTCATCTAATTGCTTCTCTATGGCACATGAGTCTAGTAATTATGTTAATGTCTCTAAGAAATCACCTTTTGTGATCCTAGACTAGGAGGGCCTGAAACTGGAGCAAATGATGTGGATGTTTCCCACTGTAAGCCAGAAAGCTTCCAGGTAGCGTTTTCCCGCAGTCTGGCCAGCTGGTGAGGAGCTGACCTCCCCTCTGTCCCTCCTGGTTCTGCCCCTTACCTTACAATCAGCATCTTAATTCATAATTCATCTGGGGTCAGATTGTTTTCATCAGTGCACACAGGAAAACTGCACCTGTTCCCATGTTTGTTCATGGCAATTGGGAGAAGCATAGAAAACTAGCTCCTCATCCCTCTCCCAAAGAAAGCCCTTTCGGGGAAACAGAAATGCCACTAATGCATGTTGGGGGCTGATTTGAGCACTGCCACTTTCCAGAGGACTGTGGGAGTGTGAATCTATATTCAAAGCTGTCCTTCACTTTCAAAGATGACCCATGGACAGTGAGATCCCCTTCACGCGTGAGGGCTTGGCTTGGCTGAAAAGACCAATGCATGACCTATAACAGTCCATTCTACATTGTGAGCACATAAAGATGGTTCCTAGTGGGGTGGCTTCCTGTAAACATGTTGACATTTTCAGACTGCTTCTTGGTTTCCTGAATGCACAAATATGAATACATCACAATATATATGGGTACGTACTGATTACAAGAACATATAAGACTGTATTTTCTAATGGAAAGCACGAGAGTCTGGGAATCAGATGACCTGGGGTCTAATCCCGACTCTGCTGCTTACTTGCTGGGTGACCTTGGGAAAGTCACTTAACTTCTCTGTTCCTCAGTTTCCTCATCTGTAAAACGGGGAGTCAATGTCTGTTCTCCCTCTCCCTTTGACTATGAGCCCCATGTGGATAAGGGACTGTGCCTGACCTGATCGTATTGTGTCTACCCCAGCACTTAGTACAGTGCTTACCAAATACCACTATTATAATCATTATTAGCAGTTCACTGATTCATAGCTGCTTGTCTTCCCAATTAGACTGTAAACTCCTTCCTCCTACCTCCTTCCCCTCCTCACAGCACCTGTATGTTTGTACAGATTTATTACTCTATTCATTTTACTTGTGCATATTTACTATTCTATTTATTTTGTGAATGATGTGCATCTAGCTTTATTTCTATTTGGTCTGATGACTTGACACCTGTCCACGTTTTGTTTTGTTGTCTGTCTCCCCCTTCTAGACTGTGAGCCCGCTGTTGGGTAGGGGCCATCTCTATATGTTGCCAACTTGTACTTCCCAAGTGCTTAGTACAGTGCTCTGCACACAGTAAGCGCTCAATAAATATGATTGAATGAATGAATGAATGAAAGAATAAACTCCTAAAGGCAAGGGAGAAATCTTATTCTTATATCCTTGTCCTCCTCCTCTTTGTAAATCATGCATGTTTGTCTATCCTTGCCTCTAAGTGATAAATCCCCTGAGAGCTGGGACTATATCTTCTGTTTCTGGGGTGCCCTCCCAAGCACTTTTTAGAGAAGCTGTGTGGTCTACTGAATAGAGCCCGGGCCTTAGAGTCAGGAGGACCTGGGCTCTAATCCCGGCCTTGTCACTTGCATTCATTCATGATTAGTATTTATTGATCACTTACTGTGTGCAGAGCACTGTACTAAGAGCTTGGGAAGTACAAATCTAAATATAGAGATGGACCCTACCCAACAACGGGCTTACAGTCATTTATCCGCTATGTGACCTTAACTTTTCTGTGCTTCAGTTACCTCATCTGTATAGTAGGGATTAAGACTAGACTATGTCCAATGGAATTAGCTTGTGTCTATCCCAGATCTTCGAACAGTGCCTTGCACGTAATGAGCACTAAACAAATGCCATAAAAAAGTGCCTACACTCTCCCCCTCCTCCCCCTCCCCATCCCCCCGCCTTACCTCCTTCCCCTCCCCACAGCACCTGTATATATGTATATATGTCTGCACATATTTATTACTCTATTTTATCTGTACATATTTATTCTATTTTATTTTGTTAATATGTTTTGTTTTGTTCTCTGTCTCCCCCTTCTAGACTGTGAGCCCACTGTTGGGTAGGGGCCATCTCTATATGTTGCCAACTTGTACTTCCCAAGCACTTAGTACAGTGCTCTGCACACAGTAAGCACTCAATAAATATGATTGAATGAATGAATGAATGCTCTGCAATAAATTAATGGTATTTATTGAGTGCTTTTTGTGTGCAAAGCGCTGGATTAAGCACTTGTGGAAGTACAATACCATAGAGTTGTTAGACATGATCCTTGCCCACAAGAAGCTTAGAGCCTAGCAAAGAACTATCCCCTCGCCAGTCTCAAGCTTAGGTTGTGAAGATGGTGCATGGGAGGGAAACTGCAGGAGGCCAGAGAAGGTCAGGACCAGGCCCTTGATAAGTACCACTGATGCTGATGATTATACTTTTTGGCTCTCCCCCAAGCACTTAGTCCAGCACTCTGCACAGAAGGTGTTCAATGAATGTTGTTGATGATCACGATATTGATGACAGTAATGCTTGGTCTCCTCCCTCTTCCTCCACCCATTCCAACTGAAGACCTGTTTCTCAATTCCTTGTTTATCTGGAAAATTACTGGGTTGGAGGTCCAGATAGATCATTCATGACTTGAACTTTGTAAAAGGGGGAAGGCATTTCTGGAGCTGCAGTCAACAGTACATGAGTGCAGGGAGTGTTTGTGCAAAAGAGAGATGCTAAGATTCAAGTGCTGCAGTTTTGGGGCACAGGGAAAAAAGTGGCAATTATAGAAATGATGTCTTTCAGCATGTGAATTTTTCATTTTTCTTTTTTAAGGTATTTGTTAAATGCTTATTATTTGCCAGGCACTATACTAAGCTCTGGGATAGATACAAGCGAATCAGGTTGGTCATGATCCACATCCCACATGGGGCTCACAGTCCTAATCTTCATTTTACAGATGAGGAAACTGAGGCACAGAGAAGTTAAGTGATTTGCCCAAGTTCAAACTGCAGACAAGTGGCAGAGCTGATATTAGAACCAAAGTCCTCCAACTCCCAGGCCCATTCTTTATCTCATAGGCCATGCTGCTTCCCTATTTATCACCTTAGAATGTGTGTGTGTGTGCGTGTGCGCTCATGTGTGCATGCATATGTGTGTGAGTGTGGTGGTGGAGTAGGGGGAGGGAATCCTGCCAAGCCACCACCCTCGGCCTCTGTTTCTCCTGGTAAGCAATCTGGGGATACAGCAGCAACAGCAGAAAACCAGGAATGTGACCCAGCCAGGAAGACCAGGAGGAGTCAGGCTCCCTGCCTGGACACTGGGGTCCCCTATCTAGCCCTGGGAGCTTATTTCTACCCATCCTCAACACTTTTATATATATACATACATAGATATTCAATTATTTATTTTGACTACTCGAGTCGTAAATATTTTTATGTTTGTCTCCTCCTTTAATGTGTGATCTGATTGTGGTCAGCGACTATATCACTTCTTTATTCTGTACTTCCCAATCACCTAGTAGAGGCCACTATGCCACTACAACTACAGGGAGCAGGGGACTGCAGAAAGCCCCAGATGACTTTAAGAAGTGCTATTGCTGGGGAGAACCTTGTAGACTATTTCTGCGACAGGTAGACCCTGGACCCCTTGGTAGAGGGAGCTCCTGGCTATCACATAAGAGGGTCCATGATATGGGTGTGTAGGGGAACCACCTTTCCTCAGGCCCAGATTCAGAAGGAAAAAATGAGGAGGCTAAGCTGGGGAATAAACACTCTTTCTGCAGGAATATCTTGATTTTTCCCATTTTTAGGCTTGGTGATTTATCATATCTTTCTAGAGTCATAGGAAACCCCGAATTTCCACTTGGATATGGTCTCTCTAATGATGGGGCATGAAGGTAACTGTGAAGCCCAAAGCGGTCACCCCCAAGGATGCAAATAATAATGATAATAATTATGGTATTTGTTAAGTGCTTACAATGTGCCAGACACTGTTCTAAGTGCTGGGGTAGATGCAAGATAATTGGGGTGGAGACAGTCCCTGTCCCACATAGGGCTCACAGTCTTAATGACAAGGGATAAATTAAAACAGAAAACAATGCCTCTAGGTCTTCGTGTTTTATTGGACCCCAAAGAGGAACTCTGCACTGCTTTAGGAATTTACTTTGTGCATACCCCCCCACCCCAAGGTTTACTGCATCTGAGAGACAGGAATGCAGAGGGTCATCTTACAGCATGCTATCTGGCTCAGGGTGAGGAGAGAGAAGCCCCAGGACTGGGCTGTTCTGGAAGGTACAGCTTTAGTGATTTAACCGGTTCTGTCTAACTGGAAAGGAACATTTACTAAAAATAGAGACGCAGGGGACTGTCTTGCCAGTGAAACCTGCAGCTCCTGGAGATGGGTGGGGAGGGGCGGGGTGGGGAGAGAGAGAGAGAGAAAGGAGTTGTTTAGGGTTGTGGTGGAAAGTTATGTTTGTTCCCTCCTGCTCTTTTTTTTCCAGGAAGTCCAGGGAATTCCAGTTATGTTTTAGGAAGGCTGAAAATGCTCCTGGCTTAAATTTCTCCCTCCATACTGTCGTCCCCCCACCCCCTCCAAAGCTTCTTTAGCCACAGCTGTCTGCACAAGCCCGGAGTCTGACTCTACAGCTATATTGCAAGCCGATCCCTAAATGAAATCAGTTTGGAGAGGGAGGAAGGGGGAAAAGGGGAAACCTTGCTGGTCCCTGGTGGAAGAGAGTGGAAATTCGGAGAGTAGTTCCCCCACCCCATGTCATGGTATCAGAAATTGGGTCAGAGAGTTCAGTTAGGTAGCTGGGCAGGTAGGGTGAGGCGGAGGACTGCAAGGTGACTGACAAACTTAGATTTGGCTCGGCTTGTTGTTTTGGGGCTTGGTTTTTTGTTTATCCATCACCAAGTTCCAAAAGGGACACCATCTGGGCAAGGAAACCCAGAGCATCCAGTCTGCTGGGGAATGGGGCACCTTCAGTTATTTGTTTTTATTTTCTCTTGACCCCCCTGCCTCATTTCTTTAATATTATTATTTTTTTTAAATCGGAGTTTTTCGAAATGAAAACCAGTAATATTCTTCATTAGAAATAAATTCCTAGTTTCTGTGCCTTGGATTGAGGGAAATTCTGCCTGGGTTTTCTCCAACACCTAAGGACTCTCAAAACAAAGCCCTGCAGGCAGGGGGAGTGGGTGGCCTGCTGAGCTCCTAGGATGGTGTCTCTTCCTCTGCACGGTGGGGTGGGGGAGAAGATAATAATAATAACTGTGCTACTTGTTAAGCACTTCCTGGCTGCCAGGAAGTCTACTAAGCACTGGTGTAGATACAGACAAATCAGGTTGGACAACAGTCTGTCCCACACGGGGCTCCCAGTCTCAATCCCCATTTTACAGATGAGGTAACTGAAGCACAGAAGAGTGAAATGATTTGCCCAAGGTTACACAGCAGACAAGTGGCAGAGCTGGGATTAGAACCCAGGTCCGTTTAACTCCCAAACTGGCGCTCTATCCACTATGCCATGCTGCTTCCCATGGGGTGGGAATGGAGATAGGATGAGGAAGTATAGTAGGGGTGAAGGTGGGGATAGGGATGGAGATGGGCATGGGGCATCTTTAGTTATTTGCCTTCATTTTCCCCTGCTCCCTGCCTCTTTTCTTTAATATTATTAAAACACAAAACGGATTTAGGATTTTTCAAAATAAAAACTAGTAATATTCTTCGTTAGAAATAAGTTCTCAGATCCTGTGCCTTGGATACAGGGAAATTCTGCATGGGCTTTCTCCAGTGCCCAGGGACTCTCAAACCAAAACCCGGCAACCAGGATGAATGGGGTGCCCTGCTGAGCTCCTAGGACGGTGGTCTCTTCCTCTGGATGGTGGGGATGGAGATGGCGGGGTGGAAATAGGGGGCAGGTTTCAGAGACTCCAAGAGCCGCCAAGGCAGGGGCTGCACAGAGATGGGGTGTGGATGGAGACTTGGTGGGGGGGAGGTGGAGATGGGGGGCAGGTTTCAGAGATTCCAAGAGCTACCAAGGCAAGGACTGTGCAGAGATGGGGTGTAGATGGAGACTTGGCAGGGGAGGTGGAGATGGGGGGCAGATTTCAGACTCCAAGAGCGTTCAAGGCAAGGGCTAGGCAGAGATGGGGTGTGGATGGAGACTGGGGTGGTGGTGGAGATGAGGGGCAGGTTTCAGAGAAACCCAGAGCATCCAAGACAGGGGCTGAGCAGAGATGGGGAATGGATGGAGACTGTGCTGGGGGTGAAGTTGGGGGGCAGGTTTCAGAGACTCCAGGAGCGTTCAAGGCAGGGGCTGTGCAGAGATGGGGTGGGGATGGAGACTTGGTGGGGGGGGGGGGGAGGTGGGGATGGGGGGTAGGTTTCAGAGACTCCCAGAGCGTCCAAGACAGGGGCTATGCAGAGATGGGGTGTGCATGGAGACTTGGCCGGGGGAGCTGGAGATGGGGGGCAGGTTTCAGAGACTCCCAGAGCGTCCAAGACAGGGGGCTGTGCAGAGATGGGTTGTGGATGGAGACTGTGGGGGGGGGGGGGGGTGAAGATGAGGGGCAGGTTTCAGAGACTCCCAGTGCGTCCAAGACAGGGGCTGCGCAGAGATGGGGTGTGGACGGAGACTGGGGGTGGGGTGGAGATGGGGGGTAGTTTTCAGAGACTCCAAGAGTGTTCAAGGCAAGGGCTAAGCAGAGATGGGGTGTGGATGGAGACTTGCGGGGGCGGGGGGGGTGAAGATGAGGGGCAGGTTTCAGAGACTCCAAGAGCGTTCAAGGCAGGGACTGTGCAGAGATGGGGTGAGGATGGAGACTTGGTGGGGGGGGGGGAGGTGGGGATGGGGGTAGGTTTCAGAGACTCCCAGAGTGTCCAAGACAGGGGCTGTACAGAGATGGGGTGTGCATGGAGACTTGGTCGGGGGAGCTGGGGTGGGGGGGGCAGGTTTCAGAGACTCCCAGAGCGTCCAAGATGGGCTGCGCAGAGATGGATTGTGGATGGAGACTGTGTGGG